>NC_058093.1:173160357-173469761 GCF_020171115.1 Neogale vison | reverse complement strand
CTTCCCTCAGAACTGACAGGGTCACAGTGGAGAATTCCCACGTATTCCCTTCTTTGTTTCTTGGCTCATAGACATTCCTCTCTGGAGAGAGAAGTGAATTCCCTCCAACCTATAACTCCTCTTTCCTCTCTCCAAGTGTCTAGAGGCTTCCTGAGGAAACTCCATGTATTAAAATGAGAATGGGCTTCGGAGCCAGATGGTCCAAGCTAACTCTCGATTCCTCTATTTGTAAAACAATTGTGAGAGTTTATTCAGTGTTTGCTGACATGCTGGGCATCACACTAAGTCCTCCACATGAATGTGTAACCAGGGTATGAATCATACCCTCTTTGAGTTTCCTATTTCTTACAATGACAGTAATACCACTTTCCAAGGAGTTTGGAATCAGCAAAGATGATGTCATTGAACCTGTCCAGTAGTTGGTTCTCGTAGATAGTGGCCATGTTTCTGTGTTTCTTGCTTCTTCAAAACTGCATTTATACAGCTATAGCCAGAAGAATGACAAAATGTTAAAAATACTTAGTAGAGTTGAAGCTTGAAAGTCCCAACTCTGAGGCCAGATGCATGCAAAATTGTGTGCATCCTGTAGGGTGTTGACTGATGAATTTGAGCAGTGGAAATCTAGAAACTTACCAGGTCATTTTATCCATTTGTGATTAGTTAATCCAACGTAAGACTAACAAAGTAAGCATTAAGAAAGGTTATTAAATTGTGGCAAGGCAGGACAAGGGGTGGGGGAGGGAGTCTAGTGGGGAAAGGGGGGGGGTCTATTATATCCTGGGTGAGTCAGACTGGCTCTCCTCCTTTACCAGGTTATTTAGAACACTACTTACTTCTCGAAGTTTCCCAGAAAACCCAGATAAAGGAGAGTCTTGAGATCAAATAGCCATTTAATAAGTACCTTTAGGGCTCACTACTGTGTGATATCATGAAAGCAAACAACTACTGGAAGAAAGTTGACAAAGGTTTGAAGAGCATATTACCATATGGTATTTTATAACTTTTCTCTCTGCAGAGAAATAAGATCTAGAATCTTTGTGCCTTTAGAATTGTATAGCAGTTCCAAAGCAGAGGGGATTTTCCTCCTTTGTATGTTTTTAAAGTCATTCCAATTATTTCCTCCATTTTTATGACATTGGAAAGCCCATCTCAGCTCTGGCATCTTGTGCACGTGCTGGCCCATTTGCTGAGAACACTTTTTTTCAGCTCTCCACCTAAAAGGACTCCTTTCCTTTCATGTTTTGGACATTTATCCCATAAGAAGCCCCGAAGGCTGAGTTAGGCCCTCCTGTTTGTTCCCAAAGCATTCCCTTATTTACACTTAGCCCCTGTCATACTCAATCATGATGGCCAGTGGGCTTGTCTGTCTCACCACATGTCTGTCTCACCACCCAAACTCTAAACTCCATGAAAACAAGAGACTCCTATCTTTAGTTTGTCATATCTTCCACTAACACCTAGGCTCATGGTACTTATTAGGCACCAGTTAAAGTTACTGGATAAGTTAATGAGAGGGAGGATGGATGGATGGATGGATGGATGGATTGTAGATCAGGGCTGACTTCTGTCAAGACAATAAGTCAGTGCCCAGGGACCTGTAAACCCTGGGCAAAAGCAATGCCTGCATTTAAGGCATTGCTATCACTCAGAGCCCTACCTGGAAGTCTAAAATCCTAAAGATCAGCATGGCCTGCTCTCTGCGGGTGTAATCCACCCAGGATGAAGCAGGGACGTGCTGAGGGAGCAAGTACGAGTGGATGCAAGGAGATGTCTTACTCCTTTTCCCTCCTGAAGGGGCCCCCATCCCTCAGGCATCTACTAACAAATACAAAATAATAACCACATGCAGTTTTGGTTCCCAAACATAGTCTGAATGAACTAAAATGTGGGTATTTTCCAGATGTGTTTTCTCTTGGACAGCAGGTCTTCTTTCTTGCTGATAAGAGTCTAGCAACCCCACAGGGGAAGGGTCAGAAAGATAAGACCTGGTTTCTCCTTTCCCACATCTCCCTTTGAAGTCTAGAGAAACTCTTTCCATTTCAAAAAAGAAAGAAGAAAAAGAATATTCAAAGGAGATCTTTCTCTGAAGGAGAAGTTAGGAAGTACAATAGAAAGTGCTTTATGTATCAGAGTTGGCAAGGGCAACTAACTCCATACCGTTTTCCTCAGAATAATTTTTTTACTTCTCCTTTTATGTCACTTACACAACCACGAGTTAAGATATAACTAAAGTTCCTTCTGGAGAATTTGCTGCATAAGGTGGGGAACTGCTGAGTCACCCCCACAGGGCTGTACAGTGACTGTGACCCCAGAGGCTCATCAGCTGCTGTACAGAAAGTATGTTCTTGGATAATTCCAGCTTGGGGCATTCTCTGCCTTGGGCTCTTTTCCTTCCATCATGGAGCTGCCATGGCAGATGCCATCTCCTAAGTTCAGTGGGTCATGTTTCCTCCAGAACATTCCGGAACAGGAAAATCAGCAGGCATCCATCTCAAGGGAATTAGGATAGAGAAGAAAGAAATCTGAATTTCTCAAGACAAATCTCCTTTAACTCAACATTCCTAGTCATTGAATGTCTACCTTGCTGCTAAGCTCTGCTAAAGTAGCAGAGACAGCTGGTTAGGTAGGCTTTCCACATGGGCATCAAGTTACACTGGGGGGCTCCTGTGAGAAGCCAGCATAACACCCAACAGCCAGATCTTCTGTACTTTTGTAGTGAGACCCAAAATAGCATTCAAGGTGGAAATGCCTTGATTGCATTCCAGGGCAGTGCAGCTGGTATTCCTGGAAGTCCCAGGTCCCCACGCAGGGACGGGTTTCCCCCCTCAACACCACCGTCTGGGACAGACACGCATGAGCACCAGGCAGGAGCTCTTCGCCCTGCCTTTGTTCCTTGTCCTCAGGGCCTGCAGCGTGGACTATGTCTCTCATGGGAGGTAACCATATTGAGGAAAATGAAGTACTAAATACAAGGTAATGTGGAATTCTAGAGAAAGCATTCATTTTGGAATTAGATTTCCTGGCCTGCCATCTCACTTGGTCCTTTACAAGCTGCGTAACCCTGGGCAAGTTACTGAACATCTCTGAGCCTCAGTTTCTTCATCTGTAAAACAGCAGTTTTAAGGATTAACTTTGGTGATGGTGCAGTGCACCTCTCAAAGAGTAGGCACTTGGTAAACAGAGGCTGTTATTGCTGTTATTATTGGTGTGGTATAAAACCCAATTGTCAGGGAAGGCTTAGCATGTTGGGGTGGTGAGAGTGGAGTGGACCCTGAAGGACGGGTGGAATCATGACAAGGGAGAAGGAGGTTCATGGCCCAGGCCAAGGGTCGGTACCAAAAGGCTTTTATAGGAAAGGTATGATTGTCAGATTATCCACGAGGATTAGGCTTTGGGTACTCGAAGAGGGCCACCTCCTTGGGTATGATTTCCAAAGCAGTAATATTCTGAAGAAAAACTGACGAAACAGTTGCTAGGGGGTGTGGGGGATGGGTGAACCTGGTGGTGGGTATTTAGGAGGCACCGATGGCATGGAGCACTGGGTGTCGTATGCAAACAATGAATCATGGAGCACTACATCAAAAACTAATGATGTACGGTATGGTGACTAACATAACACAATAAAAAAAAAAAGAATAAAGGGGAGACCATGAAAAAACAGACTGCTAGGAACTCTTCCATTTGATGTTCATCTTTCTCACATCAGAAGGATCTACAGACCGAGGTCTGCATCAATAGACTGGGAATTTCTAGGGTAAGGGAGGATGGCTCTGTCACTGTTTTCCTGATTGACAACTTGTGCTGATAGGTTAAGAGTAAAAACCAACGAAAATGCTGTGTGCTATTACAGCAAGTGTTGGTTCTGGATGCCCATCAGCCTGGTATTTTTTGTGCAGTAGCAAGCTGCCAGCTTTGCAGCCCTGAATTTTACAGCTTTAGACCCAGATCCTATTTTTAAAATGCAGACACACACGCCCCAGTGCATGTAACCAGATCATTAGCCCCTGTGGCCAAGGCCAATAGCTTCCTTGCTGCACCAAAGAGAAATCTAACAGATTTTCAGTCTGTTTTTAACAAATGTATTTATTGCCTTTACACAAACCTGAATTCTCTGTCCATGACAGTTCTGTGTTTTTTAAAACTAAATGGAAGGAAAATTAGAGAGGGTAGAAAATGACTGCCTGTCAGCATATTTAGAAGTTTCTTCGGCTTCCGGGAAAAAATGGGCAGGACTTAAGATACTGTGTGTGGTTTGAGGACAGACTGAGCCATGTGTTTTGATTTGAGAATCAAAACTGAATCTTAACTCATCAACATTTTATGCTTTTTTTTTTAAAGTTTAACTTTGCAAAATTACAGATGAAACATTGTGTTCCTCAGAGTTTTGGGGGATTTACAAATATGCATGCCTATCTAACAGTCCTAAGATATAGATTATTATAACAATACCCCTCTTGTCTATATAGTCACTTTAAAAAAAAAGGGAGTCATAATTCAGCTGGCTGTTGTTCTTCTTGGGGTATGGGGTTGGGGAGGGCTGATTTGTATGTCTGTTTGCAGGACCTCTAGCTCAGCCAGTTTTTCACAGGCCTCAGTAGCCAAGGGTCAGACTCTCACCGATTTAAGTAAATAGCATAATAAACAAATATGTGTTGAACACCTACTAAGTGCCACACTAAGAGCTACAGATCAAAATGAATGCAAATTTTCCTGCCTTAAAGGATCTAATAGTAAACAAGCCAGGACCACACAGTGAAGTAAGTCCTATGGCAGAGAAAGGACTGCTTGCCAAGAGAATTTCTGAAAGATGCACCACAGCAAAGATTTCCCATAGAAGGTGATGAGCTGAGTCTTGAAGAGCAAGTAGGGCTTAACTTGGCAATGAGTCCAGGGAAGAACATTCTAGGTAGAAAGAAGAGCACTTGGAAGGGCTTGGGTGAGAAAGAGCATTTGGTGCCTTGCACCCATTTCATTATAGCCACACTCTAGAAGCTTGAGGGGGACAGCAGGACAAGCTTCCCCAGGGAAGGCGCTAGAAGCCAGGGGGCTGGTTCACTTTGGGTCATACAGACACATGGGAGCATACCTCTGCTTCCTGAAAGGAGCCAGAAGAATCTTCTCATACAATCACGCATGGGTGGAACACTTGAAGAATAAAAATAAATTGGCTCTGTTACCTCACAATTAATATACAAAATAGATTTCATGCTTAAAAAAAAAAATGAAGTCCTTCTTTTCAGAAAGCCATTGATATCAAGACAGACTTGATCTCGAGTTGCTAGAGGTTGGATGTCGCAGGAGTCACTTCTGGAGAAACACGCTCTTACGCAGTATTTTAGAAAGAAACTTGTATTCACACCCATAAAGAGCTGCCATCTGAGAACAAATAAGAGCAGAAGCTTTTACTTAACACTGTGTCAGCTTTGCGCAGTGGCAGTATCGTAGCCAATGAGGTTTATCCGAGGCGCGATTATTGCTAATTGAAACACTGTGTCACTCTTTCCCTTTCATGTACAATCAAGAAAATGCTAAAAAAAAAAAAAAAAAAAAAAAGTCTTCTTCATGAATAATTGTCTGGAAATCCATGTAGGGATCTTCTTGGGAAATGACGAAGGACAGATTGGCTTGTCACTGAGGAAAAGCAGACTTTTCAAGGCCTCATGAAAGAGAGTGGCAAATGCTCTTGACTTTCTTTCCCTTCCTTCTACAAAGACTATTTATTGAAGTAGCTACATATTCTTTACTACAGACTTTTCTTCCAGATAAATGTACACCACCTTCCAGGAATGGTAGGGAGTGTGATGAGTGATAAAACTTTGTAAATGATCACAGTGTTATACCTCCATCTATGAAAACTACTTTAGAAAACAATGTAGATTGAGGACTTATCTAATACATAAAAATTAAAGCCGAGCTCCAGATAACATCTAATACATCCAAGGCATTACAGAATCCTAAGTACAGTTAAGAACACACAATTCTCAGGGCACCTAGGTGGCTCAGTGGGTTAAAGCCTCTGCCTTTGGCTCTGATTCATGATCCCAGGGTCCTGGGATCGAGCCCTGCATCAGGCTCTCTGCTCAGTGGGAAGCCTGCCTGCCCCCGCCCCCCGCCCCCCGCGTCTGCCTCTCTTCCTACTTGTGATCTCTGTCAAATAAATAAATCTTTAAAACACACAATTCTCAACCAAATAACCTACCACTGGGGTTTGTAACGAGTAAATTATTTTTCAAGAATCGCTTTTCCCCCATATTTGATTTCATTTATACTCTTTTTGTTTCAATCTTTTCTTTTATTCGCTAATGAAATGTTTTTTTCATTAAAACTAGAAAAATAGGGCGCCTGGGTGGCTCAGTGGGTTAAGCTGCTGCCTTCTGCTCAGGTCATGATCTCAGGGTCCTGGGATCGAGTCCCGCATCAGGCTCTCTGCTCAGCAGGGAGCCTGCTTCCTCCTCTCTCTCTCTGCCTGCCTCTCTGCCTACTTGTGATCTGCCTCTGTCAAATAAATAAATAAAATCTTTAAAAAAAAAAAACTAGAAAAATAAAATGTGAGCAGGTGTGTGTACTAATCTTTAATTCTTAAATCTTAGTTGTAGAAAAAATGGACAATGTTACGGGTGGCATGGAGACATCTCGCCAGACCTATGATGACAAGCTTACAGCAGTGGAAAGCGACCTGAAAAAATTAGGTAATCTGCAATAAGAATGAATCGTTAAACTGAATCCTCTAATTCCATGTTAAATGACCGCCGCTATTTAGAACTATACTGCTGTAAATTCACATTCACCCAGAAGGATGTAAATTTTTGTGTTGTGTGCTGAGTCTCTCCTCATGATTTTATTTAAAGGCTTCTACATTTTAACCTTAAGGAGCAATTTTGGAGTTCTTCTCCAAAAAACAACTCTGTGTGCCAATTAAAATCTGAAGATCAATCCTGATCAAAAAGGACCACACTAGATTTTAGTAAAAGCTCTTTAGAGAAAACCTACAGAGGAAGTTCTAAGTATTTGCAAGGTGGATATTGGTAGTGTCATCCTTAATTTATACTGGAGAAAATGGGGACTTAACCAGGAAGAAGAGCAGCTGAGATGTGAACCTAGGGTAATTTTTAAAGTTTAAAATTTGTGTATATGCTGTAATTTTCATCTCAATAAAAAATAATAAGAGAAAAAAAACAAAAAAAATCCTTTATAAAATGTTCAGTAAATTCGTACTTGAAATATTCTAAACTGCATAGAAGAACTACAGAAATCAGTTTAAAAAATTAAAGGTTCCAACATATTTCTATACTTTGATTTTTATTTTCATTTTTTTAGGAAGGGATTAATGGTAAATTTAATAAACAGTAAGTTATTTCCTTCTTGACACCCTGCCCAGTGCTCTAAAATCTGATAAAATCCCCCTCCTCCTTTGAGAAAAGTGCTTAGGAAGTTAGCACCCTTCCCAGCTTCCCAGGACCCACCTTGAATAGATATGTGGGTTTTACTAATGCAAAACACTCTGCATAGACCACAAATTTTATATCTGACACACAGTTCATAGCAGTTAAGTGTCTTTCGGATCTTTATGGTTCTCTTTTTGGTTTTTGTTTTTTGTTTTGTTTTTTTTTAAAGATTTTATTTATTTATTTGACTGAGAGACAGAGAGAGGGGCAACACACAGGGGGAGTGGGAGAGGGAGAAGCAGGCTTCCCACTGAGCAGGGAGCCTGATGTAGGACTCGATCCCAGGACCACAGGATCATGACCTTAGCTGAAGGCAGAAGCTTAATGACTGAGCCACCCAGGTGCCCCTCTTTGGGATCTTTGACCCCACCTGAGCATTTCTCCATATCACTAATCTAAGTAATAAATATGTCTTATTCCAGGGGACCAAACTGGGAAGAAAGCTATGAGCACCAACTCAGAACTCTCTACCTTCAGATCAGACATACTGGATCTTCGTCAGCAGCTGCGTGAGATCACAGAGAAAACCAGCAAGAACAAAGACACTCTGGAGAAGTTACAGGCAAGTGGGGATGCCCTGGTGGACAGGCAGAGTCAACTGAAAGAAACTTTGGAGAATAACTCTTTCCTCATCACCACTGTGAACAAAACCCTCCAGGCGTATAATGGGTATGTCACAAATCTGCAGCAAGACACCAGTGTGCTGCAGGGCAACCTGCAGAGCCAAATGTACTCTCATAACGTGGTCGTTATGAACCTCAACAACCTGAACCTGACCCAGGTGCAGCAGAGAAACCTCATCACCAATCTGCAGCGGTCTGTGGATGACACGAGCCAGGCCATCCAGCGAATCAAGAATGACTTCCAAAATCTGCAGCAGGTTTTCCTTCAAGCCAAGAAGGACACTGATTGGCTGAAGGAGAAAGTGCAGAACTTACAGACACTGGCTGCCAATAACTCTGCCTTGGCCAAAGCTAACAACGACACCCTGGAGGATATGAACAGCCAGCTCAGTTCATTCACAGGGCAGATGGACAACATCACCACAGCCTCCCAAGCCAATGAGCAGAACCTGAAAGACCTGCAGGACGTACACAAGGACGCAGAGAACAGGACAGCCATCAAGTTCAGCCAGCTGGAGGAACGCTTCCAGCTCTTTGAGACGGATATAGTGAACATCATTAGCAACATCAGTTACACTGCCCACTACCTGCGGACGCTGACCAGCAATCTGAATGAAGTCAGGACCACGTGCACTGATACACTGACCAAACACACAGATGATCTGACCTCCTTGAATAACACACTGGCCAACATCCGTTTGGATTCTGTTTCTCTCAGGATGCAGCAAGATATGATGAGGTCAAGGTTAGACACTGAAGTAGCCAACTTATCAGTGATTATGGAAGAAATGAAGCTGGTAGACTCCAAGCATGGTCAGCTTATCAAGAACTTTACAATACTACAAGGTAAGTGAAAATTCTGAATGTACTCGTTTTAGTTACTGATTAGTATATAACAAATCACCCTAAAAGTCAGCAACTTAAAAACAGCGAACATTTGCCATCTCACAGTTTGTGTGGATCAGGAATTCAGGAGTGGCTTAGCTGGGTGATTCTGGCTCGGTATCTCTTGTAAGGTTGTGTCAAGATATTGGCCAGGGCTGCAGTCATCTTGAACTCTTAACTGAGACTGAGGACCTCCTTCCAAGATAACTCATTCACATGGCTCTTGGCAGGAGGCCTCGGTTCCCTACTGGCTGTTGGCAAGAGATGTTCGATCCTGGCGATGGGAAGTTGCTTGAGTGTTCTCACAGTATGGCAGCTGGTTGACTGCCGAGGAGGTGATCCAGGAGAAAGCACAAGAAAAAGCCACATGCCTTTTATGACCGAGCTTCAGAAGTCACATACTATTACTTCCACCATATCCTGCTCTTTAAAAATGTCATTAAGTCCAACCCACACTCAAGGGGCAGGTAGATTTAGCTCCACACCTTGAAAAGAGTTTTAACTGTGACTTTGTGGACAGCACTCAAAGGCAGTCCATTAACTATTTGCTGAATTTGGACTTTCTTGGCGCCTTGCTCTTTCAATGTCATTATAAATCGGGCTCCTTTGAAAGCAGGATTAATTTGTGTAGGTCACAGGGATTCCCGTTTCTAAGTGTGACGAGCAGATGGATGGTTGGCCATCACAGTAACCGTAAAGCCACAGAGGACAGAAAGAATGTGACCTGCATTTAAAATCTGAGTTTTACTCCGATCCAGGTCACCCATGTAAATTGAAAATTCTTGGCTCAAATTAACTCTCCTTCTGAAGATTTGGGGCAACCATATATTAATAGCATTTTTCAGTCATGAACTATTTTCACTGCTTTTATGTTGAAAGTACTATGTGAAAGATGATGTACTAAGCACTCTGGGGCATGCAGAGAGGCCCAGATGGCCTTTGCCCTCAGGTAGCTTAAAATCAGGAGAATTTTAGAGTATCAGGAGATTGCCTATAAGCAAAGAAATCCTGATGTTCAAAAAGAGGAAATGGATGCATAAACACATTGTGTAGAATGGGGAATTGATCTTCAAGCCTGAAAAGAGGTTGTTAGGAGGATAATTTGTGAGCTTTTGGGAAAGCAGCAATCATCAGAGTGAGTTCACTAAAAAGAAGGCAGGTGAACCTAATCTTATTTCTGCATATTAACAGAGTTACTAGATTGTTTAAACTAGAAGAATAAGGGCGCCTCTGTGGCTCAGTTGGTTGAGCGACTGCCTTTGGCTCAGGTCATGATCCCAGACTTCCAGGACTGAGTCCCACATTGGGCTCCCAGCTCCATGGGGAGTCTGCTTCTCCCTCTGATCTTCTTCTCTCTCATGCTCTCTCTCACTCATTCTCTCTCAAATAAATAAATAAAATTTTTTAAAAAACTAGAAGAATAAAAAAATAGCGTATCTGGATTTTACCAAAACATTTGTCATTGATGCTGTCTAGAACAAGATGGAGAAAGTAGGTGCTGAATTACAGCGCAGTTGGGTGAATTTATTGGTGATGTTGGTTTTCTATGCTATGTAACAAAGTGCAAACTCAGCAGCAAGAGACAATACCCATTTCTTATCTCATAGTATCTGTAGATCAGGTGTCTGGGTAAGGCTTGGGGCCTCTGCCCCAAAGCAGGATACCCTGTCATTGAGGGGCTGAGATTTCACCAGAGGCTTGACTGGGGAAATTCCGTTTCTGTGCTCCCTTGGGTGCTTGACAGTATTCATGTCCTTGCAAATGTGAGACTGAGGTTCTTGGAGTCTTTTGGGGGCAAGAAGGGGTACTGGCCTAGAGGTCACCTGCAGCCCCTTGTCATGTGACCATCCAACCACACCACAGCTTCTTCAAAACCGGCAGGGGAGTCTCTCATTCCAGTCTGCTGAGACAGTGTTATGTAATGTAATCTCATCTAATGTAAGTCAGGGGAGTGACATGCCATCACCTTTGCCATGTTCTGTTGGTTAGAAGCAAGTCACAAGTTGCACACTCAAGGGGAAGAGATGATACAAGGGCATGAGTCATTGGGGGTGACCCTAGGGTGTGTCTTCCACAGAATGTGCATAAAGAATGGCAGTTCAGTGAGCCCCTAGGGGGCTGGCAGCAGGTCTGGATGGCAGAAGGCAGAGCCCCATTCAACAGCTTTGTCAGTGACTAGCATGAGGATATAGATAACCTGATAATCCACTACTTGTGTGACATGAAACTACATTTACTAGTCCATGGATGCTAGAATCATAATCAAAAATGACCTGGAGAGGCTAGAATAGTTAAGAGGTGCCAACAAAATGGAAGAGATAGGGAATACATGTAAAATCCTGCTTGAGGTTGGAAAAGGCCGGACAGACAGATGTTGATGGAAGAACATGTGCATGAAAAGCATGGTGGTTTTAATCGACTATAAGCAAGTCACCGGGTCTGGCAGTGAATCTAATGTGATCTTTGATTATATCAATGAAAATGATAGTAGGTGATACCTTACGCTGTTCAGTATGGCAAGACTATCCCTGCAGGAGAGTGTGTACTTTGAGGGACCTCTTTCAAAGGGTCATTGACAGACCAGCATGCTCGAGAAAAATACACCCAGGATTATGGAGTCTAAATGTGGTTGGGGAAGGATTGCAAGACCCAGAAACGTTAACCTGTAGGAGACACTGTTTTAGTGGAGACATGGCAGCTATCTACAGGTATTTAAAGACTATCATGTGGGGGGCGCCTAGGTGGCTCAGTGGGTTAAAGCCTCTGCCTTTGGCTCAGGTCACGATCCCAGAGTCCTGGGATCGAGCCCCACATCACTTCGGGCTCCCTGCTCAGCAGGGAGTCTGCTTCCTCCTCTCTCTCTCTCTGCCTGCCTCTCTGCCTACTTGTGATCTCCATCTGTCAAATAAGTAAATAAATAACCTTAAAAAAAAAAAAAGACTATCACGTGGAAGAAATTTCATGTGACATTGGAGGGGGGTGAAACAGGACTAGTGGGTATTCATGAATAGAAAACAAATTTTGGTTTTATGTGATGTTCCTTATAAAAATTGGTGTTGCCTGTAAATACAGTGGTTTCCCTAGGCAATACTGGTGTCCCAGCTCCAGAGGAGACAGCTATCGTGGGTACGAGTCATCCTCTGAATAAGGGGCAGGCTTTCAGATGATCAGAAAGTTCTTCAGTGATTGCTTTAGTTTTTTCCTATTCTTTCTCAACCTAAATTCAGACGGAGGGCAGATCTCTGTAGTTGCGCGACCACATAAACTAAGAGCTTTCTCAATTTCTCTTGGCACTGTGAAACCTTAGAGAATCCTGTTGCAGTACTCTGGATATTTTCTAGCTATAAGTTTTACAGTTTTATTATTCCATCCAGTTGCTAGCTTGCCTTCTACAAGTAAACTTCTAACATATTTAGTGTGTAGACAGTGTTGCTTGGCTGCTAAGGAAGTGTACGAAAAGCTTTTAACTGAAGATTCAGACCCTGGCTTTCAATTAGGTAATGTTTCCACTATTGTGATTATTTTTATTCAGTAATATTGAGTGTGAATGCACTGAGCACTTGATTCAAACTCTGTAAGACAGGTACTTATTTATTTTCTTTCTTTTTAAATTTTTTTTAAAGATTTTATTTATTTATTTGACAGACAGATATCACAAGTAGGCAGAGAGGCAGGCAGAGAGAGAGGGGGAAGCAGGCTCCCTGCTGAGCAGGGAGCCTGATGTGGGGCTTGATCCCAGGACCCTGAGATCATGACCTGAGTGAAGGCAGAGGCTTTAACCCACTGAGCCACGCAGGTGCCTCGTATTTTCTTTCTTTTTTTAGAGAGTGTGTGTGAGCCAGGGGCAGGGAGGGGTTTGGGGAAAGGCAAGGGAGAGAGAATCTGAAGCAGGCTTCATGCCCAGCACGGAGCCCACCGTGGAACTCAGTCTCACAACACTGAGATCGTGACCTAAGCCAAAATCAAGAGTCAGAGGCTTAACTGACTGAGCCACCTGGGCATCCCAAGTAAGATGGTACTTACAAGATCATCACCAGTTTATAGATGAAACTAAGGTTTGGAGAGGTGTTTAAGGAACTTGCTCAAATTCACAGAGATGGCAGCAGCTAAACAGGATCTGAGCCCAGGCTTTCTGGTGCCAGGGCCCATGCTGTTAACCCCATCTTGGATCACCAAAAGTGCATGCCCTTCTTCCCAGTCCTCGGGTGTCCCTGGAGTCGGTGAGGGCAGGGAGCTGGGATTTCATTCTAAGTGCGGCAGGAAAGTTTTAGGCATGGTGGGGACATGATCTGATTTATATTTTTAAAAGGTCATTCTGGGTGTGGGGAGGGGAGTGAGGTGGGAGAAAGATAGATTATAGGGGAGCAAGCAGGGCGACAGGGGTACAGTGCGGGGCTATGGGACAGTTATGGGTGACTTGGAGGTAAGAGAAATGGGTCTCCTCAGGAGTGTTATAGGCAGACCCAAGGGCAGGCTTGTCCTTCCTTGGCCATCAGGACCCTGACTGGCTTTAACCAGCTATGCTTCCCAAGGGGAGGAACCTACAGATGGAAGGGGATAGGAGTATTCAGAGCTCACATCAACCTGTTCTTGACCCCATTTGGTGCTCAGAATCCTGGAGTTTCCTACTCAACGTGTTCTTAGCCCAGAGGAGCAGCCAAGGCTGTGTGTTGTAGGGGTGCTTGTGGAGGGGTATGGACGGAAATGGAACACAGGGTCAGGGGCTGATGTATGTGATTGGACAAGGCTGATGGTGGATCCATAGTGGAGGGTGAGGGAAAGAGAGGAGCAGAACGTCTTCTCGGTTTTTAGCTTGAGCAAGTAGGTGGAAGGACAGACTGGGGAGGTTCCAGAAGAGAGGCCCGTTTAGACATATTAAGTGGAACATGTCTACAAGGAGGAGGTTTCTGACTCTGTTTCTAAAACACTGGAGATCCTGGCTTCTGAATGGTATTTTCCTTTTCCCATTTGCCTTCCCGTATAACTTTTATCCTTGGTCTTTTCATTACCTGTGCTTTTTGTGAATTGACCTCAGAAACATCTCTAGTTGCCCCCTTTCTGTTCCGTCTGTTCAACTTCCTACAGAACAGGATTGTCCATGAGGTGTTCCCAGAGAACAAGAGACTGGGGGCAGGGCTCTATTTCCCAGTGCACTTCCTTGCTCCCTCTCTCCTTTTCCTCCAAGCAGATCTCTTCCCCGAGGAGGAGGGAGAGAAGGGACAAAGCAGGAGGGAGCCAGGATTGGATTCACTTTGGATTATGCTGGCCTTGCCTCTGCAAGGTTCAGAGTGCTCTCATGCTTTCTGGGACATTCTTTTGACTCGCACTTCATGAACCCTCATGCCTAACGGGATGGCTCACAGGAGACACTGGTCTCATTGCAAAATAGAAGCGGATGTTGACGGCTTGCACTAAACTAGTTGATAATGTGGAAATAGACATTAAACTCCATGTTGAATCCCAGCAACAGTTATCTCTGTATCTGTAAACCAACAAAACAAAACAAACCTTACTAAGAACGCCTTATTTTTTGTTACAAATACTATAAATATTTTTTTTTCCCAATTTATTTATTTTCAGAAAAACAGTATTCATTATTTTTTCACCACACCCAGTGCTCCATGCAAGCTGTGCCCTCTATAATACCCACCACCTGGTACCCCAACCTCCCACCCCCCCACCACTTCAAACCCCTCAGACTGTTTTTCAGAGTCCATAGTCTCTCATGGTTCACAAATACTATAAATATTTTTAAGCTCATTATGTATATGGAGGACTTCGTATGTCATAATGCATAATGCGGAGAAAGTGAAGTTGCCCCCTCCTCGTCCAGGCAGAGGGCCCCCTTCCCCTGCTCTTCTGAGAGAGGCATCAGATTCAGTAAGTGAGAACAAGAATTCTGGAATGGGACAGACCCAAACACAAACACCAAGTTCCTCATCCTCGTCTGCATCTACCCTTTCAAGTGATGAGAACTTAAGGAGATAATGTAAATAAAGATTTTAGTGCAGTGCCTAGCAGGTGGTGGGCTAATAATCATACCCAAGTGTAAGTTCAGCACCTCTGCAAGATTTCCCCTCTCCTGCAGCCACAGCCGCTACATCACAGGGGAAGACAACAGCTTCATGTGCCCAAGGAATAAAATTGTACAGAAGCAGGTCAACCTCGATTTGGGTCTAACAGTGCTTACTGCTGGTAGCCTGTGGCCCAGCCCTGGAGAGGACTCAGACTCAGGTGCTGCTGACAGCCAGCTTCAACTCATTTTTCAGTTCCATGTTTTCAATATGCCAGGCATACTGCCGAGCCCTGGGTTCAGTGGTCTGCTTTCATTGTTACAGCTCTTTAAGGTAGGAATTACCAGCAGTCTCCATTTGCAGGGCTGGGAACCATGGCACAGAGAGCCTGAGTAGCTTTTCCAAGGTCAAGGAGCTAGTAAATTGTCAGTGCTAACCTTGGATCTTTCTAGTTCCCAAAGCCGTGCTTCCACATGTGCTGCCATGTGATAATGAAAGAGAACAGACAGCATGTTGAGAAGTTGAAATGTGGGAGACTTTATTTTCAGGAGAGCAATTGGTAGAGGTTAAGTAAGAGATTGACATTTGAGCTGCATCTTAACAGATATCTAGGAGGACTGAAAGGCTCAGGCAGGAGGCCTCAGTTTCTCTCGTTGCCAACCCTGTCCACTCTTGCCACGCTTCCTCAAACAAAACTGTATATCTGAGGACCCTTCAGAGCAGGCACTGGAAGGCATAGAAGCGGACTGTTGCCAGGGGGTGAGAAATGGCGGTTTAAATATACCCTGTGGACAGGGTGTGTTTGTGGAGAAGGAGTCTCTGGGGATTTCCAGAAGGCTGTCTTAAACATGAGGTTAAGAATTGAATTAATTTTCAAAATGATTGCCAAATAATATCCTGTCCATTTCCTAGTGAAATAAGGGCTTTGAAAGTACCTCAGTGAGACAGGATGACTTTTTCACAATGTAGGTATTTAGTAAATGTTTGATTAATTTAGATTTTTTTTAATGAGAAGCAAAATGTTTCCGATTATATTACTAATTTCCTCTAGCTTCCAAACTTACCGGTATCTAGAGGCTCTAAAATCTTTGGACAGCAATAAGAATCAAAGCGGTTTCTCTACTTTCTTGTTGGCAAATAAATTGGAAACTTATCTCAGGGGTAGGACACAGGGCTGGGCCCTCCCCAAGGTCCACAGTTTGGTGTCCAAAGCAGAAACAAATCATCTGTCCTCTTCTAACTGCTTGTTTGGAGGATTCTGGTGTCTCAGGCTCCCTGCTCTGGAAGGTGGGGAACACGGGGAGGCCTTGCCAGCAGTGAAATACGGGCTGCTCCCCGGCCTGGTCTAAGTCAGACTCAGACATTTCGGGAGCTTGGGCTGGCTTTGCCAGTACCGCAGTGTGTATCCTGGCATTTCAGAATGGGAACCAGGGAGCCACTCGCTTGGCCTTGAAAGCAACTCTCAAATTTGCTTTTGAGAGAGCTATCACACCTGCCTCCACCCGGGAGCTGACACATTCTCAACTCTGAGGACAAGTCATTACTACACATGCTTAGAAATACTCTTGTGTTATTTATCTCACTGTTTTGGTTTTAAGGCACTAGGGGTGGCTTGCCTTTTATTTCATTTTATTTTCACTTCAACAGCTGCCCAATAAAAGGTGCATGTAAGACCTCAAAGTCTGGGATCATCCAGATGCTAACAAGTGATACTACCATCCTGTATCCTAGAGGAAGATATACCCATTAAAATCTGTTTTTTGAGCATTAATCTGTTTTTCTGGGTGTCCAGTACTGACTTTTCAAGTGGTTTTAGCTCTTTTTTCTCAGGAATTTTTAAAAAGAAATAAGTAGGAAACATCTAGGTCTTAATGAGCAAAGTATGGTTTTACTGAATATGTAAGTATTAATGACTGAATCCTTTTTTTTTTAAAGATTTTATTTATTTATTTGACAGAGAGATAGATCACAAGGAGGCAGAGAGGCAGGCAGAGAGAGAGGGGGAAGCGGGCTCTCTGCTGAGCAGAGAGCCCAATGCGGGGCTCGATCCCAGGACCCTGAGATCATGACCTGAGCCGAAGGCAGAGGCTTAATCCACTGAGCCACTCAGGTGCCCCAATGACTGAATCCTCTTACATATGGGGGACACATAAAATATGTTTTTATTTAGCCCAGCATTGGAAGGCCAGCTTCCTGCTCTAGCACCGTGAGCAGCTATGGATGAAGAAGTCAGTAACACAGTGCTTGCCAGGAGGTTATCCACAGTGATGAGTATTCAAACTAATTAAAACAGTCAGATAACTGATTTGTGATTGATGTAGTGCTTCATGCAAAAAAAAAAAAATCAGTTTTTATGCTTACCCAGCTGGTAAATGCCTCACAAGTAAGATTTATCAAAGGCAACAACTTGCATCATCTTTTGACATCTTTTTCTTTCTTCCCCAAGATCTAGAAGTTAGCATCTGCCGATACTTTGCATTGACTGTGGGATCCATGGTTGGTGCCATTCTTAAAATAAGCCAGTACTTCTGTGTGGAGTGAGTGGGGATATTTGAGCAGCACTTCAGAAGGAAATAGCTATATACCATAAACTACCCAACCCCAGAAAGAAATAAGATTAATGAAAAGTGGTCATCCTAGGTGAGGTAGGTCTCAGATTCATATCAGGAGAGGAAGAGAGAACCGTGTGTCTTTGGAGGTCTGTCAGAAACCAGTGGAAGGTGTTCTGGGAGAAACAGAACTCCCTGTCACATTGGTCTGTCCCATAGGTAGACAGACCCCTGCACAGTCTCTATTCCAAGCACACAGGTAAATTCCTTTCCCATCACCTGCAAGTATAGTAACAAACCCAGTTGTGAGCCATTGAGAAACACTGATTGTTGGCAAAACCCATAAAAAGAATAAGGATAAAGAATCTCTAAAGCCCTTGAATTTCCCAACAGACCTTCTCCATTATTTAGATTCCATAAGGCTGAACGTAGAACATTAAACAGAAATAGGTGAGAAGAAAAGGTACTTTTATTTTTGCTATTATTCTAACAAATTAGATTTTTTTTTCTTTTTGGCCCATTGTCAGGATCGTTCCACTAGAACTTCCACAATGCTACAGCCATTATGTAGAAATGGATGCGCCCCCTTCCCACTGTTAATCTCTAGGACGCTATTTCTCCACTACACAAAGGAACTAAGATCCTTTTTCACAGAAGATAGATTTGGCAGTGAAAATCTACCTTCCTTATCTTTACTAATACACTTAATGAGCCTCTTCAGTTTAAAAAAGAAAAAGAAAAAAACGCTCAGATTGTAGATGCAGAGACCATGGGATCAATTCTTAAACGTGAGTAGAGTCAAGAAAGACCAGTCTCCCCAGGGTCATTTCATAGTAGCAGCCAGGGTCATCCTGAGATGTAGACTGAGTGGAGCTATGCTTCTTAGAATAAGGTGAGGGATACCAGTCAGGCCATTTTCCTCCAGAAACCTCTCCCTTTTGGTCTCTCCTGGGACCCAAAATGTTGACATTAGTGCGCTAGGTCTTTGGATCTGTGACGCACATTCATTTGGCAAACCCTGTCTGAAAAACAAACTGTGCATGAGACATTGCTAGCTGCTAGTTGGGGAAGTGCCCTCAAAGAACAAACAAGAACTAAAAGTTGAGAGAAAAAGGAAGCACTTCCACCTGGGAGGATTGTATGGTAGGCGGACCGGAATTTTCCAGATGGATGTAGGCAGAGGAAATTCTAAGAGCGGAGCTGCAGAAGGGCAGAGGAGAATGGAGTCAACACATGCTAGACCAGGCCGTGAAAGCCTTGATTTTTTTTTTTTTTTTAAGATTTTATTTATTTATTTGTCAGAGAGAGAGGGAGAGAGAGCAAGCACAGGCAGACAGAGAGGCAGGCAGAGGCAGAGGGAGAAGCAGGCTCCCTGCCGAGCAAGGAGCCCAATGTGGGACTCAATCCCAGGACGCTGGGATCATGACCCAAGCCGAAGGCAGCTGCCCAACCAACTGAGCCACCCAGGCATCCCTGAAAGCCTTGATTTAACACCAGGTGACCAAGTAGTGAGGGCTGAATGTTCTAGAGCAAGTGGAGATCAGATCATTGAGTAAGAAAGACAAATGTACTGTCATTTGCAAATATCTTCTCCCATTCCGTGGGTTGCCTCTTTGTTTTTTTGACTGTTTCCTTTGCTGTGCAGAAGCTTTTGATTTTTTTTTCCAATTTATTTATTTTCAGAAAAACAGTATTCATTATTTTTTCACCACACCCAGTGCTCCATGCAAGCCGTGCCCTCTATAATACCCACCACCTGGTACCCCAACCTCCCACCCCCCCGCCACTTCAAACCCCTCAGATTGTCTGAAAAACAATCTGCAGCTTTTGATTTTGATGAAGTCCCAAAAGTTTATTTTCACTTTTGTTTCCTTTGCCTTTGGAGACATATCTTGAAAGAAGTTGCTGTGGCTGATATCAAAGAGATTACTGCCTATGTTCTCCTCTAGGATTCTGATGGATTCCTGTCTCACGTTGAGGTCTTTTATCCATTTTGAGATTATCTTTGTGTACGGTGTAAGAGAATGGTCGAGTTTCATTCTTCTACATTTAGCTGTCCAGTTTTCCCAGCACCATTTATTGAAGAGACTGTCTTTTTTCCACTGTATATTTTTTCCTGTTTTGTCGAAGATTAATTGACCATAGAGTTGAGGGATTCCTCAAGAAATTAAAAATAGAATTTCCCTATGACCCTGCAATTGCACTCCTGGGTATTTACCCCAAAGATACAGATGTCGTGAAAAGAAGGGCCATCTGTACCCCAATGTTTATAGCAGCAATGGCCACGGTCGCCAAACTATGGAAAGAACCAAGATGCCCTTCAACGGGCGAATGGATAAGGAAGATGTGGTCCATATACACAATGGAGTATTATGCCTCCATCAGAAAGGATGAATACCCAACTTTTGTAGCAACATGGACAGGACTGAAAGAGATTATGCTGAGTGAAATAAGTCAAGCAGAGAGAGTCAGTTATCATATGGTTTTCACTTATTTGTGGAGCATAACAAATATCATGGAGGACAAGGGGTGTTAGAGAGGAGAAGGGAGTTGGAGTAAATTGGAAGGGGAGGTGAACCACGAGAGACTATGGACTCTGAAAAACAATCTGAGGGGTTGGAAGTGGTGGGGGGGTGGGAGGTTGGGGTACCAGGTGGTGGGTATTATAGAGGGCATGGCTTGCATGGAGCACTGGTTGTGGTGAAAAAATAATGAATACTGTTTTTCTGAAAATAAATAAATTGGAAAAAAAAACCAAAAAATAAAAAATAAAGGAAAAAAAATAATGTACCCCCCAAAATAAATATTTGTCAAATTAATAAAAGAAGGGGAAATCTGTGGGAGGGAATCCCCCAATCCCAACCTGCACAGTTTTTCTGCTGGTGACAGAAAAGTGCTAGACGAATAAGGGAACCCAGGTTTATGGCGTGATCACTGCTGTGGGGTCGACGGGAAAAAGACATCTGTGGACACCAGAGGGCTGTGTGCCATTAAGAGATATTCTAAATGCTTGGAGCAGAAAAGGTGAACTTAGTAAAGAAAACTTTCCATTAAAACAAAACAAAACAAAAAAAACGTCAACAATAGTATGGTGAAACAAGTAGCCCTCCTTAATGTATATACTTCGGAAAAAAATCCATTTTTTTAGTTGGAGAGTTTTTAAGAAGATAAATTCTTCACCACTACTCACAGTGGATTTCATGTTCACACCATGTATGCTTTTTTATATTTTAGGTCCTCCTGGCCCCAGGGGCCCAAAAGGTGACAGAGGACAGCAGGGACCCCCTGGTCCCACTGGCAACAAAGGACAGAAAGGAGAGAAGGGGGAGCCTGGTCCACCTGGTCCCGCCGGTGAGAGGGGCCCAATTGGGCCCGCCGGCCCCCCTGGAGAACGTGGCGGCAAAGGCTCCAAGGGCCTGCAGGGCCCCAAAGGCTCCCGTGGATCCCCCGGGAAGCCTGGCCCTCAGGGCCCCAGTGGGGACCCAGGCCCCCCTGGCCCAACCGGCAAGGATGGACCCCCTGGCCCTCAGGGCCCTCCTGGCTTCCAGGGACTGCAGGGCACCGTGGGAGAGCCGGGGGTGCCTGGACCACGGGGGCTGCCAGGCTTGCCTGGGGTGCCTGGCATGCCGGGCCCAAAGGGCCCTCCAGGCCCCCCAGGCCCATCGGGGGCAGCGATGCCCCTAGCCCTGCAGAATGAGCCAACCCCCACACCTGAGGCTAATGGTAAGTCTGAGACTTCCCTCACACCCGGGGTCAGGGGGGCTCTGTGCACTCATGGCCGGCCCCAGCATGCAGCCCCGTGTGTCCCCGTGCCCCACTTTGCTTGGCTTTGAAGGCTCTGTGAGGGCAGGCACATGGCCTTGGCGGCTCTCACAGACCTCTGCCCCGGGTGGGGTCTCTTGGGCACTTTGTGTTTCTCTGTAAACGCCATCATGTTCTATCACACTTGTTTATTTAGACAAGTCAGGCCCTTGGGGACAAATGCGTCCCCTTCATGCAAGTCTGAGGTGGCTCCCCCAGCCAGTCTTGTTCTCATCTTATGCCCCTCAGTAACCGTGTAGATGGAACTTTCTGTCACTAAAGCCCAGACTGCCTGGTTTTGAGAGGGTGTTCTGGTGCTTCTACCTTTTTTAATTCAAGTACCAAATTTTGATAATTTGGCAAAACCCTCAGTGTTTGGTTAGCGACTAAGCCTATTTTTGTCTCCTTTGAATCACACCCAATTCCACTTGATTTCCTTAAGCACGACTCTGGTCGTCTTCGTTTTTTTCCACAAGCCCCGTTTTGGTTGTGGGTTCTCCCCTCTATCGATGGGTTCCATAGGACTGCAGACTGATGTGGCACATCTGTGGCTGCTCAGCCTTTTGTTGTTTCTGTTCTTTCTGTCATTCTAAAGACTAATCCAGACGCAGAGGAACTAAGTCCCAGCGTCCGTAACTTTCCAGGCTCTGTAGTTCTTACTACTGTGTCCTCTGCGGCCTGCCGCCCTCCTCCCCACTAGTGTCTGCTCCCAGCCTGTCCACCACGGGCAGTCGCAGACTCATACGTGGACGCGCGAACTGCTCCTGGCCTTGGAGGGAAGCAAGGCCAGAGCCACGGCCTCTTAAATATAACTGAAGAAGGGCGTAGTGCTTTGTATGGGTGTTGGTTTTTTTAATTAATATTTTAAACGTCTGTGCTCCTAGGCTGCCCCCCTCACTGGAAGAACTTCACAGACAAATGCTACTATTTTTCGGTTGAGAAAGAAATTTTTGAGGATGCAAAACTGTTCTGCGAAGACAAGTCTTCACATCTCGTTTTCATAAACACAAGAGAGGAACAGGTATGTCTACAGTATGCTTGGAGAAAACTATCATTTAAGGATTGTTTACATCTGGAAATTGCATGCTTAACTGGGGATTCAAAGTTATCAAAAATCCGTAAGTCACATAAACACAGAAGGCCGCATTCTGGCGATTTGGGCATTATCCAGTGACAAGAGCATTCACGGCATGGGAATTATGTCTTCTTGCTTCCATCTGGAAGATACTGCTGTATTAAGCCTGGAGATGGTGGCTTCTCCCAGAAGAGCTGTAATATGGAAGAGAAGTCCACTGGCTGGCACCAAACACCTGCGGAGAGAGAAGCCAAGGGCATGAGCACTGTAGGGGTGGGTGCAGGGGACAAGGTGTGTGGCCTCAGCAGTAGAGAAGGCCCTGGGCCGAGCTCCCTCATGATCACGCTGCTGACCACTCCCTGGGCCCCTACCATGGGCCGGGCACTGTACAAGGCATCTCTCCTTTACACCTCACAGCAAGCCCAGAACCGTGGGTATTATTATCCCCCTTTTACAGATAAGAAAACTGAGGCCCCACAAGGTTTAATGGCTTTATTCATAGGATGACAAGTAAATGCAGAGCTGAGACTGAAACTGAGGTCCCTCTAGCAACAATGCCAGTGCTCTCTGGTGCCACACTGTTCCAGTGACCTCCTTCCTTTTCCCTAAGTATCTTCAGCAGACGCAGCCCTGACAACGGATGTTTCCTGCACTAACTGGGGCTGGGCATCCAGTCAGATGCAGACTTGGGTTCTGTCTCAGCTCAGCTGCTCACTACCTTGGTTGCTGGGAAGCTTACAGAAAGGTTTGTGGCACGTGGACACGGGAGCTGGCCCGAGGAAGCACTCGATAACGCCATGGCTGTTTGTGTCATCAGAACACTGGAGCAACATAGAAAGGAATGGAGCCTGGGGGGATTCATTAAGTTGTCTGGGTGATTTAGAAGAAAAGGAGCATCCCTTAAATATCATTTACAAACCTATAGGAGGAAAACGTGTCCAAGCCCCCAACCACTGCAAAAAAAAAAAAAAAACCAACCAAAAAACCAGGTGCAATTAAAAAAAAAAAAAAAGCAGAAGCATGTATACACCATAACACACCTTCTCTTTTAAATGTCCTTTCTTGGGGTGCCTGGGTGGCTCAGTGGGTTAACTCCTCTGCCTTCAGCTCAGGTCATGATCCCAGAGTCCTGGGATTGAGCCCTGCATCGGGCTCTCTGCTCGGCGGGGGGCCTGCTTTTCTCTCTCTCTCTCTGCCTGCCTCTCTGTCTACCTGTGATCTCTGTCTGTCAAATAAATAAATAAAATCTTAAAAAAAAATAAAATAAACATCCTTTCTTTTCCCCAAATGTTGCAAGGAAGGGGGCATTCCTCCAGATACCTGTCCCCCCCCCCCCAATAATGACACACTGCCACCGATTTGTGTTTCAGCAATGGATAAAGAAGCAGATGGTAGGGAGAGCGAGCCACTGGATTGGCCTCACAGACTCAGAGCATGAAAACGAATGGAAGTGGCTGGATGGGACATCTCCAGAGTATAAGTGAGTGTTCAGAGCCTTCCAGGCTGTTCTCTGGTTCTCACCCCTTCTCTGGCCCCTGCAATCTCTTCTTTAAACACCCTGTGTTTAGATGCCCCTCACACTGAGGCTTCTGCTACCTGTTGTGTATTTCCATGTGTGGTTGAGAATCAGTATGCTATAAACTACTTTTTGGGTTTGTTTTTGTTTTTTGTTTTTTTTCTTTTCATGGCATGAATTTTTTTTCATTCCTATGGAAAAAAAAAAAATCAGAGACTTGTAACATCTCGCAGTAGGGTAACTGTGGTGAGGTGTTCTCTTCCATTGCTGCTATGAAGGATAAGACTATACCAGGCACCATGAGAGCTCGCCCCTGTTCAAGGGCCGGGAGCTCACTTCAGGATAACAACATTGTCAGTGGCCCTGACCCCAGCTGGGCTTCTGGCCAGAGTGTGATTTAGGAACTACAAGTTTGTGACAGATGCACCAGGAACAAAGATGTGGTGTGTGGGAGATAATCATCCTCTAAGTGTTTGAGAAGTCCTTGTTAGTGTGGTGTGACCTGAATTCTATAAAGGCAGCAACAAAGAATGGAAACCTTTTACAATACCTGCACAGGCTCCCAGGCTCATGGAGACTTCTGGGCCCCTCTTTTCAACCGCTAGGGCTGTCCTCTCCACTCCTTCCTTAATACGACCCCAGGGCCAGGAGATGGCTGAATTGTACCAATTTGAATTTCACTTCTTCCAACTCCTGTTTTGCCTCTAATGAATGTGAAAATGTGCCACACACGGTACCACATGCAGCAGAATTTATGAAAACTCACCTCTAAATAACCAGCCTTGCCTTTGCTGGAGAAGAGAAGGCAGACACCCTGCAGAGGCTCAAGCAGGCATGGGAGCAACACACGGTTTGGAGGTTTGGAGGCAGCCGCTATCACGGCATGAGGAGGAAACCATGAGGTGCCTCAGGCTAAGACTGTGTCGGGAGTACTGAGGCTTGGCCTGTCCTGTTGTGGACGAGGACAGGGAGCCAGGGCCAGAGGTGGTGGAGAAGCCAGAGTGAGTGTCTAAAATGTTTCTGTGGGGGCGCCTGGTTGACTCGGCCGGTTAAGCATCCAACTCTTGAGATTTCAGCTCAGGCCACAATCTTAGGGTGTGAGGTCCAGCCCCAAGTGAGCTTGAGCTCCAAGGAGAGTCTGCTTGAGATTCTCTCTCCCCGCTCTGTCCCCTGCTCACTCACGTGCACTCTCTAAAAAATAAATACATCTTTTTAAAATTTCTTTATTTGAGAGAGAGAGAATGGGGATGGGGGAAAAGGAGAGGGAGAAGCAGACTCCCCACTGAGCAGGTATCCCCCCCACCAACTCAGGGCTCCATCCCAGGACCTTGGGATTATGATCTGAGCCAAAGGCAGATGATTAGCCGAATGAAACACCAGGCACCCCTAAAAAATAAATAAGTCTTAAAAAAATGCTTCCAGGGGTGCCTGGGTGGCTTAGTGGGTTAAAGCCTCTGCCTTCAGCTCAGGTCATGATCTCAGGGTCCTGGGATCGAGGCCCGCATCAGGCTCGCTGCTCAGCAGGGAGTCTGCTTCCCCCTCTCTCTGCCTGCCTCTCTGCTTACTTATGATCTCTCTCTCTGTCAAATAAAACAAAAAAAAATGTTTCTATGTCCGTGTATCTGGGCACAGGGAGACAAATCTTCCATATGACAAGCAAGATTAGAGGCAGAAACCAGAGTAAGGCCAATTTTTTCCAGAACAGTGACTAAACATCAAGATGGAACACTGGAAGGTTTTAAGTCTGCTTGGGGTGAGCCTCACAGTGCTCCCAAGGCAAATGGTTATCTTCCTGCTGGGCCAACAGATATCCTGTGTGCCCCCCTCTGCACCTGTCCTTGGGGAGAGGGAGCTATAGCACACCCTGGCACTCAGGGGGTTAGCTGGCGGTCGAAGGAGAACACTTAGCACGGCACGATTATACCTCACAAAACTCAAAATTGTTGGAAAGGTCAGCGGTAGAGATGGAAGACAGACGTTATTAAAGGAAAATAAAACTGGTCTTAGACAAGATTGCCACCTCCTCTCTTATCAGTCAGTTATCTTTTGGTCTCTTCTCTAAATCCCATTTATCTATTTAAATGGAAGGATACGCAAGGGAATAATACTAAGCAGGTCTTCTCTCCAAAAGTCCTATTTATACAACTTCCTAGTAAACTGAGATAAAGACTATCAGATGTCCCATCATTATACATTCAGGAATCACAGATCTCAAATTCTGTAAACAAAATTGGAATCAAACCCCCCTCGGTTGCTGGCAGGGATTAGGCAAACGTCCATCAGCAGGATCCCACGGCTCTGGCATTGTTGACATTGCCAAAGGGGTCCCACAAGGTGGATGGAAATACACACAGAAAAGCAGCCGGGAAAGTAACCTCTTTTTCCGTCCAACCTCATTTCTCTCTGGCATCACCATGGCGATTTTTAATTCATGGAGATTTTTAATTCACTTGTTTCTTGTCAGTGACGTAAGTTCCATGAAGGCTGGAATTCTGTCTTCTCCCTGCACTGCAGTGTTGCGTCATGTAGCTTCATCCTAGCACATAGTAGGAGCTCTGGGGAGATCTGCTGGACTGAATGTGTGAATGAGTATTTCTCCTTCTCGCTCTCATTTCTCACTCTTGCTCCCTCCTAAGTATCATCCCTTTTTTACTTTCTTCAGTTGATGGTTTCATCTAGATTATCTGTCACTAGATTACTTTTCATTTTTTAAAAATCACAATATGTATATATTTAGTGTGGGGGAGACAATTCTACCTCATCTTCTCACCCTTTAACTGTAAATTTCACCCATCCTTTCCCACTACCCTCTGGTCGTACCTGATACTCCTGTCAAAAGTTGTAGGGCATGGTCCTTGTTCTTTCTTTATTAATGTAGTGTTATTACATTGATTGATTTGTGGATGTTGAACCAACCTTGCAGCCCAGTAATAAATCCCACTTGGTTGTGGTGAATAATCCTTTTAATGTACTGTTGGATCCTATTGGCTAGTATTTTGGTGAGAATTTTTGCATTCGTGTTCGTCAAGGATATTGGTCATGATTCTTCTTTTTGATGGGGCCTTTGGTTTTGGGATCAAGGTAATGCGGGCCTCATAAAATGAGTTTGAAACTTTTCCTTCCATTTCTGCTTTTTGGTACAGTTTCAGGAGAATAGTTATTAACTCTTCTCTAAATGTTTGGTAGAATTCCCCTGGGAAGCAGTCTGGCCCTGGGCTTTTGTTTGTTGGGGGATTTTTGATGACTGCTTCAACCTTCATCAAGATCAAAAGCTTTTGCACAGCAAAGGAAACAGTCAACAAAACCAAAAGACAACTGACAGAATGGGAGAAGATATCTGCAAATGACGTATCAGATAAAGGGCTAGTATCCAAAATCTATAAAGAACTTACCAAACTCAACATCCAAAGAACAAATAACCCAATCAAGAAATGTGCAGAGGACATGAACAGACATTTCTGCAAAGACAACATCCAGATGGCCAACAGACACATGAAAAAGAGCTCCACATCACTCAGCATCAGGGAAACAGAACTCAAAGTGACAGTGAGATATCGCCTCACACCAGTCACAATGGCTAAAATTAACAAGTCAGGAAACAACAGATGTTGGAGAGGATATGGAGAAAGGGGAACCCTCCTACACTGTTGGTGGGAATGCAAACTGGTGCAGCCACTCAGGAAAACAGTATGGAGGTTCTTCAAAGAGTTGAAAATAGAGCTACCCTATGACCCAGCAATCGCACTACTGGGTCTTTACCTTAAAGATACAAAGGTAGTGATCCGAAGGGGCACGTGCACCTGAATGTTTATAGCAGCAATGTCCACAATAGCCAAACTATGGAAAGAACCTAGATGTTCATCAACAGATGAATGGATAAAGAAGATGAGGTGTGTGTATATATGTATACATATATACACACACACAATGGAATACTATGCGGCCATCAAAAAAAAACTAAAATCTTGGGGCACCTGGGTGGCTCAGTGGGTTAAGCTGCTGCCTTCGGCTCAGGTCATGATCTCGGGGTCCTGGGATCGAGCCCCACATCAGACTCTCTGCTCAGTGGGAAGCCCGCTTCCCTCTCTCTCTCTCTGCCTACTTGTGATCTCTACCTGTCAAATAAATAAATAAATAAAATCTTAAAAAAAAAAAACACTAAAATCTTGCCATTTGCAATAACGTGGCTGGAACTAGAGGGTATTGCACTGAGCAAAATAAGTCAATCAGAGAAAGACAATTATCATGTGATCTCTCTGATACGAGGAATTTGAGAGGTAGGGTGGGAGTCATGGGGGGTTAGGGAGGGAAAAAAATGAAACAAGATAGGCTCAGAATGGAGACAAACCATAAGAGACTCTTAATCTCATGAAATAAACTGAGGGTTGCTGGGGGTTGAGGGGTAGGGATAGGGTGGCTGGGTGATGGACATTGGGAGGGTATGTGCTATGGTGAGTGCTGTGAATGGTATAAGCCTGACAGTTCACAGACCTCTACCCCTGGGGCAAATAATATATTTTATATATATAGATAGATATAGATATAAAGAAAAAAATGACATAGGGCAATAGGGGCTGTGTCCTCAGGTGACCGTAGGACACCCTATGGCTGACAGGACAATGAGTAATTGTTTATGGGGAGAACCTTCTGCCGCACATGTTTTTTCAGACCCTCCACATGAGGCAAGCTTGTCTTCTCAGGCAGTAACCACAAGCTTTTATGCAAGAACCTGCTTCTTATAGAAAATTCAGCTTTCAAGTTTTGAGTCCTAGAAGCACATCTAATGTATTGCGTAGAAACAGAATTGAGAAGTGCAAACTCAGGCAAAGTGGTGTTTTGAGCTGCGGCATCCAAGTTAACAAAGCCCCCAACTGAACGCATCCTAAAGAAAACTTGTTTTTGAGCATTTCCCTCCCAAAAAAGGCAGGGAAATGGATGAGTCATTTTCAGTAAGATTAAATTACTATTTCTTTCTAAAGCAGACTGTCATAACCCAGGGTTGCTGGGTGTAAATTCTCAGAAATGTGTATCAGCAGTCCCTCACTTTCCCTGCCTGACACTCTAATGGTCACGGGCAAGGTATCAAAATGTGCAATGTGCAAGGATCCCCCTGGTTCTCTTGTGAGTGAGAAAGTGTGTGTATCGTGTCCACTGAGTGCATGTATAGTCACACACACACACACACACACACACACACACACACACACTGGAAGGTTACTCATCTAACCATGCTGACGCAGCAGCTCAGTGAGTTGATTTCTCTGTGGCAAAGATAACAAGCCTTCAGGGAGATGCTGTGTTACCCACTACCCTGCAAAACAGCTGCTTTTTATTCTGAATAAGAACACTTTTTTTTTTTAAGATTTTATTTATTTATTTGGCAGACAGAGATCAGAGATCAGAAGTAGGCAGAGAGGCAGGCAGAGAGAGAGGAGGAAGCAGGCTCCCTGCCGAGCAGAGAGCCCGATGTGGGGCTCAATCCCAGGACCCTGGGATCATGACCCGAGCTGAAGGCAGAGGCTTTAACCCACTGAGCCACCCAGGCACCCCTGAATAAGAACACTCCTTAAACAGTGCATTTTCCTTCCAGGACAAATGACAGGATGCAGTTTTGTTTGTTACATTTCTCTGCTATTCTTGGGTAAAGAAAACTGTGGCGTGACTTGCAAATAACATTCAATTTCTGTTTTATTAAAAGAAATTGGAAAGCTGGACAGCCAGATAACTGGGGTCATGGCCACGGGCCGGGAGAAGACTGTGCTGGGCTGATTTATGCTGGGCAGTGGAATGACTTCCAGTGTGAAGACATCAATAACTTCATTTGCGAAAAGGACAGAGAGACAGGTAAGCAAGAGCGGGGATCTGAGGGTGGGCTGCAGAGCCTACCTCCTGTTCAAGGGTGACATATAAGGAGGGTAAGGGTTTTGAATGCAGGCTCTGCAATGGGGTTCTAGTCCTGGTTAGGCCGCTTGTTAGAGGGGAAGGTTGTAAACCCCAGGGAAATAGTAACAGTATCCTCTTCATGAGGTTGTTGTGAGAGCTTAAATAAGTTAATAAATGTGCCTCAAACGTACAGGAGGTATTAGACTAACTGTTCTAGGTCATTAGCTTGTAATATTGTCAGTTAACAAATTTGGTACCAGTGTCATGCCTCTTTTATAGATTCCACACACGGAGATTTTTTAGGTGGCCAACCATTCAACTCCACGTGTATTTATTGAGTGTCTAATCTGGGCCAGGGGCTATGCTAGATAATGGAGGGAGATGGTCTATACCCCTGAAAAGCCTGTAAGCCAGGCTTGGATGTATCTATTTTTTATTTTAAAAGATCCTTATCTAAAGCTCCACATAATACATGACCCTTTTCAGAATGGGACATCTTTGTTTTCTTCATCAGGACTAGATTTAAACATTTATGATAGGAGTAGGCGGAAATGGGGAGTGAATCCCAATAAGTATGAATTTCTTGTGGAGTGATGAAATGTTCTAAAATTAGGTACTTCTAAATTGTACAAATTTGTGAATATACTAAAAACCACTGAACTGTATACCTTAGGTGGATGAATTTTATATGCGAATTATGTCTCATCAAACCTTTATGAAAATGGTGGTGGCAAACAAAAAAACCTCAAATACATTTTCTCAAACTATTGTTGGTAGGGGCACAGATTCTCCATACATCCATTCAACAGTCAGGCGTCTAACTCTTGATTTCAGCTCAGGTCATGAGTTCAGGGTCCTGATTTGAGCCTCACAGTGGGCTCTGCACTCAGCGGGGAGTCTACTTGCGGATTTTCTCTCTCTCCACCTTCCCCCCACTCCAACCATTCACACATGCAGTCTCTGTCTCTGTCTCTAAAATAAAAAGAAGCAACAGCAGCTTAGTTTCCTGTCCAGGGGCTTTGGCCTAAGGGGAAGCCTCCAGTTTAGACCACATCTAGGGGCCTGTGGGTGTGTTCCTCGGGAACAGAGGGTAGTGGCTGCAGCCCTTGCACACTATCGTTCAGACTCACTTAAGCTCACTGGATCTCCCAGAAAGGAGCTTAGACTGTTGTCCAGTGCACCCGTGTTTGCAGCTGTCACCAGGGGCCATCTCTACATGGCTTGGTTCCAGTGGCCTGTGGGTCTTATACTCATGGATCCCGCAGGACTGTAACCAGCAGAGAAAGAGTTCTTACACAGCTACCACCCCCCTCCAAGGCACAGCAAGAGGTAACAGACCCAGGAACTCCACTTTCTGTGAAGGACACCTGTCCGCTTATCACCATGACTGCAGACTGCAGCCTGAGGCACAGGCTTGTGATGAAGGACACCTGTAAGGCCTGAGTGTAATCATTTCCAGAGGTCTGGAGGACAGTCACTATCTCCGTGCTCTCTCTCTGCTGTGCTCCAGAGCACCAGCATCTCCTGGAGGGGAGCTCTTGCATGCGTCTGGTGGGCTAGGGGACCTATCAGGTTGGCATACATCTGAGGCCTTCCTAGGGAACGGAGGCTGGGGGATGCCATCTCTGTGCTCTCCCTGTGCCCACGGGTATTTCTGCAAATGACACCTCCAGATCACCTGGCCCTGGTGGCCTTCAGAGCTTACACATGTGGTCCCACAGGAATTTATCTATTTGTAGTCTTTAAACATTGCTGCCTGAAGGTCTGACTTCCAATCAGCCTGCATCTAGGTGCTGACTGTCATCTTCCCCTTTGGGACACTGACCTTGGCACACCCTCAACTATGGGGAGGTATTAAAAATAAAATAGGCTGCTTGGACAATCAGAAAGTTTGAGAGACAACCAAGAGCTGAGTGGGTTTGAACGGTAAGGTTCATCTCCTACACACGGCCGCTCCCTAAGACTGGGAGAGGTGGTCTCGTCTAATGCATTGAAACCAGCAGATAGTCAAGCAAAATGAAGAAACAGAGGAAAATGTTCCAAACAAAAGAGCAAGATAAAACTTCGGCAGCAAGGGAGGAGCCCTTCATAAAGTGGAGATAAGTAACTTCCCTGATAAAGTGCTCATGGTAATGGCCATCAGGCTGCTCACTGGAATACTGGGGAAGATGATGGAATAGGAGGATCCTGAGTTCACCTTGTGGCAAAGACACCCAAGAGAGCAGCTACCTCCATGTGACTAACTGAAAACTGGTGGAACAGACCTCCCACAGCTAATCACAGAGAGGAGGTCACATCCTAAGAGAAAGGAGGGGCAGAGATGTGGTTGGAAACCAAACCCCCACTGTGACTAACAAAAATGGGAGGGACATCACAAGCATGGTGAGGCGAAAGGATAGGACCCCACGCCAGGCACCTGGAGAGCTAGAGAGCAAAGGGAAACTGAGTCCCTACCCTTAAAATGTCAGCATACGTAACTCTACCCAAGACACAGCACAGAAGCAGTAGTTTGAAAAACACCTGGGACTTACCTTAGAACATGTGCTAGAAGGGCAGGGAGCTGAAGATTTCTCTAGGGACAAAGTACTGGTGGGCACCATTTCTTTTTCGCAGCCTAGATAGCCAAGGCAAGCCAAGGGTAGCAAGCGAAGGGGAGCCAATGCTAACACTCTCCATCTACCTTACGTGCTCTGCCCTGGCATTCTCCTGCAGACCCCCTGCCTCCCAACCAGCACACCCACCCATCTCAGCAAGCATCCCTCCAGAGCAGGTCCTACCCTGCCACACCTGGGAGGCAACCCTGGCCTGGATACCACTACTCCAAAGTGACTCCTGCCCCGGGAAGATGAGGGGATGTTCCTACAGCTGGCTGCACAGGGAACAAGCCTGTCCTTTGGTGGGCCTGCTCTGATGGAGGCAGCTTGCCTGACTGTTGGCCCCACCCATTCATGAACTCATGGTGGCTGCTGACAGGCCTCTCAACACCACAGGGAGCAAACCCTGCCTGGTGCACCCACAGCAGGCAAAGTGGGTCATCGTAGCTGGCTGTGCTGAAGGCAGCTAGCTCAGCCACAACAGGAGGACACATGCAGCCCATACAGGGGATACCCTTGGAGCACCTGGTTCTGGTGACTGGAGGGATTGCATGATAACACACTACAGGACCTCTATTACACAAGGCTACTACTTTCAAGACCAGGAATTGCAGCTGACTGACCTAATACGTAGAAACAAACAGACAAAATGAGGAGCCAGAGGGATATGTCCCAAATAAAAGAACAAGATAGAATCACAATAAAAAGCTAAATGAATGGACATAAACAATATGGCTGATAAAGAATTCAAGGTAATGGTCATAAAGGTACTCTCTGCACTTGAGAAAAGAATGTATGAACTCAGAATGTCAGCAAAGAGATAGAAAATACAAAAAGAACCAGCTGGATGGAAAGATTTCAGTAACAAAGAATACATTAGAGGGGATCAAGCAGATTAGAGGATGCAGAAGAAGAGATCAGCAGTCTGGAAGACAGGGTAAGGGAAAGTGGCCAAGCTGAACAGCAAAAAGAAAAAAGAATAAAAATTAGAGTAGGTTAAAGGGCATTCTGTAACATCATCAAGCATAATAACATGCACATTATAGGGATCCCAGAAGAGAGAAAAGGGCAGAATACTTACTCAAAAACTTCCCTAATCTAAGAAAGGAAACAAACATCCAGGCCCAAGAAGCACACAGAGCCTCTAACAAGATGGAGCCAAGGATATCTACACCAAGACACATAACAATTAAAAGATAATGAGAATTTATGGGCTAAATGGGTAATGAGTATTAAGGAGGGCACTTGTGATGAGCAGTGGGTATTACAGGTAAGTGATGAATCACTAAGTTCTATACCTGAAACCAATTTTACCATATGTATATTAACTAACTAGAATTTAAGTAAAAATTTGGGGGTTGGGAATCAAGAGAAAAGAAAACTGGTATTTGCAAGGGAAACCCCATAAGCCTTATCATTCATAATGGAAACACAGTTTCCCAGATAATCAAAAGCCAAAGGAGTTCATCACCACTAAACTAGCCTTACAAGAAATGTTAAAGGGACTTCTTTAAGCTTAAAAAAAAAGTGCTAATTAGTGACAAGAAAACATACAAAAGTATAAATCTTACTGGTAAGGATAAATAGTAAAAGTGGTGGATTAAGCTCTTATAAATCTGGTAGAAGGTTAAAAGACAAAGTAGTAAAAATAACTATAACTACAAAAATTAGGAATACACAAGATGAAATGTGACATCAAAAACAAAATGTGGGAAATGGGAGTAAAGATGTAGAGCTTTAGAATGCAAACTTAAGTTGTTTTCAAGTTAAAATAGACAGTTATAAATATAAGTAGTTACATGTAAGCTTCATGGTAACAATAAAGTAAAACCTGTAGTTGATACACAGAAGATAAAAAGAATCTAAGCATACCACTAAAGCAAGTCATCAAATCACAAAGTAAGAGAGCAAAAGAAATGAATAGAAAGGAACTATAAAACAACCAAAAAGCAGTTTTTTAAATGACTAAGTATACACCTATCAACTCTTGCTTTAAGTGAATGAAATGAATTAAATTAAATGAATTAAATTTTCCAATCAAAATCAGCTACATGAAGTAGCCAAGTGGATAAGAAAACAAGACCCATGCATATGCTGCCAACAAAAGACTCACTTCATACATAAAGATACACACAGGCTGAAAATGAAGGAATGGAAAAAGATATACCAAGCAAACAGAAACCAAAAGAAAGAGGGGATAGCTATTTTATATCAGACAAAATAGACTTTAAACAAAGACTATATAAGAGACATTACATAATAATAAAGGGGTCAGTCCAACAAGAGGCTATAACATTTATAAATATTTATGGACCCAATATAGGAGCAACTAAATATATGAAACAAAGATTTAACAGACCAAATAGACAGCAGTACAATAGCAGGGGACTTTATTACCCAGCTTACCTCAATGGCTAGATCACCCAGACAGAAAACCAATGAGGAAACATCAGCCTTAAACAATGTATTAGACCAGATAGACTTAACAGACATACCAAAGACTCCATCAAAAATCAACAGAAGGGGCGCCTGGGTAGCTCAGTGGGTTAAGCCGCTGCCTTCGGCTCAGGTCATGATCTCAGGATCCTGGGATCAAGCCCCGCATCGGACTCTCTGCTCAATGGGGAGCCTGCTTCCCCCTCTCTCTCTCTCTCTGCCTACTTGTGACCTCTCTGTCAAATAAATAAATAAAATCTAAAAAAAAAAATCAACAGAAAACATATTCTTCTCAAATGTACATGAAGCATTCTCTCAGATCATATATTAGGCCACAAGACAAGTTTAATTTAAGGAGACTGAAATCCTACCAAACATCTTTTCTGACCACAGTGATATAAAAGTAGAAATCAATTACAAAAGGAAAACTGGAAAATTCACCAATATGTGAAGATTAAGCAACATGCTACTAAATAAACCAGTAGATCAAAGAAGAGATCAAAAGAGAGATCAAAAAATTCCTTGAGACAAATGAAAATGGAAATACAACATACCAAAACTTACAGGATGCTGCAAAAGCAGTTCTAAGAGACTTCATAGCAATAAATACCCACCTTCACAGACAAGAAAAGTTCAGATAAGTAACCTAAGTTTACATCCCAAAGAACTAGAAAATGAAGTCCAAAGTTAGCAGAAGGTAGGAAATAACAAAAACAAGAGCAGACGGGAATGCAATGCCGACTAAGACACCGTAAAAGCTCAATGAAAATAAGAGCTGGTTCTTTAAAAGGATAAAACTGACAAAACTATAGCCAGACTCACCAAGAAAAAGAGAAGACTCAATTTTAAGTAAAATTTTAAGTGAATTTAAGAAATGAAAGTAGAGATATTGCAACTAATACCACAGAAATACAAAGATCATAGGAGACTATTCTGAACAATTATTGACAGGAAATTTGACAAGCTAGAAGAAATGGATAAATTCCTAGAAACATAAACCTATCAAGACTGAATAACAAAGAAAAGAGAATACATGAGCAGACAGATTAGTAATAAGGAGATTAAATCAGTAATCAAAAACTTCCCAACAAACAAGTCCACAGCCAGAGGGCTTTACTGGTGCATTCTATCAAACAATGCAAAGAATTAATACTATCCTTCTCAAACTTTTCGAAAAAAGAGAAGAGAGACTACTTCTAAACTAATTTTACAAAGCCATCATTATCTCGATACCAAAACCAGAGAAGTATGCCACAAGAAAATTACAGGCCAATATCTCTGATGAACATAGATGCAAAAATCCTCAACAAAATATCAGCAAACTGAATTCAACAATATACTGAAAGGATAATACACCATGAGAAGTGGGATTTATTGCAAGGAGGCAGGGATGGTTCAATATCCATATATCAATCGGTGGGTTACATTCACAAAATGAAGGATAAAAATAATACCTCAATAGATACAGAAAAGCATTTGACGAAATTCAGCCTCCATTTAGAATAAAATAACTCTCAACAAAGTGAATAGAGAGGCCTCAACATAACAAAGGTCTTAGAAGATAAGCCCATAGCTGACATCATACTCGACGGTGAAAAGCTGAAAACTTTCTAAGATCAGAAACAAGACAAGGATGTGCCCATTCTTGCCATTTTTGTTCAACGTAGTATTACACTGAACAAAAGCATTAAGGAGGGCATGTGATATGATGAGCACTAGGTGTTATATGCAACTAATGAATCTTTGAACACTATACCAAAAACTAATAAGGTACTATATGTTGGCTTTATGTTGTACTGTATGTACTAATGATGTACTATATGTTGAATTTAAATTTTTAAAAATCCCATTCAACTAACACTTTTTTTATGAAGATAAAAGTGTTTTCAAATGTATAGGAGGGGAGTGGAGTCCTAACCAGAAACATTAAAAGGAAAAAAGAAAAGGCATCCAAATTAGAAAGGAAGAAGTAAAACTGTCACTATTCACAAATGGCATGATTTTATATATAGAAAATCCTAAAGATTCCACTAAACAAACAAACAAAACACCCATTAGAACTAGTAAATGAATTCAGTAAAGTTGCAGGATAAAAAACCAGTATACCAAAACCTGTTACATTTCCATACACTAATTATGAATGCTAAGACAAATTAAGAAAATGTCTCCACTCACAATTGCGTCAAAGAAAATACCTAGGAATAAATTAACCAAGGAGTGAAAGATCTGTACATTGAAACCTTACAAGACATTGATGAAAGAAATTGAAGATGACATAAAAGATATCCCATGTTCATGGATTGGAAGGATATTTTTAAACTGTCCATACTAGCCAAAGAAATTCAGTCCTTCCCCTATCAAAATTTCATAGAGATTCTTCACAGAAATAGAGCAATCCTAAAATCTGTATGAAACCACAAAAGACCCCAAAGAGCCAAAGCCATTTTGAGAAAGAATAAAAAAGCTAGAAGCATTTTGAAATGTGATTTCAAACTCTATTATAAAGGCAAAGTAATGAGAACAGAACAGTATAGTACTGGCATAAAAACAGACATGTAGATTTTGGAACAGATCATGGACCAGAATAGAAAAATAAGCCCATACATATCTGGTCAATTAACTGACAAAGAAGCCAAGAATACATAACAGCAAAAGAACAGTATCTTCAATGACTAGTGTTAGAGCCATATGCAAAATCATGAAGTGTACATCATACACAAAAATTAACTCAAAATGGATTAAAGACTTAAGACCTGAAACCATAAAATCCCTAGAAGAAAACATAGCAGGACGCCCCTTGACCATCAGTCTTGGTGATGATTTTTTTCATCTGACACCAAAAGCAAAGGCAACAAAGGCAAAAATAAACAATTGGAACTACATCAAACTAAAAAGCTCCTACACAACAAAGGAAACTTTAGAAAAAATGAAAGGGGGGCACCTGGGTGGCTCAGTGGGTTAAAGCCTCTGCCTTCGGCTCAGGTCATGATCCCAGGGCCTTGGGATCGAGCCCCGCATCAGGCTCTCTGCTCATCGGGGAGCCTGCTTCCTCCTCTCTCTCTCTGCCTGCCTCTCTGCCTACTTGTGATCTCTGTCAAATAAATAAATAAAAATCTTTTAAAAAAAAGAAAAAAATGAAAGGCAGCCCAACCCTCCATTAATAGATGAATGGATTAAGAAGATGTATTATATGTATACAATGGAATACTATTCAGCCACAAAAAAGAATGAAATCTGGCCATTTGCAATATCGTGGATGGAGCTAGAGGGTATTATGGTAAGCAAAATCATGAAGAGAAAGACAAATACCATATGATTACACACACGTGGATTTTAAGAAACAAAACAAATGAACACATGGAAAAAGAGAGAAAGACAAACCAAGGAACAGACTCTTAACTATAGAGAACAAACTGATGGCCACCAGAAGGGAGGTAGGCTGGAGGAGATGGGCATTTAAAATAGGTGATGGAGGTTAAGGAGTGCACTTATCATGATGAGCACCAGGGATTGTTGAATCACTGTATTATATACCTGAAATTAATATAACACTCTGTGTTAGCTGGAATTAAAATTAAAACTTGAAGAAGTTAAAAGAAAATTATTTTTCTAACTATGTGTGATGATAGGTGTTAACTAGACTTGCTGTGGTGATCATTTCAGAATGTATACAATTACCAAATCATATTGTACACCTGAAACATACTAATATGTGGTGTGTCAGCTATACCTCAATTAAAAAAAAAATTACAGTAGAGGGTGAGAAGTGACCCAGACTTGTCATTTGTTTGCCTTGTTTGGCCACTTGGGATTTGAGTGGAGCCCAGAATAGGCTTCTTCAAAAGGAAATTTACCGTTTAGTTAATCTGAATATGACCTTATAGGCATTTCTTTGAAAAAATAACTGAATGTTGTATTTTGGAATCTTTCCTATAAAAATACATGTTCCTTTTTTAAAAATTGTACATTAATGGTGTTCTTTAAGAAAAACTAAATGCCCATTATTTTTCCTCTCTTTTAGTACTATCATCTGCATTATAATGGACTGTGATGTAATAACATGAGCAAACTTCTGGATGGTTCTCAAAGGGAAAGGATACTGCTTTCTGATTGTATCACCTTCTCTCCAGATTGGGAAAATAGCACTGAAGACCAGTTTCTGAAAAGATTGACGGCTGGTTATCTTACCATCCCTCCTTTACTCAAGGACTTCAGAACTGAAATGTTCCCCCAGTATGATATATTGATTTTCAGTATGCAAATGGACTGAATCACATAGATTTTTCTCAGCCAGTAACTGTATAATTATGCAAATCACATCTTCCAAAGTATGGATTGCTCCAATCAGAAAAAAAGGCTATCATTGGTTGTTGAGCTCTAAGAACTTAAACTGTATTGTGTAAACAGTACCTTACATTTCTAAAATCCCAGACATAAGAAAAATATGCAGACATACAGATATATAGGCCAACTCTTAGTGATAATATGAAATATACTTAAAGAGCTTTTAAAACTTTGTATTTTTGTACAAAATATTTGCCTTTTTACAATTTTTTCCTTTTCTTCCTTTTTTTTTTTTGTCCTTTAACCAATATAATACATGGAGCCAAAGAAAACAATAATGGTACTAATAAAAAAAACTCCTAGGGTTTCTTGTCAGATTTAATTCTACCCAATGGCAAAAATTTTTTTTTCAATTGTGGTTTTAAAAAAATTAAATATATGTGTGAATATATTTTTTAATGTAGCATTTCCTCAGAAGAGTCAATCACTTGAAATGTCTACAAATATCCTTTCAGATTTTTCCAGGGTACGGTCAAGCCTGAACATATACATGGCTCAGTCAGGTGGGCTGTGTATCGAGTCCATCACCAGCCAGCATTCTTGTGTGCCTGGCTGGGCCCGGAGGAAGTGGTCAGCTCAGGATGTGCTTCTGCTTCATTTTGGTGGATGTTAGGGGTGGTAGAAAGGTATCTGTTGGAAAAGACAGAGCACCTAGAAAGCCTTGTTTTGTGGCTGCGGTATGAATGTGTGTGGTATCAGACTCATAATAGAGCTGCTAATGACTGTCAGGAAAGTATAGCATCCTGTCAACCAAGGACAGAGATACAAGAAAGATGGGGAAAGCTATATGCTATCTGGAAAGTTTGTGTTTTCTTAATTCACCTTCCCAAAAGCATAACTCCAAGGCACAAGCATCATGAAACGCAAGAGTCAACTTTTGGCCACTACATTGAACTACTGCAACGAACCTTTCCTCTGAGTCCATCCTCCTCCTATTCCTTGACTTGCCATTGAAAAGTTTAACAAGAAATGTGCTGAAAATAGGCATTAGGTATCATTGGTTCTCAAAGGTAAGATTTCTCTCCAACAGAATTCTTCTCCTCCCCTTCCAAGGAGCTTCCCAGGCAATGCTGCTACCTATCCCAAATAAAATGGTAAAAGAATAAAGACAGAGTTTGACTTTCACACCTGTAGCTGTGTGGACTATGTTGTCTTATCCCTGGTCACCATCCATGCCATCTCCCATCTCTGCAGCCCCAAGTGGCCATCTCCTCAGCACCTTTATGCCCTGATGCCCAGTCCATGTAGCTTGGTCAGGTGGACAGGACCCACTGGCATCTGGGCCCAATGATACAAGGCAAGCACTGGACTCTAGTACTTATTCAGGCTCAAGACCATTTATAGATGAAACCCAATCCCTCAAGACCTTTCAGAGACTAAACCAAATCGCCTTTTTGTCCTTTTCCTGTTTAAGTAATTAAGATTCCTGCCTAAAAGCAACTTAAATGTCTTCTGCCCCCATGAGAAGGGAATAGCTAGTTCCCACAGCTGGGATTGTTCCTGTCCTAGCCCTGAACTTACAGTGCTCTCATTGTCAAGCACTACAGCAAGTGCTTGAGTCAGACAATTTCATGTCCTCCTCCCAGCAGCCCTATGAAGCAGGCTTTTCAACACTCCCCACTGACAAAAAAGGGGAGGATCAGAAGAGTTGACATAATTTTCTCGGTCACACCATCACCAGTGAGACAGGATTCAGATCTGAGCTCTGAAAATGATCTAATGTTCTTTAGATACCAAGGACCTTCTTAATACCACCCTGAATAAAATCAGATCTGGGTATCTCACATTATAAGATGCCTCACATGCTTCTCTGTGCATTTAGCTATTTACACACCAGGCTTCTGTTCACCTACTCACAGCTGATGATGCTCTTTTGGGAGGAGAGATTTAATGAACTATGATGTCTTCAGGCACCTGATTTCCTACATGCTGGGAGAAGGGAATTTTGTCTTCCTTACTGGCTCTTGTAAAGGATGAATTCACACCAGGAGTGGGGGGGAACCCTTTCTGCTTCTCTTATCAATATTCATCTGTTCCCCCACCACCCTTCCAATTTGAAGGAGTTAAAAATTTAAGCTAAAGCAGACAACAAAGAGTAATAGCCACTCCTATTTTAAAACCCAGATGTTTAAGGAAGTAGGAAGCTATATAAGTCAGGTAACAATACCGAGTATATCCTTTTTGCCTCAGATGACAAAGCTGGTCTCTTCTTGAAAAAGTAAGCATATTAACTCATTCATGACTCAAAGAAGTCACACAAGAAGAATAACAGTTTAAATATGTTTGGCATTTTCACCTACATTATCTCCTCTGATCTTCATACAAAACCTATTGCCCTTTATCTTTTTAAAGGATTTATTTATTTGAGACAGAGAGTACAAGTGGGGTGAGAGGGAGACTGAGAATCTCAAGCAGGAACCCCTCTGAGCATGAAGCCTGATGGGGGCTTGATCTCACAACCCTGAGATCATGACCCAAGCTGAAATCAAGAGTCCGTGGTTTAACCGACTGAGCCTCTCAGGGGCCCCTTTGTCCCTACTTTAGAAATTAGAAAACAGGGACTACTTGGAAGACCTGCTGTTGCCCACATTGCTGTCACAGTAGCCTTCAAAGATGCAAATCTGATCCGGATCCTCATTCTTAATTCAAAATCCAAGTCCATCCTACCCCAAAACCTCAGCCTAGCACATTACAGAGAATCACGAGTTCCCACTCATACCTCCAGCCCTCCTCTGGCTGCAACCCCACCCTCCCTCCACCCAAACAGCCTTCCAAGCCAGCTGCACTTACCCCACGCTCCTTCTCACCCCCACACTTCAACTGACTCCTTCCTCATCTTTTTTTCCTGGAAAGAACCTTCTTTAAGACTCAGCCCAAGCATCGCTTCTTGTCTGATTCCTTTCCCAACAAACGCACCTTGAAAGTAGAGCTGATTCCTCTTTCCATGCCAAACACTATGCACAAGTGTGCTGGATGAAACAATAAAACTCCTTCACTGGGTTAGATGTCTACAGATTAGTTGCCAGACCAAAAAACGACTGAATTGGAAGAGAGGAAAGTGAATGTGGCCAGTCAGTTATAAAATCATAAAAGCACCAAAGAGTGGGAGAAGTCAAGCAAGAGAAATGAAGGAATTCATGTTACTCATAATTGCTTATTATACATCCAGTATATTGGATCTAAGTATATTATACATGTTATTCCATCAACATGAATGGAAGAAGACAGACAGAAATCAGATGATAAAACAGTTTCATCCTTTTACCAAAGTATGGCCTTGAGTCTGGGAAAATCTTTAGAAACTTTTTCTAAATGGCAATGTGATCAAGTATCTCTTCTCTTGCTATTATACTCAACAATTTTACAAGTACAGGTGGACTTTCCAGTGTTTTTGAGATGTTGCTCTATACAATAGTTCCATTTTCCTGGGAAGAATCCCTTAATGGAATGGTATCATATTTATTCTATAAATCACAAAGGAGATATTGAAAAGACTTTGCTTCACCTATTCATCGTTTTTCCTCCCCTCCTAAATATTCTTGTTCAAGTAAGTACATAGCATGCCCAGTTGGGCAAAAGTCCAGACAAAAAGTAGGCTTAAGCAAACCAACTTTAGGGCCTGGGTGGCTCAGTTGGTTAAGCCTCTGCCTTTGGCTCAGGTCATGATCTCAGGGTCCTGGGATAGAGCCCCACTTCGGGCTCCCTGCTCAGTAGGGAGCCTGCTTCCTCCTCTCTTTCTGCCCCTCCTTCCTACTCATGCACCCTCTCTCTCTGAAATATATATATATATATATATATATATATATTTTTTTTTTTTTTAAATGGGCATAACCAAAGGATCTCAATTTAGTCTTCTTGACCAGGTATGGAGAACTGTCCTTTGGCCAGTCTTCTAATCTTTGGTGCCAGAGTTTACTGTACTCTTTACATGTCACACATTGCCGTGACCCACCGAATCATGGCTGGAAACTACAGGGAATTATAGGTGTCTTAGAATCAATTCCTGGAGCACCTGGGTGGCTCTGTTGGTTAAGCGGCTACCTTCAGCTCAGGTCATGACCCCGGGGTCCTGGGATCATGCCCCTCGTCCAGCTCCTCCCTCAGCAGGGAGCTTGCTTCTCCCTCTCCCTCTGACTGCCGTTCCACCTGTTTGTGCTCTCTTATCTCTGTCAAATAAATAAATGAAATATTTTTTTAAAATAAAATCAATTCCTGTGCCATGGAGCAGGAGCCACGCCAGGCCAGACAAGCCTCCCCTGGGTATCTGCTGCCCTGGCAGCCTGGGCTGTAGAGAGAACACACATGGAACAATATGGCCCCAACTAAGACATACCTGCAGTGAGAAGCAAAGCCACCTCAACCTTCAGAGCCTTCAGCAGAGCCACCTGGCCAACCCACAGACCCATGAAACATATGTTCCATTGAGATTTGGGGGTTGTTTATTACACAACATTACTGAAGCAAGAGCTAACTGATAATAGGTCCTTGGGTTCTAACCCAGTTACTCTATATATGGCTATTTTTTGTCTGTTCCTCCAGATCCCTTCTCCACCATTCTCTGGACTTTGGGAGGTAAATCTTTATGGGTTTCCTTGGTTTCTGGTTTCCAATTGGTTTGGTCAATGAAATGACAGGAGAGAAAGAGCAAAGTGGGTGATTTATTTCCCTGACCTCCTCGCTGAACTTCTCCCTGCTTCCCTCAGCTGAAGGCCACACATCCTGTTAGGTGGTCCAGCTCTCTCTCTGGGTCCAGAAGTGACAAATTCCTCTTACAAAACACAACACAACACAACACAACACAACACACACACACACCCCAGCTGAGCAATCCCATGCCTACCCACAGCAGCATCTGAACTCACTTGTACACAAATCACCCCTCAGCAATCATTCCTTCCACCTTCACTCATTACGCACTCCCTGCATTGTCTGGTAGAAATGTCTCCTACATGTCCAAGTCTTCCGTTCTTCCCTGTACTCATCTGCTGGGCAGCCACAACAAAGTACCATTGGGTGGTGTAAGCAGCAGAAATGAATTTTCTCACAGTTCTGGAGGCTAGATGGAGCTGTAGAAAGGTTTCTCCCGAGACATCTCTCTCTGGCTTGCAGATGGTCATCTTCTTGTGGGGCGCCCACATGATCTTTCCTCTGCATGTGTTTGCATCCTCACCTCCTTTTCTTAGAAGGACACTGTCATATGAAGGTCCACCTTAATGACCTCATTGTACCTTAATTACCTCTATCTCCTAATACAGTAACCTTCTGAGGTATTAGGGGTTAAGAGTTCAGTATATGAATTCTGGGGGATACAGTCCAGCCCCAAACATTCTCCATGCCTCCTTCATTCTTAGTAAATGACTCTTTGTCCCACTTTATTAAAAATGTTGAGGCCAGATCTGGAGAGGAGTAAGATGGTGGAGGAGTAGGAGACCTAAATATCATCAGGTCCTAGAAGTCCAGCTAGATAGTTATCAAACCATTCTAAACACGTACAAACTCAACAGAAGATAGAAGCGAAGAGCAGCAATCCTAGGAATAGAAAATCAACCACTTTCCGGAAGGTAGGATGCGTGGAGAAGTGAATCCGAGGCGACATATGGGAAGATAGACTGCAGGGGGAGGCGCTGGCTCCTGGTAAGGGTGAGAACAGCAGAGCACAAAACTGGAACTTTTACAAGCGTGCTCCACGAGGGACATCACTCCAGAGGCTAAGCAGGGGTGGAGCCCTCACGGGGACAGAGTGGTCTCGGGACCTGCAGAGTCGCAGAAAGACCAGTGGTGTCTGAGTGTGGCAGAGCTCCCAGGTACTGGAGCAGGGAAGCCAGTTACAGAGACGGAGCTGAGGAGGGGACTCTCAGCTCGGGGTTACCTTAAACTGTGATCCACAGTCGGGCACAGTTGGACCACTGCTCTTTGAGCAGGGACCCCACAAGTGGCAGGTCTGGGGAGACTCACCTTCCTCAGGGAGGAGCAGCATGGCAGAAATCTTCTGAGTTTAGAGACTCTCAGTGGGGCCGTGTGCCAGAGATAGAAATGCCTGGTCACAGGCTGGGTGAGCTCACAGTGTGGCCAGAGACCAGGGAGATGGGAGGGATTAACTGTTTTTCTCTGAGGGCGCATTGAGGAGTGGGGCCCTGAGCTCTTTGCTCCTATGGGGCAGGAGATTGGGAGGCCGCCATTTTCATTTCCATCCTCCAAAACTGTACAGAAAGCATTCAGGGAACAAAAGCTCCCAAGAGCAAACGTGAGCAGATTACTTAGCCTGGCCCCTGGCAAGGGCGGTGCAATTCTGCCTCCAGCAAAGACATTTGAGAATCACTGCAATGGGACCCTCGCCCAGAAGATCAGCAAGAACATCCAGCCAAGACCAAGTTCACTGATCAATGAAAACTGTGGAACACCAGAGCTAAAGGTAAACAACATATAGAATTCATGGCTTTTTCCCCATGATTCTTTAGTCCTTCAAAGTTAAATTTCTTAAATTTTATTTTTTTCTTATTCTATTTTTTAAATTTTCCCTATTTTAATGTTTTTAACTATTTTATCTTATCAATTTTTAAAAACCTTTTATAATTTTCATTGTTATAGTCATATTTTATCCTTCCTTATATTTAACCTTGTTTTCTGAATACATACAGGGTTTTTTTTTCTTTAAAATTTTGGGATACAGTTTCTTCTAATAGATCAAAATATATCCTAAATCTAGCACATAGCTTTGTTCTAGTCTCCAGCCTGATCACATTCTTTGCTCTTTATTTTTTCTTTTTTCAGCTAACATTTAATCTTACCAATTCCTTTTTTAGAATCTTTTAATTTTCATCTTTACACTCATATTCCATCCCTTCATCATCTTTACACTTATTTGTGTGTGTGTGTGTGTATATATATATATATATATATATATATATATATATGTTTTCATTTCTGTAGAATTTTGAGAGGTAGTTTCTTCTAACAGACCAAAATATACCCAAAATCAAGCATGTGGCTCTGTTCTATTCACCAGTCTAATATATACGTATTTTTTTCTTTGTTTTTCCACCCCAGGTTTTGGGTCACTTCCAATTTGGTTAGTGCATATTTTCTGGGTCGTTGCTACCCTTTTAGTATTTTGTTCTCTCATTTGTCTATTCCTATGTGGATTAAATGACAAGGTGAAAAATTCACCACAAAAAAAAAAGAACAAGAGGCAGTACTGATGGCTAGGGACCTAATCAATATGGACACTAGTAATATGTCAGAACTAGAGTTCAGAATGACAATCATCAAGGTGCTAGCTGGGCTCAAAAAAAGCATGGAAGATACTAGAGATCACTTTTTGGAGAAGGAAAATCACTTTCCAGAGAAATCAAAGAAAATCTAACCAAATTAAAATTTTAAAATCTATTAATGAGGTACAATAAAAAATGGAAGTTCTTACTGCTAGGATAAATGAGACAGAGGAGAGAATTAGTGATATAGAAGACCAAATGACAGAGAATAAAGAAAAGAGAGACAAACAACTACTGGACCATGAGGGGAGAATTCGAGAGATAAGTGATACCATAAGACAAAACAATATGGGAATAATTGGGATTCCAGAGGAAGAAAGAGAGAGGGGAGCAGAAAATATATTGGAGCAAATTATAATAGAGAATTTCCCTAATATGGCAAAGGGAACAAGCATCAAAATCCAGGAGGCACAAAGAACCACCCTCAAAATCAATAAAAATGGGTCCACTCCCCATCATCTAAAAGTAAAACTTACAAGTCTCAGTGACAAGGAGAAAATCCTAAAAGCAGCTTGGGACAAGAGGTCTGTAACACACAATGGTAGAAATATTAGATTGGCAGTGGCTCTATTCACAGAGACCTAGCAGGCCAGAAAGGACTGGCATAATATATTGAGAGCACTAAAGAGGAAACATATGTACCAAAGAATACTATATCCAGCTAGGCCGTCATTGAAAAGAGAAGGAGAAATAAAAAGCTTCCGCAAATGAAAACTAAAAGAATTTGCAAACACCAAACCAGCCCTACAGGAAATACTGAAAGGGGCCCTGTAAGCAAAGAGACAGCTTAAAAGTAACAGACCAGAAAAGAACAGAGACAATATACAGTAACAGTCACCTTACAGGCAATACAATGGCACTAAATTCATATCTTTCAATAGTTACCCTGAATGTCAATGGGCTAAATGCCACAATCAAAAGACACAGGGTATCAGAATGGATTTAAAAAAACAAGACCCATCTATATGCTGTCTGTAAGAAACTCATTTTAGACCCAAAGACACCTCCAGATTTAAAGTGAGGGGGTGGAAAACCATTTACCATGCTAATGGACATCAAAAGAAAGCTGGGGTGGCAATCCTTATATCACATAAATTAGATTTTAAGCCAAAGACTATAAGAGATGAGGAAGGACATTATATCATACTTAAAGGGTCTGTTCAACAAGAAGATCTAACAATTTTAAATATCTATGCCCCTAACATGGGAGCAACCAATTATATAAACCAATTAATAATAAAATCAAAGAAACACATCAACAATAATACAATAATAGTAGGAGATTTTAACCCCCCCCACTGGAATGGACAGATCATCTAAGCAAAAGATGAATAAGGAAATAAAGGCTTTATTTTTTTTAAGATTTTATTTATTTATTTGACAAAGATCACAAGTAGGCAGAGAGGCAGGCAGGGGTGGGGGGAAAGCTGATTGATGCAGGACTCAATCCCAGGGCCCCGAGATCATGACCTGAGCTGAAAACAGAGGCTTAACCCACTGAGCCACCCAGGTGCCCCAAAATAAAGGCTTTAAATGACACACTGAACCAGATGGACATCACAGATATATTCAGAACATTCCATTCCAAAACAAGAGAACACACATTCTTCCCTAGTGCACATGGAACATTTTCCAGAATAGATCACATGCTGGGTCACAAATCAGGTCTCAACCAGTACCAAAAGATTGGGATCATTCCCTGCATATTTTCAGACCACAATGTTCTGAAGCTAGAACTCAATCACAAGAGGAAAGTTGGAAAGAACTCAAATACATGGAGGCTAAAGAGCATCTTACTAAAGAATGAATGTGCCAACCAGGAAATTAAAGAAGAATTGAAAAAAATTCATGGAACCAAATGAAAATGAAAACCCAAAATCTTTGGGACAAGCAAAGGTGGTCCTGAGAGGAAAGTACATAGCAATACAAGCCTTTCTCAAGAAACAACAAAGGTCTCAAGTACACAACCTAACCCTACACCTAAAGAAACTGGAGAAAGAACAGCAAAGAAAGTCTAAATCCAGCAGGAGAAGAGAAATAATAAAAATCAGAGGAGAAATCAATGAAATAGAAACTAAAAGAACAGTAGAACAAATTAATGAAAGTAGGAGCTGGTTCCTTGAAATACTAAGATTGATAAACCCCTGGCCAGACTTTAACAAAAAGAAAAGAAGGACCCTAATTAATAAAATCATGAGTGAAAGAGGAGAGATCACAACCAACACCAAAGAAATACAAACAATTATAAGAACATATTATAAGCAACTATACACCAGCATTTTTGACAATCTGGAAGAAACAGATGCATTCCTAGAGACATATGAACTACCAAAACTGAACTAGGAAGAAATAGAAAACCTGAACAGACCCATAACCAGTAAGGAGATTGAAGGAGTCATCAAAAATCTCCTAACAAAAAAAAAAAAAATCTCCTAACATGGGGCGCCTGGGTGGCTCAGTGGGTTAAAGCCTCTGCCGTCAGCTCAGGTCATGATCCCAGGGTCCAGGCCCCACGTCAGGTTCTTTGCTCAGCAGGGAGCCTCCTTCTCCCTCTCTCTCTGCCTGCCTCTCTGCCTGCTTGTGATCTCTGTCTGTCAAATAAATAAATAAAATCTTAAAAAAAAAATCTCCCAACAAACAAGAGCCCAAGGCCAGATGACTTCCAGGGAATTCTACCAAACATTTAAAGATGAATTAATACCTATTGTCCTGTAACTGTTCCAAAAAATAGAAATGGAAGGAAAACTTCCAAACTTATTTTATGAGACCAGCATTACCTGGATCCCTAAACCAAAGACCCCATCAAAAAGGAAAATTATAGACCAATATCCTTGATGAACATGGATGCAAAAATTCTCACCAAAATACTATCCAATAGATCTAACAGTACATTAAAAGGATTATTCACAATAACTAAGTGGGATTTATCCCTGGGCTAGAAAGTTGGTTCAACATCCGCAAATCAATCAATGTGAAACAATACGTTAACAAGAACCATATGATACTCTTGATAGATGCCAAAAAAATCATTTGACAAAGTACAGCATCCTTTCTTAATCAAAACTCTTCAAACTGTAGGGATGGAGGGCACATACCTCAATATCATAAATGCCATCTATGAAAAACCCACAGCAAATATTCTTAATGGGGAAAAACTGAGAGCTTTTCCACTAAGGTCAGGAATATGGCAAGGATGTACATTATCACCACTGTTATTCAATATAGTGCTAGAAGTCCTAGTCTCAGCAATCAGACAACAAAAAGAAATAAAAGGCATCCAAACTGGCAAAGAGGAAGTCAAACTCTCACTCTTTGCAGATGATAGGATACTTTATGTGGAAAACCTGAAAGACTCCACTCCGAATCTGCTAAAACCTGTACAGGAATTCAGTAAAGTGTCAGGATCTAAAATCAACGCACAGAAATCAGTTGCATTTCTATACACCAACAACAGGACAGAAGAAAGAGAAATTAGGCAGTTCATCTCATTTACAATTACACCCAAAACCATAAGATACCTAGGAATAAAACTAATCAAAGAGGCAAAGAATCTGTACTCAGAAAACTATAATGTACTCATGAAAGAAATTGAGGAAGACACAAAGAAATGGAAAAACGTTCCATGCTCATGGATTGGAAGAACAAATATTGTGAAAATGTCTATGTGACCTAAAGCGATCTACACACTTAATGCAACCCCTATCAAAATACCATCCATATTTTTCAAAGAAATGGAACAAATAATCTTAAAATTTTATGGAACAAGAAAAGACCCCGAAAAGCCAGAGGAATGTTGAAAAAGAAAGCCAAAGTTGGTGGCATCACCATTCCAGACTTCAAGCTCTATTACAAAGCTGTCATCATCAAGACAGTATGGTACTGGCACAAAAACAAACACATAGATCAATGGAACAGAATAGAGAGCCCAGAAGTGGCCCCTCAACTCTATGGCCAACTAATCTTCGACATAGCAGGAAAGAAAGTCCAGTGGAAAAAAGACCGTCTCTTCAACAAATAGTGTTGGGAAAATTGGACAGCCACATGCAGAAAAATGAAACTAGACCATTTCCTTACACCACACACAAACATAGACTCAAAATGGATGAAACACCTCAATATGAGACAGGAATCCATCAGAATCCTTGAGGAGAACACAGGCAGCAACCTCTTTGACCTCAGCCACAGCAACTTCTTCCTAGAAACATCGCCAAAGGCAAGGAAAGCAAGGGCAAAAATGAACTATTGGGACTTCATCAAGATCAAAAACTTCGTACAACAAAGGAAACAGTCAACAAAATCAAGAGGCACTGACAGAATGGGAGAAGATATTTGCAAATGACATATCAGATAAAGGGCTAGTATCCAAAATCTATAAAGAACTTATCAAACTCAACATCCAAAGAATAACCTAATCAAGAAATGGGCAGAGGGCATGAACAGACATTTCTGCAAAGAAGACATCCAAATGGCCAACAGACACATGAAAAAGTGCTCCCTATCACTCGTCATCAGGGAAATATAAATCAAAACCACAATAAGTTACCACCTCACACCAGTCACAATGGCTAAAATTAACAAGTCAGGAAACAACAGGTGTTGGTGAGTATATGGAGAAAGGGAAACCCTCCTACTCTGTTGGTGGGAATGCAAGCTGGTGCAGCCACTCTGGAAAACAGTATGGAGGTTCCTCAAAAAGTTGAAAATAGAGCTACCTATGACCCAGCAATCGCACTACTGGGTATTTACCTTAAAGATACAAATGTCGTGATCTAAAGGGGCATGTGCACCCCAATGTTTGTAGCAACAATGTCCACAATAGCTAAACTATGGAAAGAACCTAGATGTCCATCAACAGATGAATGGATAAAGAAGATGAGGTGTGTGTGTACACACACACACACACACACACAATGGAATACTATGTAACCATCAAAAAACCCTGAAATCTTGCCATTTGTGATGACATGGGTGGAACTAGAGGGTATTATGCTAAGCGAAATAAGGCAATCAGAGAAAGACAATTATCATATGATCTCCCTGATATGAGGAATTTGAGAGGCAGTGTGGGGGTTGTTGGGGGTAGGGAGGGAAAAAATAAAACAAGATGGGATCGGGATGGGGACAAAACATAAGAGACTCTGAATCTCATTAAATAAACTGAGGGTTGCTGGGAGGTTGAGGGCTAGGGCTAGTGTGGCTGGGTGATGGACATTGGGGAGAGTATGTGCTATGGTGAGTGCTGTGAAATGTGTAAACCTAGTGATTCACAGACCTGTACCCCTGGGGCAAAAAATACATTACATGTTAATAAAAAATGTTTTTAAATGTTGAGACCATTCCAATTGCACTCTTTAAACTTCATGCCTATTTTAAAAAATCCCCTTTATAGATTTCACCCATCCCTCTGCCCACTACTCCTCTCATTTTTTTTCTGCTTCTTAAATTCCACATGCGAGTGAAAGTATATGGTATTTGTCTTTCTCTGACTTACTTCACTTAGTATTTCTATGCCCATCCATGTTGTTGCAATGTCAAGATATTCTTTTTTATGACTGAGCAATATTCCACTGTGTGTTTGTGTTATAGATGTTCACCCTATCCTCTTTATCCATTCATCTGTTGATGGACACTAGGATTACTTCCATATTTTGACCATTGTAAGCAGTGCTGCAATAAACATAGGCTACATGTATCTTTTTGAATTAGTGTCTTCATTTTCTTTGGGTAAATACCCAGTAGTAGAATTACATGGATCACATGGTAATTCTATGTTTAATTTTTAGCAGAACCTCCGTACAGTCTTTTGCAGGAGCTATACCAATTTACATTTGCATTAACAGTGTATGAGAGTTCCTTTTTCTCTGCATCCTTGCCAACACTTGTTATTTCTTGTGTCTTTGATTCTGGCCATTCTGACTGGTGTAAGGTGATGTGGTTTTGATTTTCGTTTCCCTGATGATTAGTGGTGTTGAGCATCTTTTCATGTGTCTGTTGGCCATCTGTGAGTATTTCTGGGAAAAAAAAGTCTATTCAAGGTCTCTTCCCATTTTTAATCAAATTTTTGGTGGTGAGGTGTATAAATTCTTTACATATTTTAGATATTAATCCCTTATCAGATATATCATTTTCAAATATTTTCTCCGATTCACTAGGTTGACTTTTTGTTTTGTTGCTTGTTTCCTTTGCTGTGCAAAAACTTTTTACTTTGGTAGAGTCCTGATAGTTTATTTTTAATTTTGTTTCCTTTGCCTGGGGATACATATCTAGAAAAATGTGTCTACACCTTATGTCAAACATTATAGCCTATGTTTTCTTTTAGGAATTTCATGGTTTCGAGTAATTTCCTCCTGCCCATTTTACTACTTCTCTGTGCCTTCCCCTTTTCATTCCTTCTTTGTTGAGGAAGAAGTCCCTCCCACCTGGGCCACAGCCCTCCTATCTCCTTGTGCCCTTGATTTCATTCACACCTGTTCCCAGAACCAACTCACTGCACCCCAGGGAGGCACATCACCTCAGCAGCCCTGTGAATACACCACTCAAGAAACCTTTCTCTAGTATCTTCAGCCTCTCCTCTGATACTTGCTCCTTCCCCTCCTCTCCATCTATCTCCTATCCCACCCCCCCCCAATGTTTTTAAGGGAAGTAAAAATATAAAAAGTAACTCTCTTTCTTAAACTGCTATTCTTTCTCCCTCATCTCCTGCTAAAGATACACTTCTCAGAATGGCCTAGATCTGAAGCCTCCACTTCCCCTCTACCTTCCCACTCCTTTATGCCTTATAGACCTGGCTCCCTCTCCCCCTGCTCTCTGGAAAAAGTACTCTCCAAAGTCATCAGCAACTGCCTCCATTTTTGTGGGGATTAAGTTAGAAAATACAGATAAGGCTTTTAGTGCCCAGAATCTGGCCCATATGAGTACTTCTGCTTATTAGTACTCATGTACCATCCTGCCCTCACTTGCTTCCCTCTGCCACACTGATATTTCTTTTGTGCCTCCCCATCTGTGGCTATGCTCCCAGGGACCTGGCCACCTCTGATTATAGAAAGAGCCCAAATGTCCAGGCCTGAGCTCCTCACGACTCAATGTATGTATCAACTGGCACTTCGCATATGCACCCACTGGTTGATGAGACTGTTGTTAGGTCAAGAGGCAGAGGCACGTAGCTGCAGCTATAGCTCGGCTTTGGTCCCTCAAATCTGCTCTCTCCTGATGCTCATCTCTAGCACAGATTCCTGTTTTTTCTAACTCATGGTCCACTGTGGCATTAAGAGGTCCTTAGTACCTTATGGAGACAATACCACCTCTTTCTTATACCTATAAAGTCTGTTCTGCCCCTCTTCTCTTCCCTTCCAAGACCTATTACTCATCCGTTTTCTCAAGGCCAATTCTCTGTCTTTCCAGGAAAGCATTTTTGGTTTATTTTGATATTCGAGGTAGTTGGGAACTTTATACAATAATTGAAGTCCAGGCAGTCCTGGGAAAAAAGGCAGAGGAGCAAACCAGAATCTGCTGCTGCTGTTTTTTTTTTTTTTTTTTAAGATTTATTTAGAAAGAGAGAGAAAGAGCACTTGCATGAGTGGGGAAGGGACAAAGGGAGAGAGAGAGAGAGAGAATCCTCAAGCAGACTCCCCATTAAAAGGGGAGCCCATTGAGGGGCTCCCTCCCAGGACCCTGAGATTATGACCTGAGCTGAAATCAAGAGTTGGATACTTAATCAGAATCCACCCAGGCCCCCCTGGGATCTGCTTCTAATTTTAGATGGCCTGAGGTCCACAGAGGAGCAAAACCCCAGAATTTCTATATCTGTGATGAACTTCCCTAGGTAGATTACTTTTTAGCCACACATCCATCCACCCAATGAAATTAGGCTCTCCTTACAAATTCTGCCTCACATGCTAGGTCCCCCATGAAGACCCCAGTGGGAAATAATTTAACCTGCCATGTCCCTTTTTTCCTCTCTTAAGGTACTGACTTTCGGCCAGTTATCTGAATATTTGTCTACCTCCCTATCCCACAGGCGATAGGCACTTCTTGAGGCGGGAGCTGGGACTTCCCTCTTTCACATTTCTATAGTCACTGGCCACTGTGCCCTATATATCGGAGGCACTGGATACATAGGAGTCGAATTAAGACAGGAACATGGGAGGAGGGGGAAGTAGGAAGTTACTAATCAACAGGCATAAAGTTTCACTTAAGCAAGAGAAGTAAGTTCTTGAGAGATCTGTTGGCCAACATCAAGCCAAAAGGCAACAATATTGTAAGCACAACAATACTGTGCACTTAAAGAAGGTTAAGAGGTGGAGATGGATATGAATTATACTTACTGTGGTGATCACTTACAATATTAAATCATGATGTCATCTACCTTACACTGACACATCATGTGTCAATTACATCTCAGCAAAATATGTTGAGGGTTCCCACAATGAGAGAAGTTTTTAAAAAGAAAAGGATTTAAAAAAATCAGATCAGAATCCTAACTGATCTTTATTTAATCTGAACTTCAGCTTTTCATAATGTTTGTTTCAAGGAGAAAGGAAACAAGCAGTCATCGGTTTGTCACAGCAGCAGAGGTCAGCCAGCCCCCAGAGGCTGCCTCTCCCCATCTGCACAGGTAGAGTGAGGGACCTCATTGAGGTCCTAGAAGGAACAGAGCTCTGTGAGGCCATTTGCCTTGGGAACCTGGCTGTCATAAGGCATTTAGGAAGCAGTTCCAGAAAGAAAAAGAAAAAAAAAGGAATTAAAATCTGTCCTCCAAGATACAGGCAGCAGCCAGCCCTCCCAGGGTAAGATAACAAAGACTCCACATGCTTAGTGCACAGCTAGGGAGGGCTTACAAACTGACACTACTTATTTAGAAAAGTTTACAAAGAGTCTAAAAAAGGATTCCTTCATGGATGGCCATTGTTAGCCTGTCTTCAGAGGGGCAGCCCTTTTGGCTCTTCTCTTTTGCAGGAATTTTGGGACACCGACAAAATTTGGAGGAACCCTCACATCCTCACTCAAACCCTTTTTTCCACTCACTTCAACGCCTTCTTTTTCCCATGTTCTTCAATTGACACCTTCCTCTATCAATGTATCATTTATATAATGGTCAAGTACAATATATCCTTGCTTCGAACCTTCTCCCACTGGACACCCAGAAAAAAATATTTTAAGGATGCACACTCCTTGGGAGCTCTTAACAGTCAGCAATACCTCAGTGGAGCAAATGGATCAAGACTTCAGAGTCTGCAGTCTTGTGATGGGGGACAAAATCCAGCAGAGAGCAAACCTGTCTGTGGTTATCTGAACCTCGATCGCATTTGAAAAACCTCTGTCTTTATTCTTACCTCTCTGGGCTTCTCTGCAGCATTTGGACCTGCTAAAATGGAGAACTCCTTCCTTTTACAACTGTCCCCCTTCCTCGGATTTGTTTTGAAATCAGGCAGGCCTGGCCACTGACCTGGCTTGGAGTTCCACATCCTCCAATCTCTCTGGTATGCCCTGGGCCATGCCCAGCCTCTTGGGGCCTCTGCTTCCTCATCTGTGAGGATGCACAGTTGATATTTTGAGATACTACCCAAGGTTTCTCCTCCTCCTCCTCCCTTGTGCCCTTCCCTTAACCATTTAGACAAAGAAACAGGATCCTATACTGATCTGTATTCAATCTGATCTTAAGCTTTTCATAATATTTGTTTCTAGGAAAAACCAAACAAACAAAATGAAAGCAGTTCTCCATACATACTGTTCTTAGAGGGAAGACAAATGTGCTAAACTCAAAGAAGTAATTGCTCAACTGTGAGTTCTGAAGGATTCTTGTTAGAGACTCATGCAGAGACATTATCTTGAAAACAAAACTTTTTTGTTACAGGCAGCAGAGGGGGTTTGAAAGAGAAAATGTTTGGGACAGAAAATGTTGAACTAGGATCCTTGAGAATTCTGCAGAGTGTATACTATGAACTAAAGAACAGGAAAAAATGTAGGATGACATTACAACATTTGTTTCTACTTGAAAAAAACAAAGATGGAGCCAATGATTTTAGGATGAAGAGTAAGCAAGGTTACAATCCATTTAGGTCCTTAAGAAGTCCCCTGCCCAGTGGCCCCCTCCATGGACTTAAAACCTTGGACAGAGGGGAGAGAGAAATCCCAGATAAGCTTAAAGGTTGTCCAGAGCCAAAGAGCCCATTGTCTGGCTTCCCAGGGAGGAGCTCAGAATTCAAGTCTTGAAGAAAAGCCTCATGTCCAAAATGGCCCCAGAAGGCCAGCCTGACAATGACTAAGGAAATTTCCAGGTCACGTAAACCACAGGAAAGCCTCATAGAACCAGGAGCAAAAGGTTCCTGTGAGCCCCTCCATGAACAGGAAAATGAGCACAAGCCACAGTCCCACAGGAGCCAGGGTTTGGGACACAAAGAGGGAGGAATGTGTGATTGTCACATACATGATAGGAAACCATAAAGACCACATAGATTAGAAAAGACAAACTTCTCAGGAGAACACAGGAGACAGAGGCTGATGTCGACCCCTCCCCACCATGATGTCGACCCCTCCCCACCATGATGTCATATAAACCAACACCCCAGAAACTTTGCTCACCCCACCCACACACAAGGATTGAAGGATGGGATGGGGGAACTTGCACTTACTGAGTCGAGCTGACAACATGAAATTTTCTGCTCTCTGTGGAGGCTGAGATGTCACGACTTCTGAAGAAATGTTTATATACAACAAGTCAAATGAACTCACTCTAAAATTTGAACTTGTCAAATGTGAAATAGGTGCGCCAAAACCTACCTCACAGAATAACTGCAAGTTTTAAAGGGGCAAAGATCTTGGTCTTGCCTTCCTGTGGCACTCTCTTTCAGTTCTCTGGCTCAGATAAAGAAATAACAGGGTTTCAGTCCTCCCAGACACCTAATAATATGGCCCAGAGAGCAGCTGAGCAGATTCATGGACAGATGAGTGTGGCAGTTCCCTACTCACAGAGAAGGTGGGACCCTGGGTAGAAAGCAGGGACGATGTCATGTTTTTAAAGAGCTGGGCTGACAAATTACTCAACCCACCCAGAGAATTTGCAGTCTCTGACTCAAGACCCTCAGTAAATGATTGGATGTCCTCCTCGGCACTGTATTTGGAAGAGATTTGGGACGGAAAAGAAGAGAAAGCAGTTTTTATCTTTCCACACTTATTCTACACAAGGAGTCAGCATATTACTGCCCATGACCCAAATATGGATCACTGTTTGTTTGTTTGTTTGTTTGTTTAAAGATTTGATTTACTTATTTGACAGACAGAGATCACAAGTAGGCAGAGAGGCAGGCAGAGAGAGAGGAGGAAGCAGGCTCCCTGCTGAGCAGAGAGCCCGATGTGGGACTCGATCCCAGGACCCTGAGATCATGACCTGAGCCAAAGGCAGAGGCTTTAACCCACTGAGCCACCCAGATGCCCCACACTGTTTGTTTTTATAAGCAAAGTTTTATTGGAACACAGCTATGCTCATTGGTTTATGTGCAGTCCAGCTATGGCTGCCTTTGAACTGTCACAGTGAGCTGTCTAGATGCAGCGAGACCATGTAGCCTGCAAAGCTGAAAATAGTTCCTGTCTGATCCTTCAAGGAAAAAGTTTGCAGCCACTGCATTAGACAGTAACAATGGTTTTATAGAGCTTAGAACGTATTTCACACACGTAATTTCATTAACTTTAAACAAACATTCTCAATGGATTAGGATATTTTATCCACCATAGCATCATTGTGTTGCTACATGTTTCCAACCTTACAAAAATTAGGAAGCAGAGGTTCTGGGTGTTAATGGACTTGGTGCTGAATAACAGAGGAGTCCTCAAACCCAGTGCTGTTTCCATCCCACTCATCTGCCATGTTCCTTATATGAATAACATCCTCAACATGACCTGATGAAAGTCTTTTTTTTTTTTTAAAGATTGACTGACTGATTGATTGATTGGGGGAGGTGGCGGTGGGCATAGAGAAAGGGACAAGAAGACTCTACTGAACAACGAGACCAACAAGGGGCTCAAACCTATGACCCATGAGATTTTGAAACCATGGGTTGGATGCTCAACTGACTGACCCATTCAGGTGACCCTCGTGACCTGATGTAAGTCTCAACGGACTCAAAAATCATCTCAAGGAGCATTAACAAAGTAGTACTTTTTCAACAAACTCTGTTGTGTAACCACAACAGCACCACTCATCAGAAATGCTCAACTCGGCTCACCCTTAGAAGTGCTCACCCAACCCAAGGCCACATCAAGGGTCACACTTACGGAAATGAGGTGGGTCATACAGCAATGTGCCCCAAGCTGCAGAAGGAATACATCTTCCCAAAGGCATTTTATAAAAAGAGCATGTCAAAGTATGACTGCCCAAAGATTAAAAACATAATTCTCATACAAATAATACAGTGGGCACATGTTGTTATTGAGGGCACTGGCAAGACAGAAAAACTGGCTGAAAGGCATACAGAAGAAATGAATACATACAGGCAATGAAAAAAAGGACTGCTAGCAGAAATATAGCAGCTTTGTTCATAATGCCAAAAACTAGAAGCAACCAAGATGTCCTTCAGTAAGTGAATGGATAAACAAACTGTGCTACATTGTGCAATGGAATATTAGTCGGGGACAAAAAGGAATGAGCAACAAGCCACAAAAAAACCATGAAGGAAACTTAAATGCATACCGCTAAGTAAAAGGTCAAATACTGTAGGATTCCAATTATTGGGCATTCTGGAAAAGGCAGAACTGTGGAAACAGTAAAAAGATCAGCAGTTGCCAGGAGGAAGGGAAGAGAGAAGAATGGATAGGTAGAGTACAGAGGATTTTTTTAAGACAGTAAAACCGTATGATACTTAACATTATACATTTATCAAAGCCCATAAAGCTTTCTAGCATGAAGAGGGCATCCTAATGTGTGGGAAAGTTTTAAAAATCATTGAGGTGCTTGGGGGAATCCCAGGATGGAATGCTGGCCATGACCTGAGAATCTGGCTGTATGACAAACATGGGAAACAACCTCACTGGACGGGGAGGGTGGGGAGGAGCGTGGGGGGTGGGGTTGCTGATCTAAGTCACTGGAAATGAGTGGAATATGTAAGACTAAAGGCAGAAGGAGCTGGGTGTAAGCACTGTACCCCAGCAGATGAAATGGTTTCCCATGGGGGCATGGATTAACAATTCTGATGCTGCATTACGTGAATCTTAGAATTGAACACTTAAATGAATGGATGGTGGGTGGTGGGAATCAGGCTTCCCACTCTTGAAGTGAGAATTTACGGGGAGTTCAGGGGAGAAGGCCAGAATGACTCATGTGGTTGGAGTTGGAGACATCCAGAAGAACTCATGTTCAGTTTCATATGGTTACATATGGTTATACATGTATGTATAACATACATGTGTGTATATGTTAATATACATACATGTATTTCCCTCCTGTCAGCTGAGAGGGCTCAGGAGAAACAATACCCCATTAGCAACCAAAAAAACTGGCGCCTAGGAGACATGAGTCCCTGTAAAAAGGATATAAATAAATGTTTCAATGAATTAGCAAGCGGGGGAGAAACAAACCCCCCTGAAGAAGAATTCCAAACAATTTATGGAGACCCTCCACCCTCAAGGAGGCAGAGCAAAACTCAGGACTCTAGGGATGAACTACGTGCCATGGTATATGAACTACATTCCAGAGAGGACAGAGTTAAAAGGGGGAAGAAAAGAGATGTGTGCAGTGGAGACACGTGACAAACACTACCTCTGCCAGGTGCTCTGGGCCAACATTAGTAGTCGTATATCATTTTGATATAACGTTGACAGGATGTACCCTTGATAGGGTGTAATGACAATGGCACTTTATCTCTGTGGTCTTTTCCCCAAGCCCATAAAACTAGTCTAATCATGCAAAAACACTGGATGCATTCCCATAGATACGGGATGAGGACTCCTTAAAATTGTCAAGATCATCAAAAATAATGAACGACCTAGCAACTGCCGCAGCCGAGAAGCGCCTACAGAGACTTGACCATTATATGGGATGTGGTATCCTGGTGGGATCGTGGGATAGAAAGAGACATCTGGTCAAAACTAAGGGAATCAAAGTCAAATATGGAGTCTGCCGAATTATAAGGTAATAATATTGGTTTGTTATTTATAACACATGTATCCTATTAACGTAAGATGTTAAAAATAAGGAAAAGTGGGTTCATACAGGATACAAGGGAACCCTCTGCACTAGCTTCTCAATTTTTCCATAAATCTAAAACTGTTATAAATAATACAGCCTAGGGGCGCCTGGGTGGCTCAGTGGGTTAAGGTCTGCCTTCAGCTCAAGTCATGATCTCAGGGTCCTGGGATCAAGTCCCACATCGGGCTCTCTGCTTGGCGGGGAGCCTGCTTCCCCCTCTCTCTCTGCCTGCCTCTCTGCCTACTTGTGATCTCTCTCTCTAATAAATAAATAAATAAAATCTTAAAAAAAAAAATAGAGTCTAGGGTGCCGGGTCGTGATTGCAGCATCCTAGGATCGAGTTCTGCATCAGGCTCCTTGCTCAGTGGAGAGTCTGCTTCCCCCTCTCCCTCTGCTCCTCCCCCACTGCTCATGCTTGCTCTCTCTTAGGCTCTCTCTCTCTCTGTCTCAAATAAATCAAATCTTTAAAATATACAGTCTATTCTTTAAAAGATTGAAGATGCTAAATTAGCTACAAAAACTACACTTCAGAGCAATAAGGCTACAATCTTTGGGGTTATCTCTTCAGCCAGACAGAAACCAACTGCCTATGCATAGAAATTCATCCTTCTACTTTATTTCCAAGTTTTGCATCATTTTCTCTTAACAACGATAACACATACTGTTTTCTTCACAGAAATCACCCCTACTTGCTAGATCCGTGGTTCTAACTGATGAGTCATATAAAGGACAGTGGCATCTTGCAAACCCATTGCTAATATGAAGTCAAATACTGAGCATGGTGTAAATTTCAATTTTTTGGCACAACTAGAATATCTCATGTTACAGAACTGTTCAAAAGAGGAAACACAGAAGTGAGACGGTTGCTATGTGAAACATACAGTCAGGCAGTAAAATACAGATTTTTAATCAATCCAATACTAAAGGCAAATGTTATGATAATTTAAACATGTGAGCAAAAGACCAAGACCATGAAAAGGTCATCTCAAACAAACACATGGGTCTGAAAAACCGCCAGGTGAAAGTCACAGAAAGTCACAGAAGGTTTTCCCAGACCCCACCGGAAAGCACTCCACCTAGCAGTGATCACTATATATGGCTTGTTTCCTGTTGTTTTGAGTATTTCAATCCCTTCAGGTATGTCACCAAAATTCTATAATGGGAGAAAGGGCTGGAAACCGAAGGGTGGAGAGTCACTGAACCAGACCGTCAAAATGTCAAAAACTAAGAGAACATGAGAAAGATGGGAAGAGCGTTAAGAGGTTAATAGATTGTTGACCTTAACCAGAGTCTTTCATGGTTAGGCAAAACATTTCCCAGTTCACCCACGCCTATGACTGCATTTCAAGAAGATCGCTCCCATGCTGGAGAATTCATCTCCCAGCAGCCGATCCCAGGAGAGAGAAATGAAGGGGTGGAGGGAGAGCAATTTTTCATCTAGCTAAGCCTCAGACCACTGTCGACATCGTCATTATATTACGCTTGCTGTTTATTTTGATAATTTATTGGGGTAAGGTACACGGAATAATTGAAAAACTAAATTCAGTCAGTCAGTTACCAAAACATTCAATTGGTTTATGCGTGGGGCAATAAAGTGGGAAAGTGACACAGCACCCAAATTGTAGCCATGTGTGACTTGGCTTTTTTACTTGGGGAAAGAAAATGGTTAAGCTCGAAAGATTGTATTTCTCTCTGTCATTCGCTCTGACGCTGAAGGAATAATGAGTTCCTGCTGGGGACACAGTGGCTCGGGGAGGCAAGCGGAGAGGTGGTTTGGTGCGTTTCCAAAGCTGTGTGTGAGCCTTCACCACGAGACCCTGGTTCTGCGGGATGGACACTCAGTGAACCTTGCTGAAACTGGCTGGGAGTGCCACGTTCTAATAGACCAACGTTGCCCCGAGCTCCCCAAGCGTGGCTCAAACGTGAATTAACATGAGCTCCTTTACAACAGAGTGCAAAGCAGTTGTGCAATCCTATAGCCGCCAAAGATTCAGAGTCAACCACACAGGTCCTCCTGGCTTTGGTTCAGAACATTTGTCAGGTGCTAGGGATCTCTCTTGAGTTCCCTGGAAAGCAGATCTCAAGATAAAGTCTTCATTTCCCTCCTGTACCACCCACTCTAGTTTCCGTGGCTCTTGGCCAGTGCTCCAGACAGCCGAGGCTGCCTGCCTGATGGGCCCATGAGCCAGCACCTCAGCCTGAGCCCTGAGCTGCCTTGCCCTCATCAAGCCATAGCTAGCTATCAAAGTTGCCCAGTTACTTTTACCCCATGGAAGCACCAAGACACACCTAAATGAGTCCTCTGGGTTCTAGTCAACTCCTCCATGCTTTTATTATTTTGGAGCAACCCACTCCTCATGGTAACTGTGGTCAATTCGGCCCACCAGTGTAATAATCTTCTTTTTTTGTCAGTTCTTCCACTGACAGGAGACTAAAATGACCCACCCAAGTTCACACACAGCCTAGTGTTTCCCTTGTGGGAACCAGGAACTTTAATATGGCAGAGCCTGAAGTTGCAAGCTTGAGAAGCAGGGACTGAGAGGCTCCACACCTACTTCCTCCCTTTGGTTCCTGTCTCTGTGAATTCTAAGTCTTGGGAACATAGAGCCACTGATTTAGTGAAAATACTACACACTGAGACAGCCGCACCCCAGCTCTACAGGTTATTGCCCCCAAGGCCCCTGGCTAAGCCTCCAATAATCTCTTCACTGTCCCACTGGACTAGCTGCTTCTGGTTAAGCAACCACCTGGTAAGACCAGTGGCTCTCTGGTCCTGAACCCATTGTGACAGAGTTATTCAGGATGCCACGACTATAGATCAGGAACTGTCTGAGCCCTTGGATGGTCATTGTCACAGAGACACATGGGCAAGGCAGGTGTCAATTCAGTATGGACTAACTGAAACTGAAATCCCTCTGCCACCCAGTGGGTGGTCTGGTGTCCTCAAGGCTCATCATGGGTTCCCCACCACCACAAAACAAGACCCCTTGTCTAGCTCATTATTGAGAGCGTCCCCTGCAGCAGAAGTTCTCTGGTGGGCATTAAGGTAGGATCCAAAGCAACACAAACTTGGTTGTGCCCACAGTCTCATCCCTGTTCCCCAGATTATCTTATCACGGACCTTCCGATCTGGTTCCTTCAGGGCCCTGACCAAGCAGCCAAGAAATTCACCCTTGTTCCCCAGTTCGTAGCCATCTGTATCTCAAGCTGCTTCTCCCTTTTCATAAAGTGAGCCTCCAAGTATGTGGTTTGTATCTCTGCCCACTGGAACAATTGCCATTGCCACTTTCTGTTAAGGCCACCCTGAGGGGCTCTCACATGGCAGCGGTCCATTCCCAGCAAGCACGGAGATCCTGTGAGCCTTCTCTTCCACTGTGCTGGTAAACGGGTGGTAGACGGCTGGTTAACTTCTCTGCTGCGGTAGGTTCCAGGCAGAGACGTGATAGGAGTGAGGCTCTTTGGCACTGGAGTCTGTACTTTTCCTTGGCGACCCACCCTGCCAACCCGGAGAGCAGCCCTGGGCTGGGGAACACATGGTCTCTCCTGCAAGCGCTTGCCCAGTGGGTGGTCACTCCTCCTCTAGTGACTGGCCAGAATGGGACAGCCTCCACAGAGCAGGTCACACAAATATGTGTGCACCAAACCCCCACTCTGTCCAGTTTTGGGGGACTCACTTGAAGCTGCAGCTGTGATTACCCCTTTGAGTGCAATTGCGATAGGAGAATGAAAAACCACAGTTTGGTTTGGGCCAATCCTGGCTCGCAGATTGGGTTTGCGAGAGAGCTGAGAGGTTGGCATTCCTAAGAGAACAGAAAAGTCAAGAAATTTGTCAGGGGTCTGCTTTGTGTTGATTTTTCCAGGGATTTTGAAGTTGCTGGATGCTTCGAAGTATTGAGTGACTAATTTCCCTTCCTTTTTTTTTCCCCCCCTAAAATCTCACATGGTAAACATTTATTTCCTGAAAACCTGCCAAAAGAATAATTTTTTCAGAGTTGGAATATTATTTTAAAATGTAAAATGAAGTCCTGATAGTAAATATTATCGATGCAGGCACTTGAATCTACATAAAGCAACTTAAGAAGAATTGCCTTCTTTCGGTTTCAGGCTTTGAAAGTTTTAAGAGAGGGAGAGAGAGGGAGAATTCCAAATGCTTCTGAAGTGCTTATTTTTCTCTAAAATCCAGGCTTACGTTTTGGATGAGAACGGTCAATCCAGGACAGTTGGCAACTCCAGGTAGAAATGTGTCTATGATTTGTTTTTAGTTGTGTTATTACACCTTTCAAGCCAAGGATGCAGATTGGCAGTGCCCTAGAGAAGGGAGAGAACCAGACACCACCCCCACCTCCCCTCTGGGAAGGCCTCCAGACACAGCCTGGAGCAGGACCATGCTGGAATCAACCCAAACCAGGCCTCGCTGTGCAGCCCTCAGTCAGATCTGATTTAGGGCAACATGCTCAGAACCATTTTTCACTTGTGCCCACTCTGGTGGTCTGGTCTAGGGGTACCCACAGATTTGCTAAAAGGGTGTTGGTCTGTGTCCTGAGAAGTACCTCTGCCAAGTCCATCATTTAGGTTGGAGGATGGTGATAACATACTGTGGGACACTGCCTATTTCTGCCATTTAGTGAAGGTGTCAGCCTTTCACTGCGAAAAGTGCCGACTGAAAGTAAGGTGTTTTGTCTCGAGAGATAGATATACAACTAGCCTGGAATTTAAAAATGTTTCCAAAAAATAATAATACAACTTATTTAATGAAAATGAAATAATGTAACTGCCCTGTGTCTTATGAAATTCCTTCGATGAGTAAGTCACATTACTTCTGGACTGTTGGAAGGCCAACTTTTCACTGTACAAATTGCCAGTGGATCATTTGGGAAAAGAACCAGAAGGTCAGGAAGAGCTCTTTATCACACTAATGGGGGAAGACACACAAAGCATGACCCAGATCTAAAAAGGGGCCAGCACTCCTAGTGGATGCCATTCATGGTTGAGTTGAGGGGGCTGCTGCCTGGGAGCAAGACAAAGAACATGATGGCGAAGAGGTTGGGGGGGAATACTGCCCAGGGTGAGACATAATGGGGAGACCAGGAGGACCTGGAAAGGCTCTGGCTTCAGGAAAGAAAACAAGATGTGAAAGGCTTTCCATTTTTCTAGCCTCTTCCCTTCCCTCCTCCTTCTGAAAATCTGAATCCATCTACACAACCTGTTTGACTGCGTATTAATTCGGATCACCCTAGTTGCTCTAACACACAGCCCCTCTAAAAAGACGACAGTGGCTTAAAGAACACAGAAGTTTATTTCTTGCGCATAATTCAGTGTGGGAGGGAGATTCCTAGTCGTTTGGCAGCTCGCTTCCACATGCCGACTCAGGAACTCAGGCTCCATCGTATTGTGGCTCTCATTGCCAGTCTTGTCACCTTCGACACAGAGACACTAAAGGGGACAAGTATGAAGAGGGCACACCTGCCTTTTAAAAACCCTAGCTCAAAAGTGACATGGACACTTCCACTCACAAACCGTTGGCTAGAACTTATTGCATTCTATGCCAGGCTGCAAGGGCACCTAAGAGCTCTAGGTGCACACCCAACAAAAAGAAGAAATGGATTTTTTGGTTAACGGCAAGGCTCTGCTTAGAAGCAGATAAATCTCTTATTCCTTTTTGCACGAGTACTTGTTGCTGTGCACTGCAGGGCTGGTGGTAAGTAAACATCTGTGGGACAAGGGAGCCTTAAGTGATACCGAAATCCTAGGAACAACAATAATTGTAATAATAGGGCACCCGGGTGGCTCAGTTGGTTAAGCGACTGCCTTCGGCTCAGGTCATGATCCCAGAGTCCTGGGATCGAGTCCCACATCGGGCTCCCTCTGATCCTCCCCCTCTCATGCTCTCCCGCTCTCTCTCACTCTCTCTCAAATAAATATTTTTTTAAAAAATAGCAATAATAAAAACATTTATTGGGAGCCTTACTGTGTGTACCTTTCTAAGTTACTTACACATAGTATTTAATATAATCTTCCAAGTTTTGTGTTCTTCTACAGATGAGGAAACTGAGGCACAGAAAGACGCGAGCAACCTTCCGAAAGTCATATAGCTCATAAGTGGCGGAGCTAGATTCTGAATCCAGGTTCCTCATTCTTATCCACTATATTCTTTTGCCTCCCTGAGTAGAACTTATAATCACAACTTTCATTCATATACACAGAAACCAGCTTTTAGAATTTTATAAACCAAAGTTTAGTATAACATAACATAGTGTATCTCAAAGTGAATTCTTAGCTGGGGTCCGCTGAGTTCATGATGACAATTTAAAATTTTTGAGTTTCTATCATAATGATAACGTTTTAGAAACATTTCATGGGGGTTATGAATCTCAGTCTGCAAAACTGTGTATGGAAAAAATATATTACTTAATCCTCTCTCGCCCTCTCTTTTTTTTTTTTTTGGACTCTTTAAGGGTGGGAACCCAGCTATCAATCACCCTCCTGGCATACCCAATGCTGAGTCAGCTGACTTTTCTTTTTAAGTTTTCATTTTAATTCCAGTTAGTTAACATACAGTGTTGTATTAGTCGCAGATGTACAATACAGTAACAGTAGTTCCACACATCACCCCGTGCTCATCACGAGAATGGCATTCCTCCATCCCCATCACCTATTTCACAATCCCCCTACCCTTCTCTCCTCTGGTAACCATGATTTTGTTCTCTGTAGTTAAGAGTCTGTTTCTTGCTATGTCTCTATTTTTTTTTCCCTTTGCTTGTTTGCAACACCATTGTGTTCACACGGCATTTATCTTTCTCTGACTGACTTATTTCATGTAGCATGGTACCCTCTAATTCCATCCATGTTATCACAAATGGCAAGATTTCATTGTTTTACAGCTGAGTAATACTCCACTGTGTGCATGTGTGTGTGCACGCGCGCACGCGTGCATATACACACATACCATGTCTTTATCCATTCAACAATCAATGGACGCTTGGGTTGCTTCCATATCTTGGCCGTTGTAAATAATGTTGCAATAAACTCAGGGATGCATGAATCCCTTTGAATTAGTGTTCTTGTAACCTCAGGTGACTTTTTTTTTTTTTAAGATTTTATTTATTTATTTGACAGAGAGAGATCACAAGTAGATGGAGAGGCAGGCAGAGAGAGAGGGAGGGAAGCAGGCTCCCTGCCGAGCAGAGAGCCTGATGCGGGACTCGATCCCAGGACCCTGAGATCATGACCCGAGCCGAAGGCAGTGGCTTAACCCACTGAGCCACCCAGGTGCCCCCTCAGGTGACTTTTTAAGCCCCAGCAGGCTACAAGTCTGCTGGTTAACAAGCTCATGGAATTCAGCCCCTCTGGTTTTCAAGGCCAAATGTTATGGAGATTCATTTTCCCTATAAGGGCTTCCTGGGGCTTTCCCCTGTCCCACCTGCTACTCCCTCCCTCCCATGGGCAGCTCCCAACCACCATTTCTGTCCTTCCGAACCTCTCCAGTGCAACTTCTTCTCTACATTTAGTTGTGGAGTTTGTTCCACCAGTCTTCAAATTGCTCTCTGGTTTACTGACTCAGATGTGAGAGGTAACTAGTTGTAAACATGGCTGGGGATGAGCTTGGGCCCACATACTCTGCCCACCATCTTGCACTCCCTCCTACTTAATTTTCTATAATTAAACTTATTTCTAACTTGAGTCCACCATTTCACCAGGAAACCAGACCACCTCAATCAAGCCTCCTTGCTCCCCTCACCTCACATCTCCGGGGTTTTGTCCCAACTCTGCAACCCTTCGCAGAACCCAAACACCAACACATGGGGGGCTATGTGGGAGGAAGGACATCTGTCCAAATAAGAAGCCACTAAAGTGTGACCCTCCAATCTCATGCCACTGCCTCCCACTGACCAAACTGAAGAAGCCAAAAGTCAAGAGGGCCCAGTCATGAAGCTCGTAAGGATCAGCCCCCAAGGGCACTGATGAAGTTGAAGGAAAAGGGAGAGTACATCTGTAGGTACGAATGAAGGAAAAGTATTACACTAAAGAATAGTGTACTCAAAACTGGTTCTTTCATTGGAAGGCTTAAGGAACAAAAATCAAGAAAGCTTATAAACAGTCTCTGCTTCTCTGACCCACCAGCTCTCTCTGTGAGGTCATAGGAATAGAACCCTAAGTGCCTGCTTGAGTGGCTGAAGTAAGAAGAAAGAGAAGGGCTGGAGATAACACAGAAACCAATAAAGAAATAACTCAATATTTTCTCTCTCAATATAAGCACATTTTGAATCATCTAGATGGCTATCTATTACCATGAGATTTCAGGACCTAATAATGTATTGGCTTCAGGTATTTTTTTTTGTTGTTTATTAACTCCTCTATTTGATAAACATTTCTTGAGCATCTACTATGTGCCAGACTCTATTCTACACAGCAAGAATACAACAGGGAAGACAGACAGAGGACCCACCCTCAAAGAATAAATATTCCAAAAACATAGTCCTATTTTTATTGTCATGAGCTAAAGAAACAAGAACAGAGGTGAATTTCATAACAAAATAATCACTTAGGTCAAGTAAAGGCTAAATCATATCACAATGTTCTGCAAAAATCTTGGGTTTTAACAGTAGTTCGAAGAGAAACAATAATGTTAAAATAGAATCATCCCACAGCATATAGAAACACCAAACTGAAAAGAGCCTGCACAGTAAAAATCAATATTACATTTATACTGCAAGCCTCATTTTTAGTGCAACAAAATTATATTAATTGTTCATTATCAATATTATCTGAATCTTTATTCTATTAGATGTATACATTTGTTTTTAGTTCTGTGGTTATATAAATGCCATATACATGAGATATTTACTTCTAGTTTTATGTTTACTCACTCAAGAAACATGAAATAGGGACGCCTGGGTGGCTCAGTTGGTTGGACGACTGCCTTCGGCTCAGGGCGTGATCCTGGAGTCCCAGGATCGAGTCCCACATCAGGCTCCCAGCTCCATGGGGAGTCTGCTTCGCTCTCTGACCTTCTCCTCGCTCATGCTCTCTCTCACTGTCTCTCTCTCTCAAATAAATAAATAAAATCTTTTAAAAAAAAAAAGCTTTAAAAAAAAAAAAAAGAAACATGAAATAATTTTAGCCAACATGAAGTGTCTGCAGAAATATTTTTCTTAAAAAAGTAGTTTATTCTCAAGAAACAATAAGCGTTGGCAAGGATATGGAGAAAAAGGAACCCTCTTGCACTGTTGGTGGGAATGCAAACTGGTGCAGCCACTGTGGAAAACAGTATGAAGGTTCCTCAAAAAATTAAAAATAGAATTATTCTGTGATCTGGGAATTGCACGACTGGGTATTTACCCAAAAACAAAACAAAAACGCTAATTTAGAGGAATATATGCATGCCTATGTTTATTGCAGCATTATTCACAATAGCCAGATTACAGAAGCAGCCCAAGTGTCTACTGACTGGTGAATGGATAAAGAGGTAGTAGATATACACAATGGAATAGTATTCGGTCATAAAAAAGAATAAAATCTAACATGGATGGAACTAGAGAGTATGACACTAAGTGAAATCAGTCAAAGAAAGACAAATACCATATGCACTCACTCATATGTGGATTTAAGAAACAAAACAGATGTACAAAGGAGGAAAAAAAAGAAAAAAAGACAAAGCAAGAAAAAGACTCTTAATACAGACAACAAGCTGTTGGTTACCAGAGGGGACAGAGATAGGGGTCTGAGGGAAATAAGGAGTGGGAATGAAAGCAAAAGAAAAAAGAAAGACAGAGGTCTAGTGAGCGTCAATCGTTTCTGAAGCCTGTCTAGCTATTAAAATATACTATAAATTTTAAACAAGTTTATTCTTCATTCAAATTTAGGAAACTCTGGGATAGTGGACTGGACTTAATGTTATTCAAATCTCAGCTTCCCCCACTTACCACTGGGTTATTCAATCTCTATTGGAATTTATCCCCTCCTCTATGAAATAGGGATAATAACATCATAGGGACTCTGTCTGGAATTAAATGAGGAAATGCATTTAAATGCGTCATCTGGCACTTCCCTTTCCCATAACATTTTTAAAATGAGTGATAAAAAGAAAACACTTGAAATGATAAACTAATAAGGCCATTTCTTTAAAGAGTTCCTTCCTCTCAAGAAAATGGAACCAATTTTTGCCTGGAAATTTCTAGAGTCTCTTCAACTAGAAAACTGTTCAACCCACAAAGAGAAAAGAGGAAGAAACCATAATAAGAAAGTCTAAATAAGTAAGAAAAGCAACGCTCATGTTAGAAATCTATGGGAAAATCTAGCTTCCAATTTTTGAGAAAGAAATGAAAAGGGAATGTTGGAGAAAGACTCCATCAAAGTTTCTGCTCCTACACAGCATGCTCAAATAGCAGTACGCTACCTTAAGAGAAGAATTTTAAAAAGGAATGTTGTTTCTCTAGAATTGCCCATTCTGAGTACCCAGATTCTCCCTGTAGTAGTTTGGGTGGGGGCTGTTGTTCCTTACTTTCAAGGCCCTTTTGGTCTTTACATTTGCAAAAGCTCAAAGTTCATTCCAAGTCTAGCCTTTATTTTTTTCTTTTTTAAAGATTTTATTTATTTATTTGACAGAGAGAGAGAGAGATCACAAGTAGGCAGAGAGGCAGGCAGAGAAAGAGAAGGAAGCAGGCTTCCTGCTGAGCAGATAGCCCAATGTGGGGGATCATGACCCAGCTGAAGGCAGAGGCTTTAACCCACTGAGCCACCCAGGTGCCCCAAAGTCCAGCCTTTAAATACAGCTGCTCATTTGATTTGTTAACCCAAGTAATATCTTCTTTTTTTTTAAATTTTTTCAATTTATTTATTTTCAGAAAAACAGTATTCATTATTTTTTCACCACACCCAGTGCTCCATGCAAGCCGTGCCCTCTATAATACCCACCACCTGGTACCCCAACCTCCCACCCCCCCCGCCACTTCAAACCCCTCAGACTGTTTTTCAGAGTCCATAGTCTCTCATGGTTCACCTCCCCTTCCAATTTACCCAAATTCCCTACTCCTCTCTAATGCCCCTTGTCCTCCATGCTATTGGTTTATGCTCCACAAATGAGTGAAACCATATGATAATTGACTCTCTCTGCTTGACTGATTTCACTCAGCATAATCTCTTCCAGTCCCGTCCATGTTGCTACAAAAGTTGGATATTCATCCTTTCTGATGGAGGCATAATACTCCATAGTGTATATGGACCACATCTTCCTTATCCATTCATCCTTTGAAGGGCATCTTGGTTCTTTCCATAGTTTGGCGACTGTGGCCATTGCTGCTATAAACATTGGGGTACAGATGGCCCTTCTTTTCACGACATCTGTATCTTTGGGGTAAATACCCAGGAGTGCAATTGCAGGGTCGTAGGGAAGCTCTATTTTTAATTTCTTGAGGAATCTCCACACTGTTCTCCAAAGAGGCTGCACCAACTTGCATTCCCACCAACAGTGTAAGAGGGTTCCCCTTTCTCCACATCCTCTCCAACACATGTTGTTTCCTGTTTTGTTAATTTTGGCCATTCTAACTGGTGTAAGGTGATATCTCAATGTGGTTTTAATTTGAATCTCCCTGAGGGCTAATGATGATGAGCATTTTTTCATGTGTCTGATAGCCATTTGTATGTCTTGATTGGAGAAGTGTCTAAAGAAACAAGAGCATTGAATGACACATTGGACCAGATGGACCTCATAGATATATACAGAACATTCCACCCTAAAACAGCAGAATACTCATTCTTCTCAAGTGCACACGGAACCTTCTCCAGAATAGACCACATACTGGGTCACAAATCAGGACTCAGCCGATACCAAAAGACTGAGATTATTCCCTGCATATTCTCAGATCACAATGCTTTGAAACTGGAGCTCAATCACAAGGAAAAGTTCCGAAGGAACTCAAACACCTGGAAGCTAAAGACCACCTTGCTTAAGAATGCTTGGATCAACCAGGAGATCAAAGAAGAACTGAAACAATTCATGGAAACCAATGAGAATGAAGACACTTCGGTCCAAAACCTATGGGATACAGCAAAGGCGGTCCTAAGGGGAAAATATATAGCCATCCAAGCCTTGCTCAAAAAAATTGAAAAATCCAGAACACACCAGCTGTCTCTACACCTTAAAGAACTGGAGGATCAACAAAAAATCAAACCAACTCCACACATAAGAAGGGAAATCATCAAGATTAGAGCTGAGATCAATGAGGGAGAAACCAGAGATACAGTAGAACGTATCAATGAAACTAGAAGCTGGTTTTTTGAAAGAATCAATAAGATCGATAAGCCACTGGCTACACTAATCCGAAAGAAAAGAGAGAAATCCCAAATTCATAAAATTATGAATGAAAAGGGAGAGATCACAACTAACACCAAGGAAGTAGAAACAATCGTCAGAAGTTATTACGAACAGTTATATGCCAATAAGCTTAGCAACCTAGATGAAATGGATGCATTCCTGGAAAAATATAAACTACCAAAATTGAACCAGGAAGAAATCGACAACCTGAATAGACCGATATCTAATAACGAGATTGAAGCAGTGATCAAAAATCTCCCAAAAAACAAGAGCCCAGGACCTGACGGATTCCCTGGGGAATTCTACCAAACCTTCAAAGAAGAAATAACACCTATTCTCCTGAAGCTGTTTCAAAAAACTGAAGCAGAAGGAAAACTTCCAGACTCTTTCTATGAAGCCAGCATTACCCTGATCCCCAAACCAGGCAAGGGCCCTACCAAAAAGGAGAATCTCAATGTGGTTTTAATTTGAATCTCCCTGAGGGCTAGTGATGATGAACATTTTTTCATGTGTCTGATAGCCATTTGTATGTCTTCATTGGAGAAGTGTCTGTCCATATCTTCTGCCCATTTTTTGATATGTTTGCCTGTTTCGTGTGTGTTGAGTTTGAGGAGTTCATTATAGATCCTGGATATCAACCTTTTGTCTGTACTGTCATTTGCAAATATCTTCTCCCATTCCATGGGTTGCCTCTTTGTTTTTTTTGACTGTTTCCTTTGCTGTAAAGAAGCTTTTGATTTTGATGAAGCCCCAAAAGTTTATTTTCACTTTTGTTTCCTTTGCCTTTAGAGACATATCTTGAAAGAAGTTGCTGTGGTTGATATCGAAGAGAGTACTGCCTATGTTCTCCTCTAGGATTCTGATGAATTCCTATCTCACGTTGAGGTCTTTTATCCATTTTGAGTTTATCTTTGTGTACAGTGTAAGAGAATGACCGAGTTTCATTCTTCTACATATAGCGGTCCAGTTTTCCCAGCACCTTTTATTGAAGAGACCGTCTTTTTTCCACTGTATATTTTTTCCTGTTTTGTCGAAGATTAATTGCCCATAGAGTTGAGGGTCCATATCTGGGCTCTCTACTCTGTTCCACTGGTCTATGTGTCTGTTTTTATGCCAGTACCATATCTTCTATTCTCTTAGCCCTGTGTTCTTCTATGCCCTCTAACTAGGGAGTTCAGAGTTGGAACTTTAGTTACTGCTTCCCTCAGTTCTCTCTCTCTCTCTCTCTCTCAGTAACTATATTCTGGGGTCAAAAGAGATGGACTTATTTTGCTCCGTTTGGAAGGAAGAATCATTTTCTTGTTGTAGTTCAAGTTAAAAATGGAGTTCCACACTGCATAACGCATGACAATTACATCCCCCATCCTCTGCCCCACTCCCTCACACACATTCTAGAAAAACTACTCAGGACTGGAACTCAGAGCAGATGCAACCAACACAGTTGAATAAACCAGGGAGGGACAACCACAGCAGGTGATAAAACTAAGTTTTAAACCCAAGAAGGATTTGACTAGTTGGAGGAGAGGAGAATGGCATTCTAGAGGAAGTAAAGATTATGCAAAAGTTATTAGACATAAAAGGAACTGAGAGTACCTCAGTCTGACTGCAGAGTATGTGCTTATGAGAAGCAGCAAGATGAGAGAAGTGTAATAATGACTTTGGAGTCAAAAACACTGCAGTTCAAACTTTAGCTGTTGTAAAGATTTACGTTCTCAGACTCTTGGTTTCCTCATTTGCATACAATATTTCAAAAAGGAATAAATGAGATCATATATATATAATATGAAAGAAAATGTCATAAGTATGCTCAGCATATAGTAACTAAATATTAATATTTATATATAATATAGTAACTAAGTACTAATATTCATATATATTTCTAAGGAATATATATGACTATTGTACCTTTTGCACAAGGCTGACAGATTAGTCAGGGCCAAATTATTAATAGTTTTGAATGTGGAGCTAGTTCAACCAGGTCTTGAAAGCTATTTGGAGTCACTGACGGATTTTTAGCCGGGAATGGATTGATCAGGTTTCTGTTTTCATTAGGGCAGACATTCAAGTACAAGGCAGTGTGCTAAGCACTGTGGGGAAAGTGTTCCAATAAAAATGCTATCTAGATTCCCTATGATTCATTGCCATCGACACTGACAATTTAGTGGAGGTCTAACTTCAAAACAGGAAACTCGTCGTTGCTATTTTCCATTTACAAAATGGGTGGAAGGAAGTCGGCTGGCATTGGGTGAAGACACATTGTAGCGGAACGTCTAACCAAGCTGCAGAGACATCCAGCAAGCTGCAGAGACCTTCTCCAGCCCTGAAGGATTTAATGTGGTTCATTTTCCTCTATGAGGTACTCGTGAATAGAACAATGCTAGTGAGAAAATCACAAAACCTCATGCAACAATCATAACTTTGTAATTGCTCCTGATACAGATGCATATCACTTATTTTTTAAACTGGCCCTAGAGGAACTCCTTGAAAGAAAAACACCATCAAGGTGAGCCTGAAACTGCTAGATGCTCAGGACTAACAAGAATCAAGTATTCTAAGGCAGCACTAGTCCATCATTCTCTCTAATAACTTACTTAAAATTTGCATTGACTAAGGCAGTTGAAGATCTGGACCAGAATCCACTTTGGGCAGGAATACATCTAAATACAAAAAGTTCACTTCTTTTGGTCTCAGTTTTTTCACTACACGACTACAGGGGAAATATTTCCATGCAAATGCTGACCTCTTGTGGTCAAAACCAGTTACTTCAAAGAAAGTATCCAATGGAATTTAAGATTATTATGGATAGAAAGAGGCAAAGCAAGTTAAATGATCATATTTTAAGGCCAAAAAAAAAAAAACCACAAAACATCCTTCATCCACAAAATGCTTTTTCCTTGAAGATGCACAGAACTTTCTCTCTTTCTTCACAGTATTTCTCATTTTGTCTATTATATTCCTATTGAAAATTATAAAACATGATCACTCCCACTAGGGAAAGAGATTTATTCCCACTGAAACAAGTACATGTAGTTCCTTCATTTTTCCTGCCTTACACACTCATTGACTATTTAAAATTTATTTAAATTAATTGAATTTACTAAATTCACTGATTGACACTTGGTATTTCTAGTCTTGCAGCATCACTAACAGTACAAGAAACATTATTATACACTTCTCTTTGTATACATGTGTAGGAAATCCTCTTGTATTTATACCTCAGGTGGAATTATTGGATTGAAAGGTATTACATCTTCAATCCTTCTAGAGTGTCAAGTTCTTTTCCAAAGTGGTTGGACCAGATTACATTTCTATCGGTTGAATATACAAGCCCCACTTACTCACCAATATTCATCAGGCTTTTTAACTTATGCTAATCTGACAGATCAGAAAATAATAATAGCATTATTTTATGCATTTCCCTGATTCTTTGTGAGGTTAGCAGCTTTTCATGTTTCCTCTTCTCTATGAATTTCCTGTTTACATCTTTTGCCATTTTTAACTTGGTTGTTTGCCATTTTTTCATTGATTTTAAGGTTTTCAATATATTCTAGACCTTAATTGTTCATCATATGAGTTGTAAATATCTTCTACCACTCTAAGTTCCATCTTTATTATGATGTCTTTGATGAGCTGAAATTGATTTTAAAGTAGCCAACATTATCAATTCTTCCTTTATGGTTTATGTTTTTTGTATTTTGAAAAATCTCTTCCAACTCTAAGGTATTTAGGATATTTTCTAAATAACTTTATTTTGCATTTTATAATTTGCATTTCTAATTTGCATTTCTAATAACTTTATTTTGCATTTTATAATATATCTTTAATTCACCTGGATTTTTCTATATAATAAAAGGGATCCATTTTTATTTTTTTCCATATCTGAATAACCAATTCTCACAGAATGATTTATCCCATTTCCATACACACTGTTAGTCACAGCATCTTATTAATGAGATACAACGAAACATTAAGTTTCTACTTATATGTGGGTCTGTTTGGAGGCTCCTGGATATAGTCTTTCATTACTCTATCTTTTCCTAAACCATTACTACAGCATCTAATTTCTATGGCTATAATAAACTGATATCTGGTAGGGTAATTTTAAATTTTTTCCAGTGTTACTGAGGAATAATTGACAAAAGTTGTATAAAGTATACAACAAGTCTTTCTTGTTTTTGTGTAGCTGACATACAATATGATATTCCTTTCAGGCATATTGCACAGTGATTCAACATTTAGATACATTATGAAGTGATCATCATGATAGATCTAATTGCCTTCTGTCACCATACAAATCTGTTACATATTATTAACTATATTCCCTATGCTGTACATTGAATCCCCTTGTCTTTATTTTATAACTAGAAGTTCATACCTTTTAATCCTTTCCCATATTTCATCCATTCTCCTACCCCTTCCCCTCTGGCAACCATCAGACTGTTCTCTGTATCTATGAATCCATTTCTGTTTTGTTTTAATTTTTTTTTTTTAGATTCTACATATAAGTGAAACCACAGAGTATTTGTCTTTCTTTGTTGATCTTACTTCACTTAGCTTAATACCCTCTAGGTCTATCCATATTGTCATAAATAGCAAGGTTTCATTCTTTTTAATGGCTGAGTAATATTCCATCATATGTATGTGGGTATGTACACACACAGGCATCTCTTATATTCATCTATTGGTGAACACTTAGCTATTGATGAACACATATCTTGACTATTGTATATAATGTTGCAACGAACACAGAGGTGCGTATCTTTTTGAATTAGTGTTTGTTTTCTTCAGATAAATACCCAGCAGTAGAATTTTGGATCGTGTGGTAGTTCTATTTTTAATTTTTTGAGGTACCTCCATACTGTTGTCCACAATGGCTGCACCATTTTGCATACCCCCAACAGACAAAGATTCCTGCTTCTCCACATCTTCACCAAGACTTGTTATCTTTTGACTCTTTGATAGCAGCCATTCTAACAAGTGTGAGGGGATATCCCACTGAGGTTTGGTTTTGTTGTTGTTGTTGTTGTTGTTTTACAATTTATGTATGAATGTATGTATGTATGTACGTATGTCAGAGAGAAATAGAGAGCACAAGTGGGAGGAGGGACAAAGGGAAAAAGAGAATCTCAAGCAGACTCTACACTGAGCCTGGAGCCTGACATGAGGCTTGATCTCATGACCCTGAGATCATGACCTGAGCTAAAATCAAAAGTTATGCTTAACCGACTAAGCCACCCGGGCCCCTCACTACTGAGGTTTTGATTAGCACTTTCCTGATGAAAGGATGCTTAGGGATGTTAAAACACCTTTCCATATACCTACTAACCACGTTTATGCTTCCTTTGGAGAAATGGCTGTTGAGGTTCTTTGCCCAATTTTTTAACTGGATTGTTTTTGTGTTTTTGCTGATGAGCTGAATTCCATATATACCCTGAATATTGACACCTTATCATATGTATGGCTTGCAAATGCTTTCTGCTATTCCATAAGCTCTTTACTCTTGTTTCCTTTGCTGTCCAGAAGCTTTTTTGTTTGATGCTCTCCTAATTTATTTTTGCTTTTCTTGCCAGTGGTTTGGAGTCATATCCAAAAAAGTCATTGCTCACCCAAATAGCAAGAAGCTCTTTCTTCCCTCCCCCATGCTCTTTCTTTCTAAGATAAATAATAAATAAATATTTTTTTTAAGAAGCTTTTTTCTTATGCTTCCCTTTAGCTGTTTTATAGTTTTAGCTGTGGCATTTAAGTCTTTAATACATTTTGGTTCGTTTTTGTATATGGTATGAGATAAGGACCCAGTTTCATCCTTCTATATATGAATATCCAGTTTTCCCAATGCTATTTATTGAAAAGATCATCCTTTCCCCCATCAGGATCATGTATCTTGGGCATCCCTGTTAAAGATCAGTTAACCACATATGCATAGATTCATTTGGGGGCTCTCTATTCTGTTCAGTTGGCCTATCTGACTGTTATAATGTCAATGCCATATTATTTTGTTTATGGTAACTTTGCCATATATTTTGAAAACATACACTTCAGATCATACATGGGAATCTCCCAAGGAGCTTGTGAACCAACAATTGGTAAGCCAGCCAGGAAACCAAAGACACAAGCCTTGGGAAAGAGGAATCCATAGGGAAAATCCCAAGTTGGCCACTGACCTCTCTGTGATGGGGTATCCTACGCATCTGATGCTTGTGGACTGCCATGTGAGTATAGGAACACCATAAAAACACTGGCTGCTTTAACAAGCTTGTTTGAGAAACCAACATAGCACACTGTGGCAAAGAAGGGAAACATGGCTGCCACAGTGGGCTGGCCACCATGCCCAACTAAAGGCTGAAGCTCAAGTTAGAAGAGCTAAGGTTAGAGAAGGGAGGTACAAGTGTCCACTGGTCTGCTAGCTTTGAGGCTGGGAGGAGACCAGGGTAATAAGTTGGAAACTATTTTACACAAGATTCTTTGGATAAAGCCTGATTCAGATGCTAAGAGGTAGAATCTCAGGGAAAGTAATAAGAAGGAAGAGGAAGATGTGGTGATTGATGAGGAAATAGACTCATGTCCAAGCCAACTGACCCCTAATATAAGGGAATATTTTAAATAGCAATTACCGGCAAACTCTTAGAAGAAAATTTATATTATTTTTCTGTTCCTTGAGGTTGTAAATCTTATCATGTCTTTGAAATGTAAACCCCAGGAAACAACCAAAACACTGCCCACAGAGTTAAAAATTTTAAAGAAGAGAGAGAGAGAGAATTTCAATACCAAAAGTACACTGGTACAAAATTAGAATTTGGTTTTCTCTCCACTAAAAGGACAAAGTATTCTTAGATTTTTTGGTCTGCTCTTAATAGGAACCTGTAAAAATGTTTTTCTTTATCTCTAATGTAATCTGCCTAAAAAAAAAAATCTGTGTTTTGCCTTTGAATACTTAAGAAAACAGAGTCTTTTCCATTAAGAGAGCTAAGTTTTTACAACTATAACTTTTTAGACATTAAATCTCATGGTAAGTACTGTCAAATAAGAAGAAGTGACACTAAAGTTTCTTTCTTATTTGTATGAAATTACTAAAAATATGTTAGGTCCTGATATAATGTCATTAGTCATAATTTTAAAATACATATCACAGTAGTAACCAAAATTCCTTATCAATTACATTAAAATGGACTCTCATCAGATCTTTAACCTTGGCCATTTTTAAGTCTTTGTCATTTACAATTATTAACTGATGCTTTGATCAAAAGAATGTGTTCCTGTAAAAGTCCTTCATCTGCAAGATTTGCGGAAAAGACCTTTTTTTCTGATAACTAAGTTCAATTTGCGCTCATATAGGAGGGACAAATAAACCTTTCAGGTTCAGAGAGAGGCAAGATGGTGGAGGAATAGTGGACTGAAATGACATCAGGTAGCAGGAGTTCAACTAGATAGTTATCAAACTATTCCAAACACCTATAAACTCAACAGGAGATAGAAGAGAAGAAGAGCAGCAATTCTAGAAACAGAAAATCGACCACTTTTTGAAATGTGGAGAAATGAATCCAAAGTGATGGGAAGATAGACCATAGGGAGAGGGGCCGGCTCCCGGCAAGCAGTGGAGCAGCAGAGCACAAAACCAGAACTTCTAGAAGTCTGCTCCACTGAGGGACGTCGCTCCAGAGGCTAAGCATAAGTGGAGCCCTCTCAGGGACAGTGTGGTCTCAGGACCCGTGGGGTCACTGAAAGATTGGGGATGTCTGGTAGCAGAGCTCAAAGGTATCAGAGTGGGGAAGCCAACTACAGAGACAGAGCCCAGGAATGAGCTCTCAGCTCAGGGTTACCTTAAACTATAATCCGCAGCACAGTCAGACCACTGCTCTTTGCGCAGGGACCCCACAAGTGGCAGATCCAGGGAGACTCACCTTCCTCTGGAGGCAGGAATCTGCTGGGTTTGGAAACTCCAAACAGGGCCGTGCACCAGAGACCAAAACACTTGGTCACAGGCTGGGTGAGCCCAGAGCATAGCTGGAGACCAGGGAGACAGGAGAGATTGACCCCATTTTCTGAGGGCACACTGAGGAGTGAGGCCCCGAGCTCTCGGCTCCTCCAGGCTGGAGGTTGGGAGGCCACCATTTTCATTCCCCGTCCTCCAGAGCTCTACAGAAAGCATTCAGGAAACATAACATTCTCAGAGTGAAATTGAGCAGATTACTTAGCCCAGCCCCTGGCAAGGGTGGGGCAATTCCACTTCAGGGCAAAGACACTTGAGAATCACTACAACAGGCCCCTCCCCCAAAGATCAGCAAGAACATCCAGCCAAGACCAAGCCGACTGATCAATGAGAACAGCGGAACTCCAAAGATAGGGGAAAGCAATGCATGGAATTCCTGGCTTCCTCCCCATGATCCTTTAGTCTTACAAAGTTAAATTAAATTTTAAAATTTTTTTAATTGTATTTTTTTTCTTATTATTTTTTTAACTTTTCCTCTTTTAACACTTTTTAAGTAGTTTATCTTAACAACACCTTTCTTTAAAAAAATCTTGTAAGGGGTGCCTGGGTGGTTCAGTGGGTTAAGCCTCTGCCTTTGGTTCAGGTCATGATCCCAGGGTCCTGGGATCGAGCCCTGCATCGGGCTCTCTGCTCAGTGGGGAGCCTGCTTTCCTCTCTCTCTCTGTCTGCCTCTCTGCCTACTTGTGATCTCTGTATGTCAAATAAATAAAGAAAGAAAATCTTTTTAAAAAATCTTTTTAAACCTTCATTATTATAGTCATATTTTATCCTTCCTCATATTTAACCTTATTTTTTGTATACATATAAGGTTTTTTATTTCCTAAAAAAATTTTGGGGTACAATTTCTTCTAATAGATCAAAATATACCCTAAATCTAGCCTAGGGCTTTGATCTAGTTTCCAGCCTGAGCACATTCTCTCCTCTCCCCCCTGCCTTTTTTTCTTCTTTCTTTTTCCAACCGTCTTATCAATTCCTTTTTTAGAATTTTTTTAAAATTCTCATCTTTACAGTCATATTCTACCCTTTGGTCACGTTTACCCTTATTTTTGTATATATATAAGTTTTTATTTCTTTAAAATTTTGGGAGGCAGTTTCTTCTAAGAGACCAAAATACACCCAAAATCAAGAGGGTGGCTCTGTTCTATTCACCAGTCTAATATATAAATATATATATATATATTTTAATTTCTTTTTACCCCCAGTTTGGGGTCTCTTCTGATTTGGTTAGTGTACATTTTTCTGGGATCTTTGCCACCCTTTTTGTACTTTATTCTACTATTCATATATTCTTATCTGGATAAAATGACAAAGTAAAAAAACTCACCACAAAAAAGAGGCAGTACCAATGGCTAGGGATCTAATCAAAACAGACATTGGTAATATGTCAGATCTAGAGTTTAGAATGACAATTCTCAAGGTGCAACCTGGGCTTGAAAAAGGCATGGAGGATATCAGACAAACCCTAGAGAAATAAAATCCCTTTCTGGAGAAATAAAAGAACTAAAATCTAACCAAGCTGAAATTTAAAAAAGGAATTAATGAAGTGAAATCAAAAATGAGGCAGAAGATAGAATTAGTGATATAGAAGACCAAGTGATGGGGAATAAAGAAGATGAGCAAAAGAGAGACAAACAACATTAGAATAATTGGGATTCCAGAAGAAGAAGAGAGAGTGGAGCAGAAGGTATATTGCAGAGAATTATTGGAGAGAATTTCCCTACTATGGCAAAGGGAATAAGCATAAAAATCCAAGAGGTGCAGAGAACCCCCCTCAAAATCAATAAGAATAGGTCCACACCCTGTCATCTAATAGTAAAATTTACAAGTCTTAGGGACAAAGAGACAATCCTAAAAGCAGCCCAAGACAAGAAGTCTGTAACATACAATGGTAAAAATATTAGTCTCGCAGCAGACTTATCCACAGAGACCTGGCAGGCCAGAAAGAACTGGCATGATATATTCAGAGCACTAAATGAGAAAAATATGCAGGCAAGAATACTATATCCAGCTAGGCTATCATTGAAAATAGAAGGAGAGATAAAAAGCTTCCAGAACAAACGAAAATTAAAAGAATTTGCAAACTCCAAACCAGTCCTACAGGAAATATTGAAAGGGGTCCTCTAAGCAAAGAGTGAGCCCAAAAGTACTAGACCAGAAAGGACCAGAGACAATATACAGTAACAGTCAACTTATAGGCAAGACAATGGTAGTAAATTCATATCTTTCAATAGTTACCCTGAATGTCAATGGGCTCAATGCCCCAATCAAAAGACACAGGGTATCAGAATGGATTACAAAAACAAAGCGCATCAATATGCTATCTTTAAGAAACTCATTTTAGACCCAAAGACACCTCCAGATTAAAAGTGAGGGGGTGGAAAACCATTTATCATGCTAATGGACATCAAAAGAAAGCTGGGGTGGCAATCTTTATATCACATAAATTAGATTTTAAGCTAAAGACTATAATAAGAGATGAGGAAGGACACAATATCATACTCAAAGGGTCTGTCCAACAAGAAGATCTAACAATTTTAAGTGTCTCTGCCCCTAACATGGGAGCAGCCAACTATATAAACCAATTAATAATGAAACCCAAGAAACACATCGACAATAATACAATAATAGTAGGGGACTTTAACATCCCCCTCACTGAAATGGACATATCATCCAAGCAAAAGATCAACAAGGAAATAAAGGTCTTAAATGGCACACTGGACTAGATGGACATCTCAGATATATTCAGAACATTCCATCCCAAAGCAACACAATTCACATTCTTCTCTAGTGTACGTGGAACATTCTCCAGAATAGATCACATCCTGGGTCACAAATCAAGTCTCAACCAGTACCAAAAGACTGGGATCATTCCCTGCATATTTTCAGACTACAATGCTCAGAAGCTAGAATTCAATCACAAGAGGAAAGTTGGAAAGAACTCAAATATATGGAGGCTAAAGAGCATCCTACTAAAGAATAAATGTGCCAATCAGGAAATTAAAGAATTGAAAAAATTCATGGAAAAAAATGATAATGAAAACACAACTGTTCAAAATCTGTGGGACACAGCAAAAACAGTCCTGAGAAGAAAGTATATAGCGATACAAGCCTTTCTCAAGAAACAAGAAAGGTCTCTAGTACACACCCTAACCCTACATCTAAAGGAGCTGGAGAAAGAACATCAAAGAAACCCTAAACCCAGCAGGAGAGGATAAATAATAAAGATCAGAGCAGATATCAATAAAATAGAAACTGAAAGAACAGTAGAACAAATCAATGAAAGTAGGAGCTGGTTCTTTGAAAGAATTAAGAAGATTGTTAAACCCCTGGCCAGACTTATCAAAAAGAAAAGAGAAATGACCCAAATAAATAAAATCATTAATGATAGAGGAGAGATCACAACCAACACCAAAGAAATACAAACGATTATAAGAACATATTATAAGCAACTACACATCAGCAAATTTGACAATCTAGAAAAAATGGATGCATTCCTAGAGACATATAAACTACCAAAACTGAACCAGGAAGAAATAGAAAACCTGAACAGACCCAAAACCAGTAAGGAGATTGAAGCAGTCATCAAAAACCTCCCAACAAGAGCCCAGAGCCAGGCAGCTTTGCAGGAGAATTCTACCAAACATTTAAAGAATAATTAATACCTATTCTCCTGAAACTGTTCCAAAAAGTATAAATGGAAGGAAAACTAGCAAACTCATTTTATGAGGGCAGCATTACCTTGATCCCAAAACCAGACAAAGACCCCATCAAAAAGGGGAATTACAGACCTATATCCTTGATGAACACAGGTGTGAAAATTCTCATCAAAATACTAGCCAATAGGATCCAACAGCACATTAAAAGGATTATTTTTTAATTAATTTATTTAACAGAAAGAGAGACCATAAGTAGGCAGAGAGGCAGGAAGAGAGAGAGAGAGAGAGAGGAGGAAGGAGGCTCCCTGCTGAGCAGAGAGCCTGACATGGGGCTTTATCCCAGGACCCAGGGATCACGACCTGAGCCGAAGGCAGAGGCTTTAACCCACTGAGCCACCCAGGCACCCCATTAAAAGGATTATTCACCACGACCAAGTAGGATTTATTCCTGGGCTGCATGGTTGGTTCAACACCCACAAATCAATCAATGTGATACAATGTGATACCATACATTAATAAAGGAAAGAACAAGAACCATATGATACTCTCAATAGATGCTGAAAAAGCATTTTACAAAGTACAGCATCCTTTCCTAATCAAAACCCTTCACAGTGTAGGCATGGAGGGTACATTCCTCAATATCATCAAAGCCACCTATGAAAAACCCTCAGCGAATATCATTCTCAATGGGGAAAAACAGAGAGCTTTTCCACTAAGGTCAGAAATACAGCAGGAATGTCCACTATCACCAATGCTATTCAACATAGTACTAGAAGTCCCAGCCTCAGCAGTCAGACAACAACAACAAATTAAAGGCATCTGAATCAGCAAAGAAGAAGTTAAACTCCCACTCTTTGCAGATGATATGATACTTTATGTGGAAAACCCAAGACTCCACTACGAATCTGCTAGAACTTGTACAGGAATTCAGTAAAGTGTCAGGATATAAAATCAACGCACAGAAATCAGTTGCATTTCTATACACCAAGAGCAAGACAGAAGAAGAGAAATTAAGGAGTCAATCCCATTTACAATTGCACCCCAAACCATAATATACCTAGGAATAAACTTAACCAAAGAGGCAAAGAATCTGTACTCAGAAAACTATAATGTACTCATGAAAGAAACTGAGGAAGACACAAAGAAATGGAAAAACATTCCATGCTCATGGATTGGAAGAACAAATATTGTGAAAATGTCTATGCTACCTAAAGCAATCTACACATTTAATGCGATCCCTATCAAAATACCATCCATATTTTTCAAAGAAATGGAACAAATAATCCTAAAATTTATATAAAACCAGAAAATACCTCAAATAGCCAGAGGAATGTTGAAAAAGAAAGCCAAAGTTGGTGGCATCACCATTCCAGACTTCAAGCTCTATTACAAAGCTGTCATCATCAAGACAGTATGGTACTGGCACAAAAACAAACACATAGATCAATGGAACAGAATAGAGAGCACTCTATGGCCAACTAATCTTCGACATAGCAGGAAAGAAAGTCCAGTGGAAAAAAGACCGTATCTTCAACAAATAGTGTTGGGAAAATTGGACAGCCACATGCAGAAAAATGAAACTAGACCATTTCCTTACACCACACACAAACATAGACTCAAAATGGATGAAACACCTCAATGTGAGACAGGAATCCATCAAAATCCTTGAGGAGAACATAGGCAGCAATCTCTTCTTCCTCAGTCACAGCAACTTCTTCCTAGAAACATCGCCAAAGGAAAAGGAAGCAAGGGAAAAAATGAACTATTGGGAGTTCATCAAGACCAAAAGCTTTTGCACAGCAAAGGAAACAGTCAAAAAAATAAAAAAACAACAGACAGAATGGGAGAAGATATTTGCAAATGACATATCAGATAAAGGGCTAGTATCCAAAATCTATAAAGAACTTATCAAACTCAACATCCAAGGAACAAATAACCCAATCAAGAAATGGGCAGAGGACATGAACAGACATTTCTGCAAAGAAGACATCCAGATGGCCAACAGACACATGAAAAAATGCTCCACATCACTCATCATCAGGGAAATACAAATCGAAACCACAATGAGATACAACCTCACACCAGTCAGAATGGCTAAAATTAACAAGTCAGGAAGCAACAGATGTTGGAGAGGATATGGAGAAAGGGGAATCCTCCTACACTGTTGGTGGGAATGCAAGCTGGTGCAGCCACTCTGGAAAACAGTATGGAGGTTCCTCAAGAAGTTGAAAATAGAGCTACCCTATGACCCAGCAATCACACTACAGGGTATTTACCTTAAAGATACAAAAGTAGTGATCTAAAGGGTCACGTGCACCTGAATGTTTATAGCAGCAATGTCCGCAATAACCAAACTATGGAAAGAACCTAGATGTCCATCAACAGATGAATGGATAAAGAAGAGGTGGTATATATATATATACAATTGAATATTATGCAGCCATCAAAAGAAATGAACTCTTGCCATTTGCAACTCAATCAGAGAAAGACAATTATCATATGATCTCCCTAATATAAGGAATTTGAGAGGCAGAGTGGGGGATGGGGGGGTGGGTAGGGAAGGAAAAAAATGAACCAAGATGGGATCGGGAGGGAAACAAACCATAAGAGACTCTTAATCTCACAAAATAAACTGAGGGTTGCTGGCGGGGTCGGTGGGTAGGGATAGGGTTGCTGGGTTATGGACATTGGGGAGGGTATGTGCTATGGTGAAGCTGTGAAATGTATAAACCTGGTGATTCACAGACCTGTACCCCTGGGGCTAATAATACATTATAGGTTTATTTAAAAAAAATTTAATTATTAAAAAAAAAGACTATCTGGACGATAAATGTGAATGAAACCTGTTAAGGCCTTTATATAAATTTTAAGATCTGGTGGCCAAGTATGGAGATCAACTCTTCTTGCTGCCATCCAAATCAAACTTCATATATAAGTTCCCTTGCCTACTAAACCTGCCACCTACCAATCTGGAGTGGCCTGCTTATTTCTTCAGTCTTTTCTGCCCTCCTTCTGTGGGGGTCGGTTTCAGATTACAACTGGCAAGCTACAGAGGAGCTCCTGACCAAGCCAGCATCTTTGTCTTGTTCCTGAGCTTAGAGGAAGAGCTGTCATCTTTTAACCATTAGGTATGATAGCTGTGGGCTTTTCATATATGACCTTTATTATGTTAAGGTAAATTCTTCCCATACCTAATTTATTGAGCGTTTTTATCATGAAAGGATATTGAATTTTTGACTGTCAAATGTTTTTCCTGCGTCTATTGAAATTATCATGTGATGTTATCCTTCATTCCATTAAGGTGGTATATTTATTACATTTATTCATTTGCATGTATTGAACTACCCTTGCATCCCAGGAATAAATTCCACTTGGTCGTGGTGTATAATAATTTTAGTGCTAGTGAATTTTGTTTGTATTTTATGGCAGATTTTTGCATCTATCTTCATTAAATATATTGACCTAATTTAGTTTTCTTTCTTGTGGATCTTTCTCTGGTTTTGGTATCAAGGTAATGTTGGTCTCATTTGGAAGTGTTCCCTCCTCTTCAATTATTTGGAAGAATTTGAGGATTGGCATTAATTCTTTAAATGTTTGGTAAAATTCACCAGTAAAACCATCTGGTCCTGGGCTTTCACTTATTGGGAGGTTTTTTGATTATGGATTTAATCTCCTTACTAGTTACAGGTCTGATTAGACTTTATTTCTTCATGATTCATTCTTGGTAAGTTTCATGTTTCTAGTAAGTCACTCATTTTTTTTAAAGATTTTATTTATTTATTTGACAGACAGAGATCACAAGTAGGCAGAGAGGCAGGCAGAGAGAGAGAGAGGAAGGACAGCAGGCTCCCTGTTGAGCAGAGAGCCCGATGTGGGGCTCGATCCCAGGACCCTGAGACCATGACCTGAGCCGAAGGCAGAGGCTTAACCTACTGAGTCACCCAGGCGTCCCAATTCACTCATTTCTTATAGGTTATCAGGCTTGGTGGTATCTAACTGTTCATTATAGTCTCATGATCCTTTTTATTTCTATGACATCGATTGCAATGTCTTCTCTTTCATTAATTTGATGTCAAGTCTTTTTTAGTCTAGCTAAGGGTTTGTCAATTTTATCTCTTAAGAAAACCAACTCTTAGTTTCATTGATTTTTTTCCTATTGTTTTTCTATTCTCTATTTCACTTAATTTCCAAGTCATTCAAAGGTCCTCCTTTTCCAGGGCACCTGGGTGGCTCAGTCTGTTAAGCATCCGACTCTTGGTTTTGGCTCAAGTCATGATCTCAGGGTCCTGGGATAGGCCCTACCTTGGGCCACATGCTTGGCAGGGAGTCTGCCTGAGATTCTTTCCCTCTTCTTCTGCTCCTTCTCCCACTCTCACTCTCTCAAACAAATAAAATCTTAAAAATCTTCCATTTCCAATTCCATTTACACCTTTGTCAAAAATCAAGTGGCCAACTGTCTGAGTCTATTTTTCGACTCTCTTCTGTTTCTCTGGTCTACTTTTTTATCCTTATTATTTTATTGACATTGTTACAATAGTATTCTAGAAAATCTCCAAATCTTGTCGTGTAGTTCCTCTTTGTTCTTCAAGATTATCCTAGGTACTTTATTTTTTTCCCCCAATTTATTTATTTTCAGAAAAACAGTATTCATTATTTTTTCACCACACCCAGTGCTCCATGCAAGCTGTGCCCTCTATAATACCCACCACCTGGTACCCCAACATCCCACCCCCCCGCCACTTCAAACCCCTCAGACTGTTTTTCAGAGTCCATAGTCTCTCATGGTTCACCTCCCCTTCCAATTTACCCAAATTCCCTACTCCTCTCTAACGCCCCTTGTCCTCCATGCTATTGGTTATGCTCCACAAATGAGTGAAACCATATGATAATTGACTCTCTCTGCTTGACTGATTTCACTCAGCATAATCTCTTCCAGTCCCGTCCATGTTGCTACAAAAGTTGGATATTCATCCTTTCTGATGGAGGCATAATACTCCATAGTGTATATGGACCACATCTTCCTTATCCATTCATCCGTTGAAGGGCATCTTGGTTCTTTCCATAGTTTGGCGACTGTGGCCATTGCTGCTATAAACATTGGGGTACAGATGGCCCTTCTTTTCACGACATCTGTATCTTTGGGGTAAATACCCAGGAGTGCAATTGCAGGGTCGTAGGGAAGCTCTATTTTTAATTTCTTGAGGAATCTCCACACTGTTCTCCAAAGAGGCTGCACCAACTTGCATTCCCACCAACAGTGTAAGAGGGTTCCCCTTTCTCCACATCCTCTCCAACACATGTTGTTTCCTGTTTTGTTAATTTTGGCCATTCTAACTGGTGTAAGGTGATATCTCAATGTGGTTTTAATTTGAATCTCCCTGAGGGCTAATGATGATGAGCATTTTTTCATGTGTCTGATAGCCATTTGTATGTCTTGATTGGAGAAGTGTCTGTTCAATCGTATCCTAGGTACTTTAAATCCTTTGGATGTCTTTGTTAAAATCTGCTTACCAATTTCTACAAAATATTTGCTGGGATTTTTATTAAGATTTTACTGAACCAATTCAACAACTGGTCAAATTGATCAATTTGGAAGACCATTTTGGAAAGAACTGATACTTTTTCAGTACTGAATCTTCAAATCCAGCCACATTATTTGTCTTTTCATTTATTCATGTCTTCTTTTTCTCAGCAATGTTTTTAAGTTTTTACATTTTTTATTAAATTCATTCCTGGTATTTGGTATTTGATGGGGTTTATGCTATTAAAAATGCATTTTTTAAACTTTATTTTCCAAACTTTTAAGAATACTACAAAGAAAAAAAGTTAGATTGATCTTATATCCCATAATCTTGCTATACTCTTATTAGTACTAATATTCATTTTAATATACTTTTTAATACTTTTTAATTTCCTACATAAAATAATCATGCCATTTGCAGATAAAGACACCTGTATTTCTTCCTTTTGAATTCTTGTCTTTTGTCATTTTTTGTGTGTGTGTGTGTGTGTTAATACTTTGTCTAGGACCTTCATTATAATGTTGAATAAGAGTGATGATTATGAACATCATTATCTTCCAGATTTTACGGGTGAAGATTTCCATATTTTACTATTATTATGTTGGCTGAAGATTTTTTTTTAAGATTTTATTTATTTATTTGACCATGAGTAGGCAGAGAGGCAGGCAGAGAGAGAGAGAGGGAAGCAGGCTCCCTGCTGAGCAGAGAGCCCGATGTGGTGCTCAATCCCAGGACCCTGGGATCATGACCTGAGCCGAAGGCAGAGGCTTTAATCCACTGAACCACCCAGATGCTCCTAGCTGAAGTTTTTTTAAAATACCTTTTATCAGACTGAACATTTTCTTTTTATTCCTAGTTTGTGGATTTTTAAAAAAATTATGAATGGATGTTGAGTTTTATCATTTTTCCTGTACCTATTGAGATGCTTATATTTTTTCTCCTTTATTCTTTTTTAAAAATTTTTTATTTTTTATTAACATATAATGTATTATTAGCCCCAGGAGTACAGGTCTGTGAATTGCCAGGTTTACACACTTCACAGCACTCACCATAGCACGTACCTTCCGCAATGTCCATAACCCAACCACCCTCTCCCTACCCCTTTCCCCCCGGCAACCCTCAGTTTATTTTGTGTTTCTCCTTTATTCTGATAACATGGTGATATATTTCTAATATTAAACCAAATATATAGTTCAAATATTTATGAAATATATTAATAATAATATTAAACTAGACTTATATTTCTTACTTGCTAATGATGTACTCACTCACCTTTTGATATATTGCTGGATTTGAGTTTTTTCTTTTGGGACTTTTGTATCTAAGTTCATACGGGGCATTAGTCTGTAATTTTATTTTCTTATAATGTACTTCTAAAGCTGAAATCAAAATTATGCTAGGCTCATTAAACAAGTTGGTAAATGTCTATTCGTGGTTCATTCTCTAAAAGATCTTGGTATAAAATTACTTCTTGTATAATAAAATTTACCAGTGGAGCCCTCTAGACCTGGAGTTTGCTCTCAGGAAATGTTTTTATTACACATTCAATTTCTTTAACAGAAATAGCACTATTTATATGTCTTATTTCTTTGTCAGTTTTGGTAACCTGTGTTTCATAAAAAATTTCCAAAATTTAAAAAGTTGTCAGATTTATTGCCTCAAAAATGTAGGAGAGAGCATTATGGAAGAATTATTAGATAGTTAATGTTACTTTGAATTTCATGATTTTGTGACATCTGTAATGGATTGTTATTTTTCCCCCTCATTCCAAGTAAATATTCACTTCATATCTAATTTTTTATTTGTAATTTTGTAATTACAAAATTCGTAATTTTGTGTTATTCTCCTTAAAGACCAAACTGTATAAACTTCAGGCTTGATCCATCCCTCCTTTTATGTATATCTATTTTTGTCTCTACCATCATAATTTTTAATTTACTAGATATACATGTGTATATACTTAAACATATGCTCATTTTTTCTCCATCTAAAACACACACACACACAGGAGAGCATTTGGGGTGGAGCAGGAGAAGGGGAGAGGGAGGAAGAGGAGAAAGAGGGGAGGAGAAGGGAAGGAATGAGATTTTGCAGTTTTCCAGTCTTCTAGCTCTTGTTAATTTGAACTTTTTTTTTATTATTATCTTCTCCAGTGATCTGGGGGTATACATATTATCTTAGATTCTACTAAGGGTTATCATTTATGTTTTTAAAATCTATATAATTTAATGTACTTTTTTAACTTGGCTAAGACCCAACTAAATAGTTTTATTTTGGTTCCCCTTATGTATGATTAAGAATTCAGCACATTTTCTCCCTTATATGGACATCCTTGGTCCTGCCTCCTGTCCCCTGGACCTGCTTTTTACACTCGTCACTGCTGACAGCCAGCTCCACACAGTGATTCACCTCGGCTGCATCATACATCTTTTTCTGCCTCAAGGTTTCTCCAGTATTGCGCTATTTCAAGAAACCCTGTGGGAACACTCTATATGCTCCTGCATACACAACAGCAATGGCCTATAAGTCAGCCTTTGATGACTAGAGATTCAAAGTCAGTGCATAAATGCCTTCCACCCATTTTTGGGGGGCAGGCAATTTGGAGGCACATTATATACAGCTTCTCAAAAGATTCCAGCACCATGGACCTCCATTCGCCTACAGCAGTTATACTATAAGGTAGCTTTGTGATGGCCTTTTCCTCCTCTGTTTGAGTCTCCCTACTTCAACTGCTTCCCTGGATCACATTTCAAATAATTTATATGGACAGGAGTTGGCTTACTTTGGGGGTTAAGACAAATCAAAACACTCTTTTTCCATCCCTCTCCCAAACTTCCCAAGCTCTGTTAAAATAAACTGAGGTCTTAGCATCACCAATACCACAGAAGAGGAATCCTATTTATGAGAACACTTACTGCTCACGTAATGATAAGCTCCTATTAACGTCAACAGCCATTCAGGTCATGCCTTACCTAAGAAGGGGCATGCCTACTACTTGCCTGTGCAACCAGAAAAAAGATCTACTACCGCTCTGAGGTAAAAATCCAAATACAGACTTCACCTGTACCTCATGGGAGGCAAGTAAGGCACACACGTGCTAGAGCATAATCTCCAGTGCACTGGATCCTTTAAGAGTCAATCCACCCTATTCACAACATCCGGGGTGGCCCTGCCTCCTCTTTGTGGGATTGAGAAATAAAAAGAAAACTAAAAAATAACTGTTGTGGATGAGACCTACCTCAGTTCCTGCATTAATCCAGTCTCCCCGACAGCAAATAAAAGAAATACAACTCCAAACAGCCTTAAACTATTATAAAAGGGAATTATTTGTGTGAAGCAGTCACCTGACATGAAAAATAGCAGTGCTCTGACTCTTCAATTAATCTTTTCCCAACACTTTCCCATCCTCTCTCCTCACTGCATCTCTCCTTCCCAACTAACATCTTTTTCCTCCTCTTTCCATTTCCTATAGCCCAGCTCTCAGCACTGTTTCTGTGTGTTGGCCTCATTTGCTCTTTTGGCAGATCGGCTCAGTCCAAGTGATAAGGAAGATGGCAACAGTAGCTCAAAATTCACCACAGCCCTTGAGGTAACAGAAATTGTACTGGATAGCCAGAAGGGTCAATGGATATCATCCCACTGGCTGTCTGGCATCCAAAGACCCTTTCCAATTGAAGGGAAATCCCAATTGGGGCTTACTACTGAAGCTGAAAGCAAGGAGGGCCAGGTATCACTTTTCCTCTTCTCTGGAAGCTAGAACATGAACAGAAGAGCTGAGTAGAGCCACTCAGATACTCCCAGCCATGATCTCAGACCTAGAGGAAGAGGTGCAAAGTTTGAGGACTAGAGGTGATGCAGGACAGCTACAGCGCCATGATGTGGTGGTGAGTGCTCTGTGACGTGATGGCAAGTGTCTACCGACCACAGAAACCAGGAACAGAGCCAAACCACTGAAGGTGGCATTAGCAGGGGCATCTTAAGACTGATGGTATATATATTTTTTAAGATTTTATTTCTTTGAGAGAGAGAGCAAGCAGTAGCAGAAAGGGGAAGGGGGACAAGATGGCGGGGTACTAGGAAGAGGCGTCTTTTCAGCTGGTACCCCAAAGTGAGCTGATTACCTACCAAAGAACTCTGATCACCCATGAAATCAGCCTGAGATCAGAATTATACACGTCTGGATCTCTACAGGGGCAGAAGACGCCAGTGAGCAGGTAAAGCGGAATGGGAACAGCGGACTGATATCGGAAGATAAACAAAAGGGGGAGGGAGCCACCAGAGGCGACCGGTGGGAAAGTAATACCCCGATACGAGCGAGAGCGCCCTGCGTCTGGGGACCAGCATTAACTCGGAGACTGGTTGAAAGCACTCCAAAAGAGCAAAGGATCGCGGGGGCGGCTAGGGACAGGGGCTTGAGTCCCCGGTCCCAGACGGCCTCCCCGGCGCGGAGACAGAGAGAGTGCGGCGGAGAAACCGGCTCCTGGTCCCTAAGCCGCCAGCGTGCCCCAGAGCGCGGGGTTCCGGCTCCTGTGAGGGGATGGGAGCCGGTCTGCAGAACGCGCGCTAGCCCTACCACAAAGCTTGAGATGCGCGTGCACGTCGCTCCAGCTCTCCTGGGTTTCTAAGGCCCTGGGGCGCTTCTTGACCCGGGCCATTGTTTCAAAGTCTAAGCCGCGCGCCCGCGAAACTCTTCCCCGGACAGAGGCGCGCAAAAGCCCAGCCTGCAGCTTACGGACCAGCGCCCCGTTCTCAGTGCCCCAGACGCGCGCCCGACCCACAGCCGCCTCTGAAAAGAGGTGCGCGCAAGCCGGGCACTCCCAGCCCCGGCCAGCGGCAAAATCTCAGTGTGCGATCGCTGCTTGGAACCTCTCTGGCGGTCAGGAGCTCCCAGACAGCCGCCACTGCCTTGGCTTTGGGGACGAGCAAAAGATCCTGCGCCCCCAGGGTCTTTAACTTGGAACCTGCACTGCCAGCGTCCAAGGGGGAATTTATTCAGCTTCTGCACCCAGACTGAGGCTTCTGAGACGGAGATCAGGAAGTGCTCCAGGGTGCACCTTGACTGCACCAGAGTTGATACATCCAGCTACATCTGTTCAGTCTTCTCCCACCAAAATGACTAGGAGGAGGAATGCCCAACAGAAGAAAAATACAGAGGATGGACCTTCTGCAACAGAGCTAACGGCTATCAACATAGACAATATGTCGGAAAGAGAATTCAGGCTAACAATTATCCAGGCAATAGCTAGGTTGGAGAAAGCCATGGATGACCAAACAGAATTGATTAGAGCCGAACTGAAAGCGACCAGACAGGATGTTCACAATGTTAGGGCGGAGCTTAAAGCTACCAGGGAGGAGGTCCACAATGCTCTCAATGAGTTCCAATCCAATCTAAACTCTCTCAAAGCTAGGGTAACTGAGACAGAAGATAGAATTAGTGATCTGGAAGACAAACAGATAGAGAGAAAGGATCAGGAGGAAGCCTGGAACAAACAGCTTAGATCCCACGAAAGCAGAATTAGGGAAATAAGTGATGCCATGAAGCGTTCCAACGTCAGAATTATTGGAATTCCCGAAGGGGAGGAGAAAGAAAGAAGTCTAGAAGATGTCGTGGAACAAGTCCTTCATGAAAACTTTCCGAATCTCGCGAATGAAACCAGCGTTCATGTACTAGAGGCTGAACGGTCTCCACCCAAGATTATACACTCCAAAAAAACATCACGACACCTGATAGTCAAATTGAGAAATTATAATTGTAGGTATAATCTCTTGAAAGCTGCCAGGGCAAAGAGGCTCCTTACTTACAGAGGGAAGCCCATCAGAATAACGTCAGACCTGTCCACAGAGACCTGGCAAGCCAGAAGAGGCTGGCAAGATATATTCAGGGCACTAAATGAGAAGAACATGCAGCCAAGAATACTTTATCCAGCAAGACTGACATTCAAAATGGATGGAGAGATAAAGAGTTTCCAAGACCGGCAAGACTTAAAAGACTATGCAACCACCAAGCCGATACTGCAGGAAATATTAAGGGGGGTTCTATAAAAGAGGAAAAATCCCAAGAATAGCATTGAACAGAAATATAGAGACAGTCTACAGGAAGAAAGACTTCAAAGGTAACTCGATGTCAATAAAAACGTATCTATCAATAATCACTCTCAATGTGAATGGCCTAAATGCACCCATAAAACGGCACAGGCTTGCAGATTGGATAAAACGACAGGACCCATCCATATGCTGTCTACAAGAGACCCATTTTGAACCTAAAGATACACGCAGACTGAAAGTGAAGGGGTGGAGAAGCATCTTTCATGCCAATGGGACTCAAAAGAAGGCTGGGGTAGCGATTCTCATATCAGATAAATTAGACTTCAAACTAAAGACTGTAGTCAGAGATACAGAAGGACACTACATAATCCTTAAAGGGACTATCCACCAAGATGATCTAACAATTGTAAATATCTATGCTCCCAATATGGGAGCAGCCAATTACTTAAGAAAACTGTTAATCAAGATAAAGAGTCATATTGATATGAATACACTAATCGTAGGTGATCTTAACACGCCTCTTTCAGAATTAGACAGATCATCGAAGCAGAAAATCAATAAAGAAACAAGAGCATTGAATGACACATTGGACCAGATGGACCTCATAGATATATACAGAACATTCCACCCTAAAACAGCAGAATACTCATTCTTCTCAAGTGCACACGGAACCTTCTCCAGAATAGACCACATACTGGGTCACAAATCAGGACTCAGCCGATACCAAAAGACTGAGATTATTCCCTGCATATTCTCAGATCACAATGCTTTGAAACTGGAGCTCAATCACAAGGAAAAGTTCCGAAGGAACTCAAACACCTGGAAGCTAAAGACCACCTTGCTTAAGAATGCTTGGATCAACCAGGAGATCAAAGAAGAACTGAAACAATTCATGGAAACCAATGAGAATGAAGACACTTCGGTCCAAAACCTATGGGATACAGCAAAGGCGGTCCTAAGGGGAAAATATATAGCCATCCAAGCCTTGCTCAAAAAAATTGAAAAATCCAGAACACACCAGCTGTCTTTACACCTTAAAGAACTGGAGGATCAACAACAAATCAAACCAACTCCACACATAAGAAGGGAAATCATCAAGATTAGAGCTGAGATCAATGAGGGAGAACCCAGAGATACAATAGAACGTATCAATGAAACTAGAAGCTGGTTTTTTGAAAGAATCAATAAGATCGATAAGCCACTGGCTACACTAATCCAAAAGAAAAGAGAGAAATCCCAAATTCATAAAATTATGAATGAAAGGGGAGAGATCACAACTAACACCAAGGAAGTAGAAACAATCATCAGAAGTTACTACGAACAGTTATATGCCAATAAGCTTAGCAACCTAGATGAAATGGATGCATTCCTGGAAAAATATAAACTACCAAAATTGAACCAGGAAGAAATCGACAACCTGAATAGACCGATATCTAATAACGAGATTGAAGCAGTGATCAAAAATCTCCCAAAAAACAAGAGCCCAGGACCTGACGGATTCCCTGGGGAATTCTACCAAACCTTCCAAGAAGAAATAACACCTATTCTCCTGAAGCTGTTTCAAAAAATTGAAGCAGAAGGAAAACTTCCAGACTCTTTCTATGAAGCCAGCATTACCCTGATCCCCAAACCAGGCAAGGACCATACCAAAAAGGAGAATTTCAGACCAATATCACTGATGAATATGGATGCTAAGATTCTCAACAAGATCCTAGCCAACAGGATCCAACAACACATTAAAAAGATTATCCACCATGATCAGGTGGGCTGATCCCTGGGCTACAAGGATGGTTCAACATTCGTAAATCAATCAATGTGATACAACAAATTAATATGAGAAGAGAGAAGAACCACATGGTCCTCTCAATTGATGCAGAAAAAGCATTTGACAAAATCCAACATCCGTTCCTGATTAAAACGCTTCAAAGTATAGGGATAGAGGGAACATTCCTGAACCTCATCAAATCTATCTATGAAAGACCCACAGCAAATATCATCCTCAATGAGAAAAAGCTTGCAGCCTTCCCGTTGAGATCAGGAACAAGACAAGGATGCCCACTTTCACCACTCTTGTTCAACATAGTATTAGAAGTCCTAGCAACAGCAATCAGACAACAGAGAGAAATAAAAGGTATCCAAATTGGTAATGAAGAAGTCAAACTCTCTCTCTTCGCAGATGACATGATTCTTTATATGGAAAACCCAAAAGACTCCACCCCCAAACTACTAGAACTCATACAGCAATTCAGCAGCGTGGCAGGATACAAAGTCAATGTGCAGAAATCAGTGGCTTTCTTATACACTAACAAGGAAAATACAGAAAGGGAAATTAGAGAATCGATTCCATTTACTATAGCACCAAGAACCATAAGATACCTGGGAATAAACCTAACTAAAGAGGTAAAGGATCTATACTTGAGGAACTATAGAACACTCATGAAAGAAATTGAAGAAGACACAAAAAGATGGAAGACCATTCCATGCTCTTGGATTGGAAGAATAAACATCGTTAAAATGTCTATACTGCCTAGAGCAATCTATACTTTTAATGCCATTCCGATCAAAATTCCACCGGCATTCTTCAAAGAGCTGGAGCAAATAATCCAAAAATTTGTATGGAATCAGAAGAGACCCCGAATCGCTAAGGAAACGTTGAAAAACAAAAATAAAGCTGGCGGCATCACCTTACCTGATTTCAAGCTTTATTACAAAGCTGTGATCACCAAGACAGCATGGTACTGGCATAAAAACAGACACATAGACCAGTGGAACAGAGTAGAGAGCCCTGATATGGACCCTCAACTCTATGGTCAATTAATCTTCGACAAAACAGGAAAAAATATACAGTGGAAAAAAGACAGTCTCTTCAATAAATGGTGCTGGGAAAGCTGGACAGCTATATGTAGAAGAATGAAACTCGACCATTCTCTTACACCGTCCACAAAGATCAACTCAAAATGGATAAAAGACCTCAACGTGAGACAGGAATCTATCAGAATCTTAGAGGAGAACATAGGCAGTAATCTCTTCGATATCAGCCACAGCAACTTCTTTCAAGATACGTCTCCAAAGGCAAAGGAAACAAAAGCGAAAATAGACTTCTGGGACTTCATCAAAATCAAAAGCTTCTGCACAGCAAAGGAAACAGTCAAAAAAACAAAGAGGCAACCCACGGAATGGGAGAAGATATTTGCAAATGACAGTACAGACAAAAGGTTGATATCCAGGATCTATAATGAACTCCTCAAACTCAACCCACACGAAACAGACAAACACATCAAAAAATGGGCAGAAGATATGAACAGACACTTCTCCAATCAAGAAATACAAATGGCTATCAGACACATGAAAAAATGCTCATCATCATTAGCCCTCAGGGAGATTCAAATTAAAACCACATTGAGATATCACCTTACACCAGTTAGAATGGCCAAAATTAACAAAACAGGAAACAACATGTGTTGGAGAGGATGTGGAGAAAGGGGAACCCTCTTACACTGTTGGTGGGAATGCAAGTTGGTGCAGCCTCTTTGGAGAACAGTGTGGAGATTCCTCAAGAAATTAAAAATAGAGCTTCCCTACGACCCTGCAATTGCACTCCTGGGTATTTACCCCAAAGATACAGATGTCGTGAAAAGAAGGGCCATCTGTACCCCAATGTTTATAGCAGCAATGGCCACAGTCGCCAAACTATGGAAAGAACCAAGATGCCCTTCAACGGATGAATGGATAAGGAAGATGTGGTCCATATACACTATGGAGTATTATGCCTCCATCAGAAAGGACGAATATCCAACTTTTGTAGCAACATGGACGGGACTGGAAGAGATTATGCTGAGTGAAATCAGTCAAGCAGAGAGAGTCAATTATCATATGGTTTCACTCATTTGTGGAGCATAACCAATAGCATGGAGGACAAGGGGCGTTAGAGAGTAGTAGGGAATTTGGGTAAATTGGAAGGGGAGGTGAACCATGAGAGACTATGGACTCTGAAAAACAGTCTGAGGGGTTTGAAGTGGCGGGGGGGTGGGAGGTTGGGGTACCAGGTGGTGGGTATTATAGAGGGCACAGCTTGCATGGAGCACTGGGTGTGGTGAAAAAATAATGAATACTGTTTTTCTGAAAATAAATAAATTGGGGAAAAAAAAAAAAAAAAGCAGTAGCAGAAAGGAAGGGCAGAGGGAGAGGGAGAAGCAGTGCCCCCACCCCTACCCCAGCCAGGGAGCCCAACTTGGGGTAGAGCTTAATCCCCGGACCCAAGATCACAACCAAAGCTGAAGGCAGATGCTTAACCAACTGAGACACCCAGGTGCCCAAGACTGATGGTATGTCTTGCTTCCATTGAGTCCTGCCCAAGCTTCATCTCTAGTCTTTGTTGTATTAACTTCTGGATACCCTTCCAAAAAATTAGTTTATGAAACACTAACCAGAGTATGTTTCCCTGTTGTTTATAAAACTCTGACAGACATATTTTCCAGACACAGAAGAAAAATTTTAAAGAGTTGCTACTAGCTAAGCCATCATACGCCCACCACTGTTTTGTCTGTTAAAAGAATGGGGTGAAGGGGTGTGGGAATGGCAAGTCAAATGGGAAACGTAGGGGCTGAACAGCCCCTGCAATAGTTCTTAGAACTGAGCCATCTTGACCTTCATTTATAAACATGAATCCATAATGAAAAATCACCAGTAACATGAAGGAAATCAGATGCTCCACAGAGTGAAAGCAATGTGGTCAACGAAAGCAAAGGACTCTCTGAAACAATTAATGCAAATAATAGAGAACTTTCAAAACAAACTTTTGTGTGTTCAGTGGGATACCAGAAGGCTAGAGTATACCATAGAGGAGAATGAAACTCCAGTGAAATACAAGGTCCTGAACAATCTGGCCCTGTCCATGTCTCCAACCTCGTTGTCCACTGCTTTCCATCCTGCTCCCATGATGCTGCTTTTCAGTTCTCAAATACGCTAACCTCCTTCCTAACACGAGGCCATTGTGCACACTGCTCCCTCTACCTGGGATGATCTTTCTTACCTTCCCCTTCCAAGTCCCACTCTCAAAAATACAACTAATGCCTTTCCATCCTTAAAGTTTTGGCTTTCATATGACTCCCTCAGAGAAGCCTTTTTGACAACTCTATTTATATCCTGCTCAAGCACGATCTGCCTGAGTCTCACACTCCTTTGATTCTGAGTGACCACGGGCTAAGTTACCGTTCAAGCTCTTCACCTATAGACTGGGAATAATAAAGAGTAACCTCCCAAGTTTGCTGGGAAAATTACGGGAGTTCACAGATGCAAAGCACTTAGAACTGGAGCACACAACCACACTCAGTAGATGCTATAATTCCCTATATGGCATTTATCACACAATGAAATTGTTACATTTTTATTTACTTTTTTAAAAAATCTGCTCTTCTGCAGAATCACAGCTCCATGAGGGCAATAACTCTGTTTTGTTCACAGTGCCTTGTTCATATTTATTTGTTGAGAATGAACACATGAAAGTATTTCCCAAAAATGAATGAATAAAACATGATTATATGAGTACCCTAGGATACGGTTGTGGTCCTGGAAATGTTCCCCTCAGATCTTTTTGCTGTAGGGAGCACACATGACTGACAGCCCTCGCTGCTAACATCTGGATCCACCACACTGGCATGGAGGCCAGACTTTCGGAGGGCTGCTTCTAGTCAATGACTGAGCATGGCAGGGGTCTTAGTTCAGTCTCATTCCAGAAAACTGCAAGACTCTTCTGACAAGAAGTTTGATGTGAAGACTCCTCATCGCCAAAGTCAGACCTATCTTGGAGATGCACTTCACTCAGAAACTTCCTACCTATGCCTCCCTCCTTCCCTCTTTCCTTCCACAGGTATCAGTCCCACATTGTGGCCCAGAGGCTTTTCTGCCTGCCCCTGCTCCCTTCATAACAAATGCTTACACGTTAATCCTGTGCTGGTGTCTGCTTCTTGGTAGACCCAAACTACCACAGTCAGAACCTCCCGAAGCACACGCTGAGATGAGAATTTGTGGGCAAATCATTTAACGGTTGTTAGGAGAAGCCAGTAAGGGAGGAAGAGAAAGAATCAGGACAAGAAAGGGGAACAAGTCAAACAATGGTACTATTTCATGCAAAATCTCTGCCGAACCCTGGAGGGAAGGTAGGCTTACCAGGGCAAGGAAGACATTCATTCATCCATTTCTGTGACTTCTATTCTCACCTCAAATTATGCTCATCTGTGTGTTTCAACCAAGCTTACCACACAGGATTTTATAATGTACACTAGATAATGACATTTGCAGTACTTAAAGTGTAATAAAATACTACATTTATAATCAATAATATTGTATTTGTGCCTGGTGGATAGTAGGTACACAATAAATATATATTGAATGACTAGTACAATAGTAACAATATAAAATGCTTGAAAACTGCCAACACCCTATTAAAAAATAGAGTAGCCACATATAGTTTCCATATAATTCCTTTTTCCACAAAAATTAAGTCCCAAATATGTACAAAGTGCTATCCCTCTTCCATTTTTATACTTTACAGTTCTACTCCTCTCCAAATGCAGGAATCTCACTCTTTTTGCTCAACTTTTCCTCTCAAACATCAGTTCTGTTTCAATCCACTCAAGTTACAAATAGAAAATGGAAAGATGGCTAGGGTCCAGAACATGAACCAGCAAAAGCGGCAATCCAACATCCTAATGTAGCTGGTGAGCATTTCCTTAGGCCCAGACTAGAGGATAAAGAGAACAAAAGACTAAGCTATCTCCTTGGTCCTTTTCTGTCATCATCCCAACAGTAAATTGAATCCCAGTGAAAGTACACCAAAGAAAAGAAGGGGAATCATGATGGGAATGCTTTGAATTTATCTAAGCCACCAAGCCTACAATTCTCATTGGAGGGTATTTGCTAAGGGAGGCAGTCCTGTTCCACCTTAACTCGCTAAGAGAAACAGGTGCTCATTAACTATAAGTGAGGTTGCTATGTGTCACTGGATGTCTGCCCTTTGAGCGTTATTACATACTTTTGAAAACTCATTAATGTTTTGTTATGACTATATGATTCTCACCCTTAGTGGACTATAAGGAAATAATTTATGGGACAATAAGTAGGCCTGTGGCTTGGTAATGATCCAAGAGTTAAGACTTGAGAAGAATACAGGCTCTGGAAATAAAGCTAGGCCCAATTCCCAAATTAGCTTTCTCTAGCCATGTGAGCTACGACAGAGGAACCTCTTTCCTATTATAGAACTACATGTAATATGGTTATAAAGAGTAGAAATACCACAAGAAATTGTCAGAAGGAGATACTAAAACTTGAGCATTATCTGTGACAATATAATATAGTGTAATGAGCATGAAATTTGGAATCAAAACTCCTGGGTAGTCTTATTTTGCTGACTGACTACCAAGAACCCTTAAGTTTGCTTCCTCATGGATGAATTAATTGTAGGATAATTGTATTACCCACCTCAAAATATCATATAGAGGATCAAATGCGGTAATACAGTCAAGTGCATTTGGAATTATAAAACATTTATTTACATGATCTAAATGCTACAATATTTTTACTATAGTGGTTTTTGATGCATACCTTTCAAAAATGCATTCTCTACTCCTTGGACTTATTGAATATAACCTTATTCTGAGTTTTCAAGATCATACCAATGTTTTTGATGTTTCTGTCTTTTTTTAAGCTATCTAGCGCCATAATGGTACATTTTTATTTATTTTTTTAAAGATTTTATTTATCTATTTGACAGAGATCACAAGCAGGCAGAGAGACAGGCAGAGAGAGGAGGAAGCAGGCTCCCTGCTGAGCAGAGAGCCCGATGCGGGGCTCGATCCCAGGATCCTGAGATCATGACCTGAGCTGAAGGCAGAAGCTTTAACCCACTGTGCCACCCACGCGCCCCCCAAATGGTACATTTTTTTTTAAAGATTTTATTTATTTGACAGAGAGAAAGATCACAAGCAGACAGAGGGGCAGGCAGAGAGAGAGAGGGAGAAGCAGGCTCCCTGCTGAGCAGAGAGCCTGATGCGGGACTCGATCCCAGGACGCTAAGATCATGACCTGAGCCAAAGGCAGAGGCTTAACCCACTGAGCCACCCAGGTGCCCCCCAAATGGTACATTTTTAAAAACAGGTTTTATTTTTAAATTTTCACTGTTGTACCATATACATAAAATTTAGTATTTTAATCATTTTTAAGTGTACAATTCAGTGGCATTAAGTAATTCAGATTGTTGTGTAATTATCATGACTATCCATCTCTAGAACTTTGTCATCATCCCAAGCTAAAATCTGCACCCATTAAACAGTAAGTCCCCATTGTCACCTGATTACTTTTTTCCCATACTCTTTCATCTGGTGTTGCTTCACTCATTAGCAGCAAAACATGTTCATTTCTCTCCACTCCAAAATTTACTGCCAGTAATAACTTGCTATAAAAGCTGTTTTTAAAAAAGATTTTTACTTATTTGACAGAGCACAAGCATGGGGAGCAGTAGGGAGAGGGAGAAGTAGGCTCTTTGCAGAGCAGGAAGCCCAATGCGGGGCTCAGTTCCAGGACCCTGGAATCATGACCTGAGCCAAAGGCAGACACTTAACTAACTGAGCCATCCAGACACCCCCTATAAAAGCCAATTTTTTAAAAAATATTTTATTTATTAATTTGACAGAGAGATCACAAGTAGGCAGAGAGGAAGGCAGAGAGAGCAGGGGTGGGGTGGTAGGAAGCAGGCTCTCTGCCGAGCAGAGAGCGTGATGTGGGGCTCGATCCTGGGATCCCCGGACCATTACCTGAGCTGAAGGCAAAGGCCTTAACCCACTGAGCCACCCAGGTGCCCCATAAAAGCCATTTTCAACCCCATAACATTCTTTGGCCTCAAACATTAATACAATTGAGTTCCAGCTGGACTCTTCAGCCCTCTTTCCCTGCAGAACCCAATATTACAGTCAAAATGAATGGCTATCTTTCACTGTACCTTCTCTCTTCCACACTTCTGCTCATACCATTCCTTCCCATTGGGAAGGTTTCTCCTATTTAGTCTTTGCTACTCCCACCTACGTCTATTGGAATCCTTCAAGGTCCAATTCATCCAGTCTATCTTCTCTGCAAAGCCTCCTTGACCACTACATATGGTATTGATTCTCTCTTTTGATCACTTATAGGAGCTATTATCTAAATTAGTCATGATAATAACTTTAGTTATTTCTTTTGGGTCAACGAGAGTTCCTCAAAAAAGAATTAAGCTATAGTACTCTGTTCATTCCATTATTTGTTCAAATATTTGTTATTCATTCAACAAATAGTATCCACTGTGTACAAAGCGCCTAACAGATGTTTGCTGAATAAGCAAATAGAATTCTAAGTCACTGGGCTTTGATGAATGATTCAAGAAATTCCAGCTCTTCCTCTGTTTGAATTCTTGTTAAAAAAAAAAAAAAGACAAATTTATTTACCTTTCAGGTCTTAGTTGGGATCCAGATAGTTAATAGTCATCTGTAATATAATAATAATCCTATTACATCATCTACCTATTAAATCAATTAATACCAGGTTTTTCAGCCAATTTGGAATTTAAGTCATACAAACTTGAATGATTCTGTTGATTCTAAAGAAGACTGTACTGCTTCAGGTAACCACCATCGTTCACAATTCCCACTTAAGGGCAAGACTATGCAAAGTTATCTTTTGATTAAGCTTCCTGTATTCTTGTTCGACGTCAGCGAAGGGAGAAGGTACACACGGATGGGAATAAGCGTTTAGGTCAGTGTTGCTTTTCCCACAGCATAATTCCAACGGAGAAAATTAACTGCCGCTTGGCTTTTCATCGGTCAAGCCTTTCCAGCGAGGAGACAAGGGAGGAAGTTGCCGAGGAGAAAGGATTTTGGAACCGGTGCCTCTACCCTGGACGCAGTGCCACCCATTTAAAAAAAAAACACCGAGCACTGCATTCCTCTTCGGTTTTTCGCTTTCAGCCGAGTCCTCTATGTGCAGCAAAGTTACTGCTGGTACCAAGATACTGATACTAATACTCATACTCCCACTGAAGCCACATTTGTTCTCAGTGTTTCATTTGCGCTTTTCGACAGTCCCGTGAAACAGGCATTAGTTCTGTTTCACAGAGGAGGGAACTGCTCCTAAGCTACAGAGCCCAATGAGCTACACGGTCCATTAACTAACTGCTCAGCAAGGCAGCAGCTAAGACCACTCCGTCGGGGAGAACGACTTCAGTCCGGAGATCACGGGCACTGCCATCACTTCCCCAGCCTGACGCACTCCCTGATAAACCACCTGCCCCGGATTCCTAGGCGGCGGTTACCTTCCCGAGAGACTCAGTAAGCCTTACTAGCCGTCATTCACCCAGCTTCCCCAATCAGGAAAATCACTGCAGGTGCTCGTCCCGGCCTAGTCCCCGCCTGGCAGCACTGAGCTTACAGGGCGAAGACGCCCACATGCCGTCACCCCAAAGGTTCTCCACGAATCCCGACTGACCACACTGTGGTTGACTCAGTCTTCCAACCGCGGCTGAACTCTCCCCACAGTAGCTCCCAGCTCCCACCCGGCCCACCCCTAGGCTCACAGGCCGCTCTAGCCGCTCACGGAGACACAATCTCGTTGCTCCCGCTTGACGTCATCTGCGGGCGCCGCAGCGCGGTGGCGGGCACGCGCAGCCGAGAAGATGTCTCCGACGCCGCCGCTTTTCAGTTTGCCCGAAGCGCGGACGCGGTTTACGGTGAGTGCACGAGGGGCGGGTGGGGCCCTAACCCGGCTCTATCTTTTTCCTCCTCTCCCAGAAAAATACCCGAATTATGCCCTGGGGTAAAACGGGAACTGAGGTGTGTACGGCGCGGTGTAGGCTCCTGGCCCCGTCGGGGGCTGGGAGGTGGGAAAGACGCATTACTTGCCTCTTCCGTGCGTCCTGTGCTGTCTGCCGCCGTCCTTCAGCTCGCAGGTCTCTGAACCCGGCGTTCTGAGCGCCTTTGGGACCGGCGTGGAGGACTCATCGGCAGACTGCCTCCGGTGCGGTCGAGCTCTTCTGCAGTGCTCGCTTAGCCGGACAGGTGTCTCCAAAATTGCTTGAGGGTCAGGACGCCAGTGGTTTTAGCCCAGAGAATTGGCTCCTGCTCCGCCTCTTAATCTGCCAGGCGGTGGTCCTGGCCCCTTACTTACCACCTTTAAACCTCCATATCTCACTCCCTAAGAGATTAACAAGGAGCTCCTGAGTAGGAAGAGGCAAACAAATCAGCTTGGGAATTGTTGCCGGCTGTCATTTTATTCTTACACAATGAGGAAGAGTAGTTTGAGCATTTGGGGAAACGCTTTGCACAGCGTTTTCAAGTTAGCTTATTTAACTCAATAGCACAGTGAAGTAGGTGAAGTTCTGTTAACCCTGGTGGTTGAGATAGACCTTGAGACCACATACACACACACCCCCAAAAAGTAAGGTGATGTACTTCGCTGGTGTTTCTGACTTCAGGCCCAGTATTCTTGTGTTGCTCATGAGAGCATGAAGAACCCTGTTCTGAGTTGGTTGCCTGTATTTCAGAATTTGCGCCAATATTTCGAGTCAAAATTCAACTACTCAAATATTTAATTGTGCTTACCTAGTTCTAGTAACGCCAGAATAAAAAGTTTTCTTGTGTGCAGGTTATTTTTAAATTCCATACAATGAGGGTATGTTTGTTTGTTTGTTAACCAGGTTATATTTTATGCCTTCAGAGTCGGGTTTTTTTTTCTGTGTATTTTGCTGTAATCCCTGGTGCTCTGAAATTCTAAGTAACTACTAGAAATATCCAGTATTATATTAGTCCCCGAGGGGTTTGAGATTAGCTGGTGCAGTGACCCTTAAGGTTCAGTGTGCAGTGGAATCACTTGGAGATTCTGGTTCAGTAGGTCTGGAATGGAGCCTGAACCCTGCATTTCTCCCAAGTTTCCAGGTAATGCCACTGCTGCTGTTAGTAATAAGCATCTACCATAGCCCCCTTATTTAAGAGGAAACTGAAGCACAACCAAGTAAGGAGATATGCCCAAGATGACACGTCTGCTCTTGGCTGAGTCAGGAATGGACGTTTCCAGTGTAAATCAAACTCATGGGAGTAATGAGATGGCTTTCCAAGTGTATGTGAATTTTTGCAGAATGAATTACTTTGCAATATTTTTGTCTTTCATATTTCTTTTTTAAGGTTTTATTTTTAAATAATCCCTACACCTGAAGGGGGGTTTGAACTTACAACCCCCGTGTCAAGAGTAACATGCTCTACCTAGGATCCAAAACCTCCTTTTTATTGTTTTGGCTTTCAGTTATGACTAAGACAATTAGCAAGTATACCTTGTTGACTATGTGTCAGGGACTGGGTTGATCAAACTAGAGAAGGGAGGGCTTGCAGTGGGTCTTGAAGAATGGATAGAATTTTCACGAGCATGGGAAGAACAGTGAGTGAATACTTGATAATGAAAAAAGTAGGTAGACCTTAGTGGAGACTGTGTTAGGTGGTAGTGGGAAATAAGGGTGGATAGACTGAGGGATATAACGTCAAGGACCTTGAGAGGGAGCTATGACATTTTAAAACCAAAGCTTATAAATAAGAGCACTGGGGTGGGGGGGAAGAGGGGAGGTAGAATACGGTCATGAATGTGATATTTAAAGAAATGGTAGGAGGGAAAGCCTGAAATGAGAAAGTCTCGTTGGCAAGCTCTCATCAAGTTTAAAGTGATTATAGTCTGTATCATTAAGTGGCATATGAATAAGAACTACCAATAGAATGATAGGTAGTTTTTTCCCAAGTATAAGTGTTTCCAGTTAGACATACTGTTGATTAGTGACGTTTTTCAGTAAATAATGAGCAAAAATCTTTCCACTTACATGCTATTTTTATTTTTCTAGAAGTCTACCAGAGAGGCTCTAAACAACAAAAATATCAAGCCATTGTTGAGTACCTTCAGCCAATTACCTGGCAGGTAAGGTATTGATATCCATAAAATACACTTGCCGAGATCTTTATACGTTACCTTAAGCTGTTTGAAAAATGCAGGTGTCTTTTGTTTTTAATAGTGAAAATGAAAAAAAATGTACCCTTGACCAAGCTTTCAGAGGTGTTCTAGAAGAAGAAATTGTAAGTATGTTTTTCTTTACTGTTAAAATTTTGTTGCCAAATTAATCAGTGTTATTTTTTAAGTTGCTTTTATCCTCAGAGTGGCTATTTATACAAGATTATTTTTTCTATAGTGAGCTTGCTACTTTGTGAAAGCTGATTTGCTCATAGCATAGGAATTATGTAATAGTTAAGATTTTGACAGCACAAGTATAATTTAAGGGTTTGGTTTAATGAATGAGCTCTCTCCAAGTGAATATAAGAAAAGTTGTTATGAGATTTTCCTGAGCAAGAACTGTATTTGAAGGTGGACGCTCTCACATTGCTGTATGAACAGTGACACATTTTTCGGTAGCATCAAAGGTCTAGTCCGAGGATGTTCATCAAGGGAGCTGGGATTCTATGTCCTCATTTTCCTATGATAGCCTCATCAGTTAGCATACAAAAATACCCAGAGTCTATCCAACTTGAGTAGAAAAATTTAACCTAAACATGAAAATTCTGAATGTATTTACCATTTGAGGGGCACCCAAAGGAAAGGAAAACTTTCAGCAGTTTATTCTTGATTAAGTGAAGGTTGTGTCCCAAGAAGCTAGATCCTTTTTTAATGGCCAAATACAACGTTCCTTTCTTTTGAACAGTTCTATATCAAAACTTATTTTTTTCGTCCTCTTCAGACCTAGGCACTTATATGTTGTAAGGCCTTGGGCAAGTTACTTTGCTTTTCTGAGCCTCAGTTTCCTTTGTAAGAGGAAATATAACATTCTTTCAAGGTTGTATAAAACAACACGTAATGAACACTCAAAAAATGCTAGTTTCTATAATGTTATAGAATCTAAGTACTACCTCCCGTCTATTAAAACCTTTACTTAGACATATTGATGCACCAGTACAATTAATTCCCCTGCCCCTGCCTTTGCCCTGTGCCATTGATTTATATGGCCTCAGCACTTCTGTACTTGATTAGCTTGTAGCCATCATCATGCTAATGTAACCGTCTTCCTAAGACCAATGGATTTTAAGTGAATCACCTTTTATGTATAATCACTCTTATTATTTACTGGATCTATTTTAACAATTAATGATTCTATTATTATTAGTCATTTTTTGGATTTTCATCTTAGAAAGTAATTTTGTTTTCTATAAGAAATATGTTTATCTTCTATTTCTTATGCTTTAATGTCAGAGGATGTGTTTGTATTGTTACCAAACTAGTCTTGACTCTGGCCCCTAAATCAAATTGTTTTTTTCCTCTGTTGGTAGATAAATCACTCATCATGTGAAAACGTTTTAGCTATTATTTCTCTTGCTATTGGGGGAGTAACTGAAGGTAAGTACAGTGTTGTTTTTCTAAAGTAATCATGGACGTGACATGCTTTATTTAGAACTTATTCTCCCTATACCTCTCCATCTATTTGATTTTGTTCATTTTTCAAGTTCTGCCTACCACCTTTGCCAGGAAGTTGTCCCAATGAAATTAGCTCACACTTCCCCATCTCTAGTATACTGCACACATTTTGGCACTTTCTTTGTTCTCCAGTTGTTTCATTCATTCAGTGAATATTTATTGAGCATCTACTATGTGCCTGGTACTGAGGTAGGACTAAAAGATTCAATGGTAAAGAAAACATATCCCTGCCTATAAGGAGCTCAGTGGCTAATGGAGGAAATGGATGTGTAAATTTTTTACTGAGGTATGATTACTGTGAAGTGTGGTTGAAGTTTCTAAACTCTAAAGGAATCAGGAAAGCTGTAACAAGAGCTGGGATGTGAGGATTGATGGATTTGTCAGGCAGAAAGGGAAGGAAATACATAGCTATGTAAAGGTGAGTTCAGCCTGGCTGAAGAGTGGGATGGAGCAGAAGGGTGAGAGGATGATGACTGTGGTGAGGAAGGAAACAGGGGAGGGAGCTTAGGGTCATTTGCGAAGGGCTTTGTATACATTGCAAATGGCTGGGGTGCACCCAGGTTGTGAAAATGCTGGGGGAATCACACTATAGTCCAGTTCATCCCATGCACACAGGGAGCTGTGGAGGAAGAGTTAGATTGGGAGAGACTGCTGGTAGAAATACTAGTTAGGGGACTATTAAAATGGTTGCAGTGGCAGTGGAGGATAATTTCAAGAATAAAAAAGGCAGATAGGAAGTACACAGTGCCTAACACATGGTAGGAACTCATTAAATATTTGCAGAAAGAAGCAGTGACATGTAAAGCATTCCTTGTGTATTTATTATTTTGATACCTATTCCTACAAAAACTAGACCATTCAAGGTAAAAATGGTTTGCTGGTGTAGCAGCAAGCCATTCTGTGAACTTGAGCATAATTCATAAATTCTAACTTCACAAATTAAACTTTTATACAAGATGTTCATTCATTCAGCATACTTGAATGGGTGCTGCAGTGGATGGTTCCTTGCCCAGTTTCTGTCAAACAGCAGTTTGCTTAGTTCATTGATTACCTTGATGTGTTACTCCTGTAGACTTGTAATATTTTTAACTCTTGAATTTGTACAAAGTCTATTTTTAGAAAGTTTACGTTAGTTGAGAAAGATAAGGATTTCTGATTAAAGCTTAGATGCTTTTTTCTTTTAATTGGATGGGAAAAAGTCCTTCTGGAGAGAGATTATTATTGTATTCTTTATGTGACATGTTTTCAAATTATCCATAAATATGTTTCGTTGAATTCAACCCAGCAGATATTTATTGAGCTTCTGTTTAGTGTCAGACACTCTCCTGGTTAAAAAATATAAAAATGCCTGCCCTCAGAAAGCTCGTTGTCTACCTAAAAATAAACAAGATATGATAAATGCTATAATTTATTTATACTGTGCTTTTCAGAAGTGTAGATGGGCTGGCCTATTGAAAAGTATCAGGAGCTTTTTTTAGATATACTGATACTTACTGTGTGCTTTGAAAGATGGAACAGGAATTTGCCATGTGATAGGAAGAAGACTAAATAGACAGAAAAAAGCATTGTATACAAAACCATGGAAGTATCAACATAGCAGGGTGCTTGGGAACTGAAGAGAGTATCTGTGGACAAGGTTAAGGTGAAGCAAAGAGGGCATGCAGAGGCTGGGGTGCATGCAGGTTGTGAAAATGCTGGGGGAATCACACTATAGTCCAGTTCATCAGAGTCATCCATGAATCTCTGTTTTAAATGAGATTGCAAAGCCTGAGCTTAGTTTTACTGAATCAGAATCTTGGCAGTGGAATCTAGTTAATTTTCTTAATTTATATAATTAAACATGAGTTAATTTATGTCAAACTATGCTGCAACTACAGGCAGGAGTATACCTCTCAAAGCAGGCATTAGGTCAAACAGGGCATATAGTATCTCAGAACCTTCAGTGGTGAGGGAGTTCAGCAGATGTCTGCTCTCATCTCTGGTTTTCCTTCTCCCCTCTGTAATGTCCGTGGCAGGTGGTCATCTAGCATCTATGCCAATTGATGGGGCGTACTGTTTTGATTTCTATTAGATAGTCTTGTCAGGTTTCCCTTAAACTAAGTTGCAATCTGCTTCTTTATGCCACCCACTGGTTCTTGGCAATTCCCTCACATCACATTCCAGATGTGATCATAGCAGTGCAGAGTGGAGCTGGATATATTACTTCCTTTTTTTGAACATACTATATTAACTGCAGTGTTTGGGGCTTACAGTGCTCCCCAGATATTTTCTTTGCATACCACGCTTAAAAGGCTTCTTTTCTTAAACACTTAATGAAGTGTTAGTGTTACCTTTAAATAGAATAAGCAGGGAGATGAAAATATGTTTAGCTAGTCCAAATGACCTTTTCTTTAAAAGATGTTTAATTTATTGCTTTAATGACTTTTGAAATAGAACTTTTTACTATACCATTCTTTCCCCTGAAACAGTGCTTTTATTTTAAATGTTTATTAGTTGAAATCAGTTTCAGACTTTTTTATTATCTTTTTTGAAGGTAAATTACAAATATATTTAGCAACATTAGGGAACATTTGGAAACAAGCAAAGGAAAAATATGATTCATAATTCCTCTACTTTAAAAAACTACCATTCATTTTGGTATATGTTTTTAGTTTCTCTAGTCTTTTTAAAAATTACTTTTATTATTGTTGTAACCATAATATACGTACAGTTTTGAATCCTGCCTTTTTCACTTAACATTATATCATAAGCATTTTCCAAGTTATTATAGTCGTCATAACCATCGTTTTTAATTGGCTGCATTATATTCTTTTGAATAGCTTAGTGGTGAAGAAAACAGACTGTGGAGCCAGACTGCCTGGGTTCGTATCCCAGCTCTACCACTTACTGGCTCTATGGCCTTGGGCAAGTTATTTAACTTCTCTGTGTCTCAGTTTTCCCGTTCTGTAAACTGGAGGTGATATTTTCTGCCTCATAAGGTTATAAGGATTAAATATGTTAGTATAAGTAAAGCACTTAGTGTGCCTGACATATAGTAAATGCTCTAGAAGTGTTAATCAAGAATTATCATCATCATTATTATTGAGTGCACATACCAAAATTTACCTAAGTATGTCCCATTTGGGGACTTTTAGGTTGCTTCCATTTCTTGTCTCTTAAAAATTTGTTAGGAGTGACTAAGTGTATTATTAAGATATTCTTCAGAATTATTTTGCATGGGCTATTTTACTGTACAGTTTTTTTTAAACTTTTAAATTGGCTTGTGCTCCACTTGAAGGTATTTGTACCGCCTCTACACCTTTTGTATTGTTGGGAGATGTTTTGGATTGTCTTCCTTTGGATCAGTGTGACACAATATTCACTTTTGTGGAAAAAAATGTTGCTACTTGGAAATCAGTAAGTGCCTTTGTTTCTTTTTCTGCTAACATCTTTCTGTAGATCCAGAGTTCAGAAGATAACTTTTTTTTTTTTTTTTTTTGCTTATATTTTAGTATTGCTCACTGCCAAAAATTTGTCCTTCTGAGGGAATTCTATTGCTGTCTTGAGGGGCCAAGTGAAGAGTCATGGTGTAGAAAAAGTTGAAGTGTAAAATTTGACTGAGTAGAACAATTAATTTGAAAATGCACACTTTCACTTGTTTAAAACAGTTATTTAGTATCATGTTTTTTTATATACATGAAAATGTATTTAATAGAAAATGCTATTTGTGGGGAAAATAGTGAAAGTGGCATAGTAGACTCAGTGTATGTCAGTATTTAATATCGTACTTGCTGTGACTTATTGAAGAGTTCAAAACTTCTGAATGGTAATAGTACTTTCTGTCTTAATTTCAGAACACATTCTATTCTGCTGGGAAAAACTATTTACTACGTATGTGCAATGGTAAGTAATTCAGTTGTAAATGATTGTTTTTTAAAACAAATGTGTTTTTTTAAATTTAATTTTATTTTTGTGTGTGTGTTCCAAAATTCATTGTTTATGTGTTTAAAAAAAAAAAGGTGGTTGAATTAAACACAAGTGATAACATTTTAAAAATAGATTAGTGTCTTCATTTTTAAATAACGGACTGATTTATTACAACTCATCATTCCCTTTAAATTGAACAGTTCCTGGGGTGCCTGGGTGGCTCAGTGGGTTGAGCCTCTGCCTTCAGCTCAGTTATGGTTGGGTCAGGTCATGGTCTTAGGGTTTTTGAATCGAGCCCCACGTCGGGCTCTCTGCTCAGCAGGGAGCCTGCTCCCCACCCCCTCTGCCTGTTTGTGATCTCTCTCTCTCTCTGTCAAATAAATAAATAAAATCTTAAAAAAAAAATTAAACTGTTCCTGTTGTGGGTATAAACTTAAAACCAAAATAAAATTTAGTAAAGTTTATCTTGCCCATGCTAAATTCATTTTATTCTTTTTTTTAAAGATTTTATTTATTTGTCAGAGAGAGAGTGGGAGAACATAAGCAGGCAGAGCGGCAGGCAAAGGCAGAGAGAGAAGCAGGCTCCCCACTGAGCAAGGAGCCCAGTGCGGGTCTTGATCCCAGAACCCTGGGATCATGACCTGAGCCGAAGGCAGCGGCTTAACGAACGGAGCCACCCAGGCGTCCCCCTGATTTTTTTTTTTTTTATTATTCCTGATTTTTTTTAATGCTTTTTTGGAACAATAGTTTGTACTACCAATTTTGATGACTGCTTTAGGAAAATACTCTTGACAGACTAACAAATCTGGGTATAGTTATAAAAACAGAATGATTTCCTATAACCTTCATTTCCATATATTGTTAGACCTCCTGAGAAGATTATCAAAATCCCAGAATACAGTCTTCTGTGGACGAATTCAGCTCTTTTTGGCCAGGCTTTTCCCTTTATCTGAGAAATCAGGTAAGCTTTTATGCATTAATTAATGCTTTGAAGGAAAATCTACTTCAGTTTTTAATGAATTAGAAGCTGCTCTGATGATACAGTGATGTGTGATTATATGTGATGATACAATACAGGTAACCCTTAAAGTCACTGATTTTTTTCTTTTTTGGAAATATAGTTGACATGTATTAGTTTCAAATGTACAACATAGTAATTGAAGAGTTGATTCTTTTCAGGTTCCAAGCTTATTAATAATAAAAATGTGTAGTTGAGTAACACATATATAGATATGAACTGTCAGGTCTCTATTTATATTATAATGTATGCTGATTTTTCTGCTTCCATTTTCTCCCTCACAGTCACTATTTAGGCACACTTATTTCCTTTCATTTCTTTTACCATTTTTTATTGTGAAATATAGCATTCATATAGAAAAATGCATAAAATAAATGTATACTGTAATTATTCTGAATCAGATCCTTCTGTAACCACTGTCAAACTCTAGAAATGGAATATAACCAGTTCTCCAGAGCTCTCCACATTCTGTTCACATATGCCAGATTTAATACCTCTTTCCTTTAGTCTTCCTTTCCTTAATATCTGGCTAATATACCACCTACTTCTTATGTTGTTGTGCGGACTAAATGAATTAAAATACATGAATAGCTTACAACAGTGCGTGCATGTAGTGATACCCACAGTATATGCTGGCAGTGGTTTCTGTATGTTTCCTTTTTTGTCACACTAGATCTGTGGTCTTTTTTTCCTTTCCTACTTATTTAATGTGATCAAGATTAATTTAGATTACTAAGGTACTTACTGCTTGTATTTCTGATCTTCTAGTTGTGAAAAATCTCCCCTTTAGACTTTTCTTTAGTGCAGGTCTATGTTTTGTCTGAAAATCTTTATTCTTGAAGAGTGATTTCAATACATAGAGTGATTTCAATACAAAAGATTGTAGGTTGGCACTAGATAGAGGATTTCATGGTGTGTGAAATAATCCTGCCTTCTGTCTTCCCTTGTTCTGTAGACAACACAAATATCAGTGTAACCTCTTGGGTATCTAGATTTTTTTTTTCTCTCTCTTTGCTCTTAAGATTTTTTTTCTTGGTTTTGGGTTCTTTGGGGTTTTTTCCCCAGTTGTACTATGAGGTATCTTACTGTGGATTTCTTTATCATGTTTGAGATTTGTGGGAATCTTAAATCTGTGGATTAGTGTCTCATCCAGTTTGTAAAATTTTAGCCATTATTTTGTCAAATATTGTGTATGCCTCTTTCTTTTCTTTTCTTTCTGGAATTCTAGTAAACATTATTACACCTTGTCCCATATCCTCTATCTCTTGTTTTTTCTATATTTTCATTGTATTTTATTTTTATTTTTCACTTGTTGAAGGTCTTTTTTTTTTTTTTTTTTTTTTTTGTTGGAGGTCTTTTTTAAGTGTGCTGTGTCAGTTTCTAGTTTCTTATTCCCCACTCGTATTTTCAAACTTATTCTTTAGTTTTTTAACCAGGATAAACATTGTTATGTATCTGATCATTCTAGTACCTTCAGGCTTTGTGGGTTTGTTTCTGCTGTTCCTCAGGATGTCTTATCTGTTTGAGTATCTGGTGAGTGTTGGATGTTACATTTGAGATATATTGAGGGATTAGTTTTAAGGTCTCGGATAGATACTTTTCTCCAGATAGAGTTCTCATTGCTTCTGCCAGGCACCTTTAGAAGGAGGCTATCACCAGTCTTTCAGACATTGAGAAGACTTGACACTGAACTATAGTTTGGTTTATTTTAACCCAATACTTATAACCCTACAGGCTCCTAGCATTGAAGATGGCTGGGGTGGGATTTATTAGATTCCCTACCTTTTTTGGGCCCAGATTTGTTTTTAGAATTCTAGCTTCGGGAAAGCTACAAAAAGGGTAGCTCAGTTTTACAACTGATTCTTCTCTGTTTGGTAGATGTACTTAAGATAGAAGTGGCTTCAAATATTGATGATGCATTGCTTATCTTACTTGCCTTCTGGATGTTTGCCACATATTCCTTTCTTCTCAGCTCTTTACTGTTTAAAAAAAAAAACAAAACAAAACAGCATTTTTTACTTCATTGCCTTGAACAGGATGTGAACATGGTTTATACCCTGTGAGTTTTTATGGAATTAATGTAATTTATCCAAGTTTTTAGTTGTTTTAGTAGTGTTGATCTGAATTAATTAGCTAATTTGGCCTTTTGTTACTGGAAACTCACCTTTTTAATTTTTTTAAAAGCTTTCAGCATGTGAGTCCACATATCATACAATTCACCATTTATTTATTTATTTATTTATTTATTTTTAAAGATTTTATTTATTTATTTACAGAGAGAAATCACAAGTAGATGGAGAGGCAGGCAGAGAGAGAGAGGGAAGCAGGCTCCCTGCTGAGCAGAGAACCCGATGCGGGACTCGATCCCAGGACCCTGAGATCATGACCTGAGCCGAAGGCAGCGGCTTAACCCACTGAGCCACCCAGGCGCCCACAATTCACCATTTAAAGTGTGCAATTCATTGTTTTTTTTAGCATATTGACTGGGTTGTACAACAATGACTACAGTCTAATTTTTAAACATTTTTCCTACCCTGTACCTAGTAACTGTCACTCCCCACTCATCATCATTCTTATCCTCTCCTCAGGCCCTAAACAACCATGAATTTGCTTGTTCTCTATAGATTCTGGACGTTTAAAAAATGGAATAATGAAATATGTGGTCTTTTATTGACTGGGTTTTTTTTTTTTAAGATTTTATTTATTTATTTGTCAGACAGAGATCTCAAGTAGGTGGAGAGGCAGGCAGGGAGAGGAGGAAGCAGGCTCCCTGCTGAGCATAGAGCCCGATGTGGGGCTTGATCCCAGGACTCTGGGATCATGACCTGAGCCAAAGGCAGAGGCTTTAACCCACTGATCCACCCAGGGACCCCTTGACTGGCGTTTTTAACTTGGCATAACGTTTTCAAGATTTATCTGTGTTATAGCATGTATCAGGATTTCATTTTTTTCAATATTCTCAATATGGATATGTCACATTTTGTTTATCCATTCAGTTGATGGACATTTGGGTGGTTTCTTCCTTTTTTGCCTATTATGAATAATGCTGCTGTGAACTTTTGTTTATAAGATTTTATTTGGACATATATTTTCATTTCTCTTTCACATATACCTAGAGTGAAATTAGTAAGTCATGTGGTAACTCTGTATTTAAATTCTTGATGAACTACCAAACTGTTTTGCAAAGAAGTTGCACCATTTTACAATCCTGTCATCAATGCATATGGGTTCCAATTTTTCCACATCCTTGTTAACACTTACTATTATCTTAATTTTTTTATTATAGCCATCTTAGTTGATATGAAGTGGTATCTTGTGGTTTTGATTGGCATTTTCTTAATGACTAGAGATATTAAGCATCTTTTCATGTGCTTACTGGTCATTTGTATGTCTTCCTTAAAGAAATGGCTATTTTCCATTTTTAAAACTGGATTGTCTTTTTCTTAATCAGTTGTATGAGTTCTCTTTCTATTGTGGGTAGTACACTCTTATCAGATATGTAATTTGCAGATATTTTCTCCCATTCTGTGTATTTCCTTTCACTTTATTGATAGTATTTTTTGTAGCCGAGAAGTTTTATATTTTGATGAAGTTTGATATATCTATCTCTTCCTTTGTTGCCTGTGCTCTTAGTGTCATATCTAAGAAATCATTGCCTAACCTAAGGTCTAAAATATTTAATCTTGTGTTTTCTTATAAGAGATTTAGCTCTGTGGTCCATTTTGAGTTAATTTTTGTGTATGGTCTGAGGTGGGAGTCCAGTTTCATTCTTCTGTTTGTTAACACCCAGTTGTCCCAGCATCATTTGTTGAAAAAACCATTCTTTCCCTATTGAATTGACATCTCACCTTCTTTAGGCCTTCAAAATCCCAGGGTCAGTAGAACCTTAGGGTGTTGACTCTCTTCCCTCTGTAAACCTTTTTGTTCTTTAGTGTCACACTACTGACTTTTTTTTTTTTTAAGATTTTATTTATTTATTTGACAGATCACAAGTAGGCAGAGACGCAGGCAGAGAGAGGAGGAAGCAGACTTCCTGCTGAGCAGAGAGCCCAATATGGGGCTCAATCCCAAGACCCTGGTATCGGGACCAGAGCCGAAGGCAGAGGCTCTAACCTACTGAGCCACCCAGGCGCCCCCATACTACTGACTCTTGCTATCGGTCTCAATTTTACTTCCTCAGGAAGCCTCTCTTTCAGCATCTAATTTAAACCTGCCACCGCAGTCACCCATTATCACCACCTGATTTCAGATCTCTTCATCTGGTATTTTTAGTGTATTTGTGTTTTATACTTCTGTGATCTCTATGCCTAGAACAGTGCCAAACCTAGTTGCCATTTAAATCTGTGATAAATGAAGGCTGTGTTTTGTGAAACTAAATGTGCCCCTTCCTAAGTACTAATTTGTAGTTTGTTTTCTGGAAGTTACAGGAGATAGAAGAATAAGAACAAGATTTCAATTCTCAGCTTTTTTTTTTTTTAAATGCATAATCTAAATTTGGTTGTGATATGGCCTCATAAAATGTAGCTGGATTTAGAATGTTAATTTTTTTAGGGATATGTGAATTTAGTTCAGGAAGGAGAGTGGCCTGTAAATTTCCTTTCCTATAATGATCTTGTTAGATTTTTTGTAGCGGATTAAACTACTTTTATAAAATGAATTGAAAGTTTTCACATTTTCTTCTTTTCTGGATGAGTTGGAGTAATTGTGTATTATTTCTTTCGTGAATGTTTGGTAGAATTTACGAATAGAAAAGCCACAATAAAGTTTTGTGGCTATGGATTTGATTTATGTAACAGATTTGGAACTAATCAGACTTTTCATTTTTTCTTGAGACAGTTTTGGTAACTTTTTTCCCTCTGGGAATTTGTGAATATTATCTAAAATTTCAAATGTATATTATTTATAGCTTTGTTTTTCTTTTCTATTTTTTTAATTGAAGTATAATTAACATACAGTGTTCTCTTAGTTTCAAATGTGTGATATAATGATTCAGGAATTCTGTTACTCAGTGCTCATCAAGATAAGTGTGCTCTTAATCCCCTTTATTTGTAGATCTCATCATTTTTTTAAAAAACATTTTAAAGATTTTTTTTTTAAATTTATTTGACAGAGAGAGATCACAAGTAGCAGAGAGGCAGGCAGAGAGAGAGGAGGAAGCAGGCTCCCTGCTGAGCAGAGAGCCCGGTGCGGGGCTCGATTCCAGGACCCTGAGATCATGACCTGAGCCGAAGGCAGTGGCTTAACCCACTGAGCCACCCAGGCGCCCCTTAAAGAACATTTTAGACCTCTCTTTCAATGTACAGCATTACTAATTTGGCAAGACAGAGAGAAACCATTTGTTCTTTCTCTTATTGACTCTTTGAAAAACTAATAGTATATTGCTAAGGGTAGCTTTAAACCATATATATCCTTTAATAAATGTTTTTATGTTTAATTTCTAAATTATAAAAATAACAAACCTATTTCAGGAAATTTGGAAGATGAAGGAAAAAAAGTTGTTTATAATTAATCCTACCACCCTAACATAAGCTAGTTTGGCATTTTGAGATATTTTCTTAGGATTTGGAAATCAAGTGTGGTGTTATTTCTGACTTGATCTTTTGTTTCATTATGGATTTATCATTTTATATGTTTTGGTTATATGACAACAGAATTACAGTCTTGAGTTTAGTTGTTTGGTGAATTGCTTTGAAAATCTTTTCTTCTCTTTAATAGGTCTTAACTTGCAGAGTCAGTTTAATCTGGAAAATGTTACTGTTTTCAATACCAATGAGCAGGAAAGCACCCTGGGTCAGAAGGTGAGGCTGATAAGAAATCTTACCTTATAAATCAAAACTTATAAAATCTAATCATATTTATAAGTATGTTCTAAGATAACTCCTGTGAATGGGTATTCTAAGTCACCAAAAATTTTGAAACCTTTTTTTCTAATTTATAGAAATAATTTGTATTCTGTGTAGAAAATGCAGACAAAACAGAAATATTTAAAAAAGAAAGTACAACTATCCCATAATCCAAGGCCCCAAAGATAACCACTCTTAGCATGTCTGTCTTTATAGGACTTACTGTGTGTATAGTTTTATTCTAAAACTGAGGTCATACAATACATATTGTTCTGAAATTCACTTTCTTCTTTTAACAATAAAGTTTTTTTTTTGTTTTGTTTTTTTAGATTTTATTTATTTATTTGACAGAGATCACAAGTAGGCAGAGAGGCAGGCAGAGAGACAGGAAAGGAAGCAGGCTCCCTGCTGAGCAGAAAGCCCAATGTGGGGCTCGATCCCAGGACCCTGGGATCATGACCTGAGCTGAAGGCAGAGGCTTTAACCCACTGAGCCACCCAGGCGCCCTTCTTTTGACATTATAAAATGGATGCATTTCTGTATCAGTACATTTAGATCTTAGTGTTTTAATGGTTTATATTAAGTCTTCTAAGTGGATATTTATCATAATCCTTTCTATGGGCATTTAGATAATTTCTAATAGTGAAAAATGGTTAATAGCATTACAGTGAATAATACTGTATATAGCATTGCTAAATTATGCAGGTGTTGCCTTAGGATAAAGTCCAGTAAATGAAATTGTTGTGTCGAATGTATACATATATCGGATTTTGATAGCTGTTGACCAGTTCTCAAAATGGTTATACCTTTTATATCATCACCAGTGGCACTTGGAGAATATCTGTCTATTTTCCCACAGCCTCATCCTGGGAGTTACCAATTTTTAAAAATCTTTGCTTAATTGATATACACTTGAAAAGTAAATGTTTGTTTTAAACTACATTTCCTTGGTTATTAGTGAAATTGAGTGACCTACTATATATTTATTGGAATTTATTTTTCTTCTGTGCCAATTAGAAACAATGAGAAAGAGGATTACTTATTCATGCCATGTGCCCATTTTACTTTTGAAATGTCTTTTTCTTACTGATGTGTGGAAGCTCATATTGAATATTATTAATTCATTGCCTACCATTTTGTTGATTTTTTTCTCAGTTTATAGTTTTTCTTATAACTTTATTTATGGTGCCTTTACTGTATAGAACTTTTAAGTTTGGATATCATATTAATGTTTGTTGGTCTTCTGTTTAGTTGTTTCTGGTCTTGTGTCATGCTAAAGGCTTCCACTCCAGAAGAATAAGTTATCGTTTTTTTCTTTTGATGCTTTTGTGATTTATTTTTTAAATAAATCTTTAATCCAGCATGAATGTTGGTATATGAAATAGGTTGTGTTATGATTTTATTTTTTCCAAACAGTGAGCCAGTTAACTCAGAACCATTTGTTAAATAAATAATCCATATTTGCCCACTGATTTTTAAAAGGACATCAGCTATATTCAACTTTATTTTTAAAGATTATTTATGATATATCCAAAAGACAGTCCATAGTTGGCAAATTTCTGGACATTGAGCACTTGTTCTGCACTTAGGAACAAGTTATGAAGTTTGAAAAATTATTAATTAGATCTAGCTAATATCTCATAGTAAATTAGATTATTTTACTTAATTTGTTCCTTAAAATGTAATGATTATGAATTTGGAAATGATGTTGACTTAAGATTTTTTTAAATTTTAGAGGCAGGGTGGGGGTCGTAGTGGCCAGGGAGGGATGAAAATGAAACAAGGTGGAGAATCAGGAGGGAGACATACCATAAGGGACTCTTAATCTTGGGAAATGAACTGAGGTTTGCTGGGGGGTGGAGGGGTTGGGATAGGGTGGCTGGGTTATGGACATTGTGGGGGGTATGTGCTATGGTGAGTGCTGTGAAGTGTGTAAGACTGATGTTTCAAAGATCTGTACCCCTGATGGAAATAATGCATTATATGTTAATTTAAAAAATTTTTAATTTTGTCTTTCACTTTTATGTATCTTTTGGTGCTTCTTGGACTATTTCATATAAACTTGTTATTTTGAGTTTCTCACTGTATAGCTAGACACTCAGCATATCCTTAAGTGTTCCCCAATAATAAGAGTTCTTTGTGGGGTTGGGAAGAATTTTTATGGTCCAATTAAAATTGGGGACAAAACTACTTAGGTATACTTCAAGTTATTTACTGCAGTTCTTCAGAGTTCTTAATATACTATATATAAGTATATAATACACTTCTGTCTAAAAGATCATCATATATATTTCTAAAATGTATTTTGCCGTAGACCCTTTATTCCCATAGAGAATCTACAGACCATGTTTGAAGAAATAGTGATTTAAAACTTTCTGCATGTCTTCATGACTATCTTATATCATCGTTGTACTGCTCTTGAGTTCTCAGATCCTTGTCACATAGAATTGCCATTGCCTTGAAGATTACCTGTCTAGACAGAAGTGCAACTAGATTCTCAGTGTTTGTCTAGCAATGTGTGAATGATGTTATTCCAGCATGTCTTCTGGCTGACAACTGCTTTGTGACAGACTGTACATTTTTTAAAATTTAGCACACTGAGGATAGAGAAGAAGGAATGGATGTAGAAGAAGGTGAGATGGGAGACGATGAAGCTCCAACAACTTGGTGAGTTTTAGAAGTTCAGATTTCATGATTTACAAAACTAAAACTTAAAAACTTATCAAGTACTAGTGTCAGGATATACACAAAGAGGAAGAAATCATGCTTGCAGATTTATTTGTATTTTTTATGTGTATTACTTAAAATTATAAATCCTAAATCATTAATATGCTCTTTAGTTGGTTTCTAAGTTACATGCTGACAGTTCATTGTTTACATGGTCTATTGTTTGCATATTCCTAATATTTGGAAAGCTAACCATAGGCAATCTAGATACATTTTCCCTTTTTCCTTCCATTTAACTTGATGGACTTTGTGCCTGTGGATAATGAGCTGACTTCTTAATGAAATGGAAGGAATTAGTAACCTCCTTTCCGTCTTCTCCCCTTCCCACTCTCGTTTCTTGTTTCCTATCTCATCTGCTAACTCTGTGCTTTCTTTCCAAATAATTTCTTTCTAATGCTGATTAGAAGGAATGAGGAAGAGAAAAAGGGAGATATAAAGGAAAGTTTTTACTTCCAGGTGTCTGAGGTTACAAAAGTTATCATCAGTTGCAATTGAATTTCTGGAGGATCAAGAAGAGTTTCCAATATCTCTGCACAGGGAGATGTATTCTTGGCATCCCAGGTTTCAGATTCAGACACATATCTCCAAGAAACTTTGAGAGTAGTGTGCCTCCAGGCTGAATTCCAGTCCTAGTCGTGTAACCTTAAGCAAATTACCTAACTTCCCTGAAACTCAGTTTCAGGGTCTTTAAAATGTAGTAATGCCACCTACCTACTTGTTGAGATTATTAGATGAGATGCTGCTTGGACATGGTCTGTTAAGGTACAACATAGTTATCCTTATTATTACCATAGTTGTTGATGTTATATATAATGATATATGGAAAGCACTTAGTGTTTATTCAGTTGCTATTATTACTAGCTATAGTTCTGTGTTTTGGGTTTGGTGGTTTTTTTGTTTGTTTGTTTTTTTGGGAGGACCTGTTTGTTCATGTACATTATGGATAGAGTATACTTTTGGGGTCTAACCTGAGCAACATAAAGGACTAAGGTAATAAGCTCCAACATAACAGGTCACCTGAAATGTTAAAAAGAGCCACCAAAGACAAACTGTCCAATGGGGTTTTGTCTAGTTGGACTCTGCCGAAGCCTTTATAGATATGTCAGCCCCATTGATTGTTTATTAGCTGGTCCCGGTGGCAGAAAAATCACTTAAACAGGATTCAACATTCAGCTGCCTCTCAGTCTGTCACAATCATTATATTTTCTTTTTTTTTTTCCTTTTTTTATTGAAATGAAGTCGACATACAATATTACATTAGTTTCAGGTATACAACACAGTGATTCAACGTTTATTACACATTAGGAAGTGATCACCAGGATAAGTCTAGCTACCATCTGTCAACCACACAATTACAATATTGTTGTATTGTTGACTGTATTCCCTATGCTATACTTTACATTCAAGTGACTTATTTCAAAACTGCAAGTTTTACCTTTAATCCCCTTCACTATTTTTTGAATGGAGGAAGAGATTGGGAAATTACTTTGTGACAAAGCAGTGTGACCAACTGTATCACCAGAGTATTTTAGACACTGTAATTTACAAAGAACAATTACCCATGTATCTATGGTATGAAGCCCATTTCAGATTTGGCTCAAATATACCAGCAAAAAATTTTGTATTAAAAAAATTCTAATATAATCTAAAATCACTAATTGAACATCTAAAAAAACATGTCAAGTTGCAGAACATCTTGGTTAAAATAGTTATAAAACATTTTATTTTTACATTAACTTTCACCTTAATTTGTTATGGTTTGCATATACAATAAGTAGTCACATTTGCTTTGTGCGGATACATACAGAATCCAAATGTATCTGTGGAATGGTGAAGTTAGAAGGCACATTGCAGTAAGTCCAAACATTGAAGGAGGGTAAAGAAGTGTTGACATTGAGTGTAGACAACTCTTTCAAGATGTTTAGATATGAAGGAATAGCCATGGAGGCACAGCATGGATTGGAACTTTCAGAGGAGAGGATTTTAAAAAAATGTTAGTGTCTCAACTATAAAAGTTTCCTGGTAGTCATATATTAATACTACTTTCAAATTTCTTCTATGAGGCATCTCAAATAAATACTAGGCCAACTAAAAATAAAAGGAGAGATATCAGAAGCTTTTATAAGTAGGAGATGATAATTAACACCTTAGATTATTGTTAGTATCAAACATTAAATTAAAATCTGAGTTTTCTGGCAACCAAAACAGTAGTGGACCATACAATGGTTACATAATTCTCATTCTCTGATTAGAGGTAGTGTCCCATTTCTTAACAGGCCAACTTTCCTTATACTACAATTCAAGAGGTATTTATTATATTCTTATATGTGGTAACTGATTAACATTTTATGTGTGTGCATATAACTATATGTATAAAACTATATAAAATCTTCAAAAGCAGTTTTGTTTCATCCTTTATTAAGTGTATGGAACTACACAAATACTAGTCATAGTACTATTTCATGGATGTAAATCATTTTATATGTGGCTTTTTCTTTTTTCCAATTCACTTACACATTTTGGAAAATGTTCCTTTTGTGGCTTTGGTTTTCTGGTGTGTGTGGCTTTTTTTTTTTTTTTAACTAGATCTGTAGAAAACCCAAACTTACAACCTTATTGTTATAAATGAATAAAATCACTTCAGTTATAGAAAATAGTTTATGTCAGTTGATGTTCAGATAATTATTTTCCTGTTTTCAGAGTTGTTACTAGGAAAGAGTGTAGAAAGAGTGAAAGTTAACATACCCATTAGATTCTTTCAAATACTGTTGGTTCTTGATAAAAGTTCAGGCAGGAGCTGGATTTTGGTCAATTAAAAGTTGTCAGTACTCTTCATTATTTTAGTATATGTGCTGCCGAAGCGAGCACGTCTTCATTATTGATTTGAAGGAAGATCCACATGTTTCAAATACTAGTAATTGGTCTAGCAAAGTTAGCATTCTTTTATCAAAATTAGCTAGCTTGCTTAATTATTTACCTTTATACATAATTCAAAGCGATTGTAATCTGGGTAAGTACCTAAGCATAACTTCAAGCCTCTTGTATAAAATAAAATGCATGCAATCTATACTGCTATTCCCTTGCAGACCAAGGACTTTTTCAATTATTTCCAAGTTCACAGCTTAGTTCCAGACAGTTAACAGTTGTCAGAAGTGTGAATGTAAGATAAGTGATCTGATACTGTGTGTGTAGATGTGTGAGGGTTTTTTAATTGATTTGCCAATTAATATAAATTTAATAAAATTCTTTAAGCAGGCATTTTATACCAACTAGTAGTTGTAATCTTAACTGTATGTGAATTAGAGTCATGGTGAGAATCTTTGTCAGATGTGCTTCCATATGTTATACTAAACTACTTTTCCCTTTGTCATTCTTAACAGATGCCTTTTAAGACATTTTTGTAGAAAACTGATTTTTTACACTAGCAAATTATTTTTTATTTTTCTACTCTAACCTTTCCTTACATATATCTATATAAAGTAAGGCATTTTTCAGTCTTTTAAACTTTACACTCCCATCCAATAAAGCTTAAAAAGTACATGACAAAAATTATACTTGTTTAATTTACTATAATCCTTTAAAATGCATTATGATATGGCCCATGATACTCCATAGTCATTAAAGTAATTTTAAATATACCCATCTCAAAGGTGAAGAGTGGAAGATTACTTATTTCCTATTACTGACCAGAAGTTAAGACCCTTAATATCGTAGTACTGTGTGGATCACTACGCCCTCTTCCTGTTTCCCACATAAAATTACAGTCTTCCTTAGAACACTTGTATGGCTGTGATGCTTAGAAAAAATGCTAACTGTAATCCATAGATTCAGTTTATTAAGTTTATTTAGGAAGAATAGAAGGTAGTACACAATTGTGTTTACAAGTAAAATTAATTTTACAAAGGTGATGTTGAAAATTTTTGTGGATATTTGAGATACGAGATAGTCAATACCTAAAGCATTTTTGATAATGGCTGTTTGGAATGATATAGATTTTGTCAAAAACAAAAATCTCTTGGGTAAAAAAGTCTAAAATGTTTTAACTTTTAAAATTAAAATATAGTATAATGATTTTGGTAAATTTAAAAATTAAAAGAATGTATTGATACTGCAGATTTGTAGCAGTGAAATTGCAAATTGAATTAGTAATGCTGTAATAAAGACACTAAACAGGAGTCAATTTATTTATATATATATATAAATATAAGTTTATATATATACAGTTGATATGTATTTTACATATTTGTCTCATGCTATGGAAAATAGTTTATGAACCTAAGCTTTTAGCTTAGATTCAAGGTGATATTAGCTTAAACAATGTGGAAGTTGATATCTTTCTTATGGAAAAGTCTGTAGACAGGCATTTCAGAGCTGGGAGATAGCCTAGGGACCTATGTTCCTCCTAACTTCTTGTCCCACCTTTTCTTGATGTGTGTTTTTTTTGTCTGTAGTCCATGTGACTCATCATCATATCTGCATTCTGGCCAGCAGAAAGGGGAAAAGGAAAATGATAAAACATGGCCCAAAATTTGCACATATGACTTTTACTCCCAACTAGCCAGAACTTAACCATGGGGCCACACTTAGTTGCAAGAGAGGTTGAGAAAGATAGTCTTTAGCTCTGAATAAACATGTACTGGGGCACAGTTCAAGGGTTCTACCACTATAGATAAAGTGGGTCTGTTAGGGTCTATGAATCCCCTGAAATTGTTTATAAAAGTCTGTTTAAGTGCATTTCTCTGGGGAAAGGAGCTGTAGCTTTCGTCAGCTTCTTCAAGGGGTGTATGACCTAAAGTTAGGAGCACTTAGATTATTTCTAAAAGAACTTAAGTGATTTATTTAACATAACATTTATTTTATTAGCTCCATTCCAATTGATTACAACCTGTATCGAAAATTCTGGTCACTTCAGGATTACTTCAGGAACCCTGTGCAATGCTATGAGAAGATTTCATGGAAAACTTTTCTTAAGGTAAGTTCAGTCATAGACTACCCAAAACCCTATATTCTACAGTTAATGGCAGAGGCAAAACTTGTCTCATATCCAGCATACTTTTTATTATATAATTTTATCTCTTACATTTTTATGCCATTTCATATTGTTAAATCACTGATTTTGTGGAGTAGTTTGTAAATGACTTAGGGATTTAAAAGCTCCTAATTAACAGACTTGGGTTTTTTTGTTTGTTTCTACATAGTATTATCAACATGAACTGATGAATTTTTGTCAAATATAGTGTCTTTACTTTACACAAAATTATTTCAAGTATCCTGTTAGAACAGGGGTTGCAAACTAATGGCTATAGGCCAAATCCAGGCTCCTGCCTGTTTTCCTAGACAGAGATATTGGCACACAGCCATGCTAATACTTGCAGCTGTTTGTGTGCTGTAACGGTACACTTGAGTAGTGTGACTGGGACCATATCAGCCATAAAGCCTGTGAAAATTAATAGAAGGAAACCTCATTTAAAATGGAATCAGGTAGCCAGTAGAGGGACTCTCATATTCTGCACTAGTTGTCATTTGCGGAGCCAACTGGAAGAGATGGACCTTGCCAGTCAAAGTACTTTACTATCCCAACAGAAGGAAGGAAGATTTCTTCCTCTCCCAGCAACAGTCCAGACGATGAGAGGCAGTCACAGCTCAGCCAATGAGAAGCCACTATACTTGGAACTCCCAGTTTAGTTCAATGGACTTGTAGTTTATAAGAGCCCCTACTGATTCCTCCTTTCTGCTATAAAAGAGCATTCCTCTTTGTTCTCTCAGACCTGGAGCTTGCTTGTCCTAGATTACAGTTCTTAGCTGTTCCCAAATAAACACCCCCCCCCTTTTTTTTTTTGCTGGTGAAATAATAGTTTAATTTTATTTTGAGGAATTATTTATTTTAGAGAACATGAGCAGGAGAGGCTAAGGGAGAGTGAGAAAGAACCTCAAGCAGACTCCATCCTGAGCACAGAGCCTGATGTGGGGCCTGATATAAGGACCCTGAGATCATGACCTGAACTAAAACAAAGAGCCAGACACTTAACCAGCTGTGGCACCCAGGCCACCTTTGGTGGTTTCATTTTGAAGGTTAACAAGCCTATGGGTTACCTTGCAGGCTCAGTCAGTAGAGCATGCTACTCTTGATTTCAGGGTTGTAAGTTCAGGTTACACTTGGGGTGTAGAGATTCCTTAAAAATAAAATCTTAAAAAAAGGAAAAAAAGGTTAACAAGCCTAACATGCTTATTATCAGAAAAAAATGGGTGATTCTTGTTTTGTAAGAATTCTCTTTATTTCTTTTATTTAGCTGCTTAAATATCAGTTGTCCTTTTTGGTTGTAGTCAAAATCTAAGGTAAATAGATAGCTCCCTAAAAGTAGCATGGTATGTATTCAGATTAAGTGGTGAGTGAGAAATCATGTGGGATTATTCCCCAGCTGGATAGGATTTGACATCATTGTTTTATTGGTCACAGCGTTTAGCCCAAGAAATGCTTGAGCGTTTTCCACAACCGGTTAAACATCTAATTTCACTTTTAAATTTCTGTATACTTTCAAAGCATTACTTTCTGTGTTTGCCCCTTAAACAAACTGCATAAGAAATTACATTTCTTTAGTAGAGAGTTTATTCTTGTTTTGACAATACATGAACTCTTCATACCAAGTAGTTTTAATCCCATTTGCCATCATAGTTTTTCTTATTTAATGTGCTTTACAGTGTGCATACATGATTAACTATGAGTAAATTTTAAGTATTTTGATATAGAAAAGCACTAAAAAAATTATTGGGCAATAATGCCAAATCAAACTAATTGGTATTTTTACTTTGCAGTATTCTGAAGAAGTTCTAGCTGTCTTTAAGAGTTATAAATTAGATGATACTCAGGCCTCCAGGAAAAAAATGGAAGAATTAAAAACAGGAGGAGAACATGTATATTTTGCAAAATTTTTAACAAGTGAAAAGGTATAAGTTTTTCTTTTTTGCTAAGCATAATAAGTAATGGTCTTTTTTTTTTTTTTCTATTTAGCTGATACTCTTTTTAAGTTAAGTTTCATAGAAATCTGGTAAATATTAGTTTGAGAGTCCTGTGAATTCCTTGCACAAGTAAGAATAATTTGATTTCAGAGGTGAAAGAAGTTGTTTTGCATTGTCTGTTTTGTAGGCTTATTTTACAGTTTAATTTTCAGGTGTATATATTTTGAACCTCAAGTTAGGATTTAATTTGCATTTATGAAAACAATATTTTATAATTAGTTTGTCATTTAAGAACAAATAAGGGGTGTAAACATTCCCTGCAGTAAATTTTGTTCAGATACAGTGCTAAGGGATTATGTAAATTTTCTAGTCAAGATGACACATTAAGTGTATGCTTTGACTTAACTTCCTTAGCTCCAAACACATAGAAATGATAGGTAAAATATGAAAGGAGAAAACCAAAAGACAAAGCTGGCCTTCCAGAAACAAGAAAAGTATCTTAATGGACCAGGAACACCAAGTAGTAAGTGAAACTGAAGTCTCAGGCCTGCTGGCCTCATCCCAAGCAGAAGGTGACACCCAGGAGTTTGTCTACAAGTGATAGACACCCGGTGTCTTTCGTGTGGTTCCAGCGACCAGAGCCAGAGTCACTGCTTGAAGCCAAGATCTTGGGGGGAACTTCACTTACCTTTGAAAAGAAGCTAAGAAAAAATGTTACCAATCTTCTTTCTGCCCAGGGCTGTGGATTCATAGGAAGCTCTGGGTCCAGCTTTGTGTTGGTTTGCTCTGTATGGGATGTATGATATCTGCAATATACTAATGAAATAGTTGGCTCCAGAAATTCATCATAAGGCCTTTCCCAAACTTGACTCCAGAGGTCCTGGTGGAAGCAAATGCAGAACTACTGACAACAAAGGATGTACACAGGGAGAAAGAAGGAGAAGTGAACAAAACAAAAGCCTCTCATTCAAAACTCTGATACATTGCAATTTCAAAATTCATAAAGAAATTCAATACTAGGAAAGATCACTAACCAAATCAATTGTTGGGATATACATGTATTTATTTCAGATACACGGCTTAGCCATGACTTTTAAAAAAGACTTTAAAATCATTGACAGAGATAATTGATGATATAGCATCCACTGAGAATGAGTAAAAAATTGTGAAACTGAAATAGGCAGAAATGAAATAGAATGACTGACTATGACAACTAATTGAGAGACTTAGAAATGAAAAATGTGATCATCTAAACCAAAGCAGAACATACAGAATTAAACTATAGATTGGACATAGAGGAAAAGAGAACTGGTGACTGGAAGATAATGATAAGTTCACCCAGAATATCCAGATATGGGGTGTGGGGTGGGGAGAGGTGGGAGGTGTTTGTTAACTTGGAAGGAGCAGTTAAGAGCAAAGCATGGTCAATTGAGAAATTGAGGCAAATATCCAATAGGATTTTTAAAGAACAAAATAGAGGGAATGGTAGGGAAACTATATTGAAAAGAATTAAAGGTAATAACCAAGTTCTCAGATTAAAAGTATGCTACAGCATACAAGTTGTATGCTACAACTTTATCCAGCAGGATAAAGAAAGTTAAATCCATACTTCAGTACATCATGCTATAATTTCAGGGATAAAGAGAAAACCAAAGGAAAACAACTTGTGGCTCCTAAACAGCAAAAAGCTAAAGGGGGCACAGGAAGGAATATAGACAATTTTGTAAACCCAACTCATGGCGGGAAGGGAGAAAAAAATACAAAAAAGTAGGTAGAAGTAAATCCAACTATATCAATAATAGGAAGTATAAACAGATTTAAGACAAATGATTTATCAGAATGGATTTTTTTTAAAACTCTGGCCATATTTGTTAACAGAAATATATAAAAACTCTTTGGTTGAATAAAGAATTCAAATTTTTTACTTTACCCTATTTAGAAGAGGGGAAGAAAATCCCAAAGCTCTTCTAGCTTTAACAAAGGACCTTCCTAAAGACACACTTCAGAAAGCTTAGATGTCTATTTAAATAATAACTAGGGCAAAATACTTCCGAAATAAAACCAGTAAAATTTCTGTATCCTTTTAGGAGTTACAAGTTACATTTTTCAGGATATGACAACTGTTTCAAAACGCTGGATGTTGTTAAAAGTTCTTTGAATAAATAACATTTCTAAGGACATTTTAACAATAGAAAACAATGAGAATATACACCTTTCAGAGAAATTTCTACAGTGGAGTGTTAATTCTATGTCTTTGTACTGGTTTTTATGTACCACTTTCTCAGAACTGGCTCTCTGAGTAGTTTTCTTTATTGATTCTTTGTGAGCTTTCTTTCACCAGCAGTTAGGAGAGCGTGAGCTTTCCAGGGTTAAGCTCTGGAATTCTATTACTTAATACCATGAGGGGTAAAAGCAGCTTTGAGAAGCTTCATACTTTATAATATGGAAAAGAGAAAAGGCACAGAGAATTGTAACAAAGAGAATGTGAAGCATGTAATGTTTTGTATCTTCAGTTTTCTTAAACTTAGATCTGTATAAGAACACTTCTTATACATTCTTCCTATTTTTACAGTGTATTTGCGGTGTTTACTATTCAGTATCAAAATGAAAATATGTGTAGTGCATTACTTATAGCATTAAAAGTATGCACTATATTGTAAGTTTTACTGTTCTCTGAAAGAAGCCTTCCACATCTCTGCAATACTTTACACAATGTTTTAAACCCATTTGATACATTTAAACCCATTTGATACACTTGCACATCTAATGGGAGTGTTATTACCCAGAAACATTGTGTTTTGCTTACGTGAATGTGATCATACTTTTCCTTAGGGAAGGAGAATCAATATTAGTGCACAGAAAGGATGATACAACCTTTGTAGTTATAAACAGGCATTTATATGGTAACCACAGGTAGGTGCGGGTTCTACAAATAAAATAGGTGTTTTTGTAACTTATCATACCTTCTTTCTCAAAATGGGATATTTCTTCTAGAAACAGAGTGGTATGGTAATTTTTAAGGGCCCCTTTTTTATGCTGCTTTGGGTATGATTGTGAACACTAAGTTCTAACTACAGTTTTCTTATTAGCATAGTAAAATAATTCAATAGCAGTCACTGAATGTAGTGCTGAGGAATTTGGGGCTTTTTGTTTCTTTTTGGGTTTTTTGGTGGAGAAGTACCTGTTCCTTCAAGTTAGTCCAGAGTCATACTCAGAAATTTTTAAGGGAGAATTTCACCTCTAATTGTCTAATTTATCAAACCTACATGGGGGTACCTGGGTGGCTCAGTGGGTTAGGCCGCTGCCTTCGGCTCAGGTCATGATCTCGGGGTCCTGGGATCGAGTCCCGCATGGGGCTCTCTGCTCAGCAGGGAGCCTGCTTCCTCCTCTCTCTCTGACTGCCTGCCTCTCTGCCTACTTGTGATCTCTCTCTCTGTCAAATAAATAAATAAAATCTTAAAAAAAAAATTTATCAAACCTACATGAAAGTCACTGGTATAGTAGAGATCCCTCCTTTAGCACTATGTAGCATGTAAAAGCGGAACCAACATTTTAAAGTATTTAAGTACCATGATATTAACACGATAGTTAACATAATATTAAAAGGAATGTATTCTGGAATCTGAGTTCTCAAAGCAAAGAGTACTACTAATAACTAGGTGTAGACATCAGGATTGCCCAGTTCTTCACAGTACTAACTCTTGTTTCCTGGAGAGTTGAGACTCTGTCCAAATGGAAAAGATGAGGTAGAATACTTGGCAGCCAGCAGTTACCAGAGTAGCCACCAGTCCCACAATATTGATCTTAGTGTGGGCATTAAGGCCATTCTTGTTCACTGGGGGAAAAAAATAGCAGCCTGCCCAGACTCTGCATTGTGTGCAGAACTCTCAAGTAAAGACTTTTAGTCATTTAAAAAAAGAGAATTCCTGGTAGAAAGTTGTTCTGCCTTAAATGTTTTATACTTTCTGTATCCATTTGAGAAGTATCTGAGGTTGAAATCTTCGCAGTGAAGGCGAATATAGGTGTATTCCTTTATGACACATATTACAGCTTAGTTAGGAACAGACAGGCTAATCTTTATCCTATAATTTTGTCTCATTAGTCCTTTCATGGGAGCCTCCCTTTAAACTGGTCTGGGAGGTTTTTTGGACAGCTTTGGAACATGGTTTGAGTTTTCTTTGTCTGCAGGCCAGAGATAGAGCCAGCCCTCCAGCAAATTCCAGGACTTTATTGTGAGGTTCTTGTAGGTCATTATCAAGGTCTGAAATTTAAATAGAAACTAGATTGTTGGTCCCTGTGCCTTGAGACAAAACAGTTAATAGCAAAAGCTGTTAAATAGGCAGGGGCTAACATTTTCTTTTGGTTCCAAGATGGAAGAAGTTCTTATTTTAAAAATCATATAAGGACTCAGCAACTCCTAGCAGGACTGGAGTGATATTTTTTACTAATTAATACTTTCTACTAGTGAACCTTAACATAAATCAGTCATTGAGCTTTACGTCTTGACACTGCCCATCTGAGTCAGCTGATAGGACTTCACACAGCTGTGATTGAAATGGTTTGACAGACTTGATTTGGGCTTTGATATAATTGAACGTAAGGCCCATTAATATTGGGCCTTGTGTGGCCACTGAGAAATGGAAAGTAAATGGAAACTTTATTGGCCTACCATTAATATTTCTTGAGAAAGATCTCACTGTTGTATAAGCTATAGATAATGTGTCTAGACTTGTCACTTGAATTATGTACAGACTTTTGGGTTACTTTGTTTTTCAGAGTTTTATTTGGTTGTTTGCCTATCTCTGCTATGGGCAGTGAAGGCATTGATGAATCTTCAGAGCTTTACAAACGTTGCAGTTTGAAGTGTTTCGCCTACACTTACGTCAGTTTTAGCATGTGGGTATGTACCCACCCATCTGAAAAGATAAATGCATAAGACTAAGAGTTTTGTTCTGTTTTGTTTTAGAAAGGAACACAATAACATTTTTTTAAAGATTTTATTTATTTATTTGACAGAGATCACAAGTAGGCAGAGAGGCAGGCGGGGGGGCGGGGGGGGGGGGCGGGAAGCAGGCTCCCCGCTGAGCAGGGAGCCCACTGCAGGGCTCCATCCCAGGAGGCTGGGATCATGACCTGAGCTGAACGCAAAGGCTTTATTTAACCCACTGAGCCACCCAGGTGCCCCAAGACTAAGAGTTTTCAATATGATTAACATTTTTGTGTGGAAAAAATCTGTCTGAAGTGGTCCTCAAAGGCATGAGCTGTGCTCTTTTTTTTTTTTTTAAAGATTTTATTTATTTATTTGACAGAGATCACAAGTAGGCAGAGAGGCAGGTAGAGAGAGAAGGAGGAGGAAGCAGGCTCCCTGCTGAGCAGAGAGCCCGATGCGGGACTCAATCCCAGGACCCTGAGATCATGACCTGAGCTGAAAGCAGCGGCTCAACCCACTGAGCCACCCAGGCGCCCCAAGAGCTGTGCTCTTAATTGTGACACTTTGTACTTTGTGGGCCTGACAAATAGGGCAGCTCTTTAAATATTATTGAGCATATTGGAAAATTTAGAGCATACTCATCACTCTGTTGTTTTTAGAACCCCCTCTATTTGTGATTCTAGCCATGGTTATGTTATGCAAGCAAGATAAAAAAGTCTAATCTCTGGTGCTGCCAAGCAGGGATCTAGGAAAGGCTGCAGAAATGGTACAAAAAGTATCCATAGACCATGGATTTGGAGCCTGATTCTGAAGAACAAAGTCTAAAAGAGTTGCCCAGGAGACTGGTTAATTGATAAGATAAAGATAAGAGCAAAGATAGAATGGGAAATGGCCTAACCTTTCTGTGTCATTATCCAGAGTCCTAGAAACTAATAATCATTTCTGTTAATTATTAATAACATTAAAATCTTTGCTCCTTTAGAAATGACAGCTCTCATCTCATTTTATGTGGTCAAGATTTACACAAAAGCATGAAATAGTATATTCATAAATGTAAACAGTTCTTTTTTTTTTTTTTTTTAAAGATCTTATTTATTTATTTGACAGAGAGAGATCACAAGCAGGCAGAGAGGCAGGCAGAGAGAGAGGAGGAAGCAGGCTCCCTGCTGAGCAGAGAGCCCGATGCGGGCCTCGATCCCAGGACCCTGAGATCATGACCTGAGCCGAAGGCAGCGGCTCAACCCACTGAGCCACCCAGGCGCCCTGTAAACAGTTCTTGAAAGAGAAAATGTGCTTTGATGAGGGCAGTGATTATTACCACCTCACAGAATGTATAGAAGGCAAAGAACATTTTCCTACCCTTGAGAATGGACTGAATCCCAGGAACTTAATTTTGTCTTTCTGAGTTAATCAAGTTCCCTCCTCTTAAGTGTTTTTAAACTTTAAATATACGTTAATATTTATGTTTTAATATATAAAACAGTATGTTTAATGACAGTATTAATGTTTTAAAACTAGTCTTTAAAATAATTTTATCAAGTACTTTAAAAGTACACACTGATTTCATCATCCTAATTTGAGTGTTCTGAAGGATAAATGTGTTTATATATAGTGAGAGAGACTTAGGTTGAAAACACATAGGAATTGGATGGCTCAGTGGGTTAAGCCTCTGCCTTCGGCTCAGGTCATGATCTCAGGGTCCTTGGATTGAGCGCATTGGGCTGGCTGCTCAGGGGGGAACCTGCTCCCCCACCCTGCCTGCCTCTCTGCCTACTTGTGATCTCTGTCTGTTAAATAAATAAATAAATAAAATCTTCAAAACACACACACACATACATAGGAATGATATAGTGGTTAGGTACTTCTTATTTCTTTCCATATCTGAATTTTAATGTCTTTAGAAGTTTCTTTTTTTTTTTTTTTTTTTAAAGATTTTATTTATTTATTTGTCAGAGAGAGAGAGAGCCAGAGCGAGCACAGGCAGAGTGGCAGACAGAGTCAGAGGGAGAAGCAGGCTCCCTGCCGAGCAAGGAGCCCGATGTGGGACTCGATCCCAGGACGCTGGGATCATGACCTGAGCCGAAGGCAGCTGCTTAACCAACTGAGACACCCAGGCGTCCCTGTCTTTAGAAGTTTCTTAAGGAAACTACAGATTATTGAAACTTTACCAAATAGCATAGGAGTATTCAGTAGAGTCACATAATTTGCAGTATTATCTGAGGTTTAAATATATATAGAGAGAGACACTGGCTATTTAATCACAACTTGATTTAGTTCACCTGTGTTTGTTTAAGTAATCCTAAATCTTTGTAGGGGTAACAACATAACCTGTATTGGTTAGGAAATTCCAGTTAATTTAGGCTTCTGGAGACCAAAAAGAAGTCTTGCATTTACTAAAATAAATAATTTGTATTTTACATTAATTAGATGTATTAGGGAAAAGAGATTTAAAATGTAAATTTTTGGTATTTATTTTACTGAGAGATATTAAGTCCTCTAAATCTCCTTAAAAGTATGAGTATAGAAGGTTTTCTCAGAATCTTTTAATTTATAACCATAGCTGTAAGTAACCTTTTTAACTAAAGCAAAAGAGCTGACAGGTAATATCTCTGCTTTGCTGTGGACATACTTTCTTTGTCCTCTAACTCAGCTGGAACACTGAGATCCTTAAAATTAGATTCTTCATTTTTTTTAAACTTTTTTTTCCTGAAGGAAAGTTTTTTAAAAATTATTAGTAAATAGGAGTACTATGTAAGTCTATTAGTTTTTATGTAATAGGTTATATATTCTTTTTCTCCAGAAACCAGATGTCTGGTAATTTAGTTGAATAAAATATATGAACCTATTCCAGGTAGAAAACTGCTTTACAGTTTAGTCTGCTAAACCCTAATTCAATATCCAACATTTATGAAAATTAAAAGTTTAAATGATGGCACTTTTTTAAAGTAATAACTCTGGAACCTGTATTTCTCCCAGTTTGGGAAGAAAATGGTTATATTCAAAGCATTTGGAGTGTTGGCTTATTTCTTTCTTAATTATCCAAAAAGAGTTTTTCACAGCTTTCCCAGAAATATAAGAACTTAGTGATGCTGGGGCACCTGGGTGACTCAGTTGGTTAAACATCCCAACTTTTTTTTTTTTTTTAAGATTTTATTTATTTATTTGACAGACAGAGACCACAAGTAGGCAGAGAGGCAGGCAGAGAGAGAGAGAGGAAAGCAGACTCCCTGCTGAGCAGAGAGCCCGATGGGGGGCTCAGTCCCATGACCCTGAAATCATGACCTGAGCCAAAGGCAGAGGCAGATGCCCAAGCATCCCAACTCTTGATTTTGGCTCAGATCATTATCTCAGGGTCCTGAGATTGAGCCCTGGGTCAGACTCCATGCTCAGCTGGGAGTCTGCTTAAGAGTCTCTCTTCCACTATCCCTCCACACTTACCGCCACAACCACCCCCAACACGTGTGTATGTGCTCTCAAAAAAAAAAAAAAAGGAATTTAGTGGTGTCTTTAAGCAATTTAAGAAGGACTCTAATATACTTGAGAGATTTTATACTTTCCTAGAATCTCTCAAGACACGCAGTTGACTTGAATTTTATGCCTCATACTAATACACTCATTACTTTTTGGCGAAATCTGCAACTCCTACAGCCATACTACTTAGGCATCAGAAAGACCGCTGCTGCCTGATTCCTACTCCCTGACCCATAATTCACTGGGCTTTCACAAAAACAAAGAAAAATGAGCCTAATACTCAGTCAACAGAAGAAATTATTAATATTAAAATTGATAGCTTTTTATCAGAAGTTATTAGGCAAACTAGAGATTATACAGGACACTTATTTACCAAGGAAAGGAAACATTCTCACTGCTCAAAAAAGGCATGTAAAAACTATTTCACTGAGGGCTCAAGAGTAAAACACAGATTCATATCTATACAGATGCTTTCAGCTTCCCATGTACTCAGTTGTCATTGGTTTATTTGTCTTCCAGGGAGCAGCAGTTTCCTTTTAAAGAGTTTTGTGTCTTAGAATTGTACCCTTCCTAGTTCATGTGCAATACATAACTAAGCTTTGTAATTCCAAAGGGTTGCATTAAGAACGAAGAAAAATAGAGGCGCCTGGGTGGCTCAATGGGTTGAGGCCTCTGCCTTCGGCTTGCGTAGTGATCTCAGGGTCCTGGGATCGAGCCCCACAAAGGGCGCTCTGCTCAGCGGGGAGCCTGCTTCCTCCTATCTCTCTGCCTGCCTCTCTGCCTACTTGTGATCTCTGTCTGTCAAGTGAATGAATAAAATCTTTAGAGAAAAAAAAAAAAAAGAATGAAGAAAAATAGACCTAAGTAGCTTATGTGGAAAAGAACACAGGATGAAAAGAGACACATGAAGCTAGAATTAACAACAACAAAAGAGCTACATAAATACCAAATAAAATAGAATTTAAGGCACAAAGCTTAAGTAGGTTAAAGGATACTACATTAACGAGTCACCAAGATGTCGTGAACTTCTATGCACTAAAAATCTATTAAGAAGAAAAGCAGTCTCCCACTGTGGTGCTCGGTGAAGACCTGGCCAAAGTACAGCGAGCTGTGTGCGTGCTGAGCAACACCGCAGCCATTGCTGAGGCCTGGGCTCACCTGGACTGTAAGGTTGACCTGAGGTTCTTTGAACAAGCGTGCCTTTGTTCACTGGTATGTGTGGGAGGGCATGGAGGAAGGAGAGTTTTCTGAGGCCCTTGAGGACATGACTGCTCTTGAGAGGGATTCTGAGGAGGTTGGAGAGGGTAGTGCTGAGGGAGATGAGAGTGAGGAGTATTAGCCTTTCTCTGCGATTTTACACTCTGTTGTCTTAGGACTGTCATATTTCTGTTCTGGAAGCTGTCTGTTGTGGCTCTAACTTGTTAATAAAAGTGATGTTTCTATTTAAAAGATGAAAGGAAAAAACTTGTAAAATTATGAAAGAAAAAACTTGTAAAATTATGAGAAGTTGGCAGATCATAAATTTTAATGAGTTATTTTCAAGTGCCTTAATCAAAACTGATGGGATGATTAGTAAGTATATGGAAGATTTGAACAACAAAAATAATCTTGATTTACTGATGGATAAAGCAGACCAGTATTAAGAAGTATATGATAGATTTGACAATAAAAGTAATAAGCTTATTGTAGTATATATGGAAACTTGTACACAAGAAATAGAGATAATTATTCTGTTTTAATACATATGGAACATTCACAAAATTTGACTGTGTACTAGGCCATACAGGAAATCTTAGCATATTTGAAAGATTCTATATCATGCAGAGCACATTCTCTGGCCACAGTGCAGTTAAATTAGAACTATAAAAAGGATGGCTTAAAGGAGGTAACTTAACCAAGTTGAAAAGCTTTCCCTAGGAATTAAAGAGGAAATAAAAAATGGAAGCTCTAAATTTGCTGTAAAGATATTGTATAGCAAAACTGTATTATAATGTCAGATGTGTGGGTTACAAATACAGTGAGAAGTAAAGAGAAAATTACACCTTTAACTACATTAATGAAAAATTTAAGAATGACGAATTGAGAATACCATTCAAGAAGCTATGTACAGAATCTTAAGAAAGTAGAAGTAAATAATAATTGTACAAATTGATGAAGTAGAGCAAGGAAAATACAGGACTTCAGTAAAACCAAAATCTGTTTCTTTTTAAAGAAAAATTATATAGAAACAATTTATAAAAATTTTATAGAGCAGGCCTGAAAGGAAAAAAGGTGAAAAGGTACCAGTAAACAATAAGATGAATAAATAACAAAAATGGGCATAATTGAAAACATAGAAATAGTGAATATATGTAAGAGAATGTATTCTGAACAACTTCTGCTGATATCTTTTTAAATCTAAAGAAATAGTTACTCTGTAGAAAAATCTAATCATCAAATAGACTCATAAAGAAATAGAAAACTTGAATAAACAAGTAATTATTAGAGAAATTATAGTCAGAAAATGATACCTTTTGAATGACATCAGGCTGATTTTTTTACTCACATACTATCAGCTCTTCGAGGAATAGATGTAAGTGAAAATTTTCAGAGGTAAGAAGAAGAAAAGCAACCAGGTCCTTAATATGAGATTGATGTAACTTTTAAATAAAATCCCAGTAAGGATAGAACAGGAAAGAAGTATATATATATCAGTCTCACAAATAGAGATAAAAAAAATTTAACTCAATAAATCAAAAGTAATTATTTTAAGTATAGGCTAAATAGGATTTATCCCAGGAATGTAAGTTCAACATCAGAAAGATTAATACCAAATTAACAGCCTTAAGGTTTAAAGGTTTAAATATTTTAAAACTATATGGTATCTCATGACAAGAAATTCTTACAGTAAAATCTAATGTTCAGTACAAAACAAATCAGAAGTAGAAGGGGATATTCCTAACTTAAGGGGATTAATAAAAACTCTGTGGCAAGTATCATACATAATGATCAAACTTTGAGAAATATTCCTAGTAAACTCAAGAACAAGGCATGGATATCTACTAACAATATTTCTGTTCAGCGTAATAGTGGTGGACCTAGTCATTTCAATATAAGCTACAAAGCACTGAGAGTGAATTCACTGGAGCAGGGGTCGGCAAATCTGGCTTCCCGCCTTTTTGGGTTTTTTTGTTTGTTTTTTAAAAGTATTTATTTATTTGACAGAGAAAGAGATCACAGGCAGGCAGAGAGAGGGAGAGGGAAGCAGGCTCCCTGCTGAGCAGGGGACCCGATGCGGGGCTTGATCCCAGGACCCTGAGCCAAAGCAGGACTCAACCCACCAAGCCACCCAGGCACCCCTTCCCACCTGTTTTTATAAGTGAGTTTTAGTGGAGCCCACAGCGGCTTTCTATTTATCCGCATGTTTTCAGTGGCTGCTTCTGCACGGGCACAGCAGAAGGCAGTGGTTGTGATGGAGACTGTAGGACCCACAGAGCCTAAAATAATTTACTAACTGGCCCTTTGCAGGAATTTGCCAACCCCCGCACTAGTGCTACATGTTTTAAGTTGTATAAATTTCAAACATAATGTCATGTGAAAATAGCTTATTGCAGAATATTATGTATCAGATAGAGTTTGAACATATGCAAAATATCTCCGTATATTATTTATGGATACTGCTTATGTAGTATTAGTATAAATGTTCATGACAATCATAAACACCAAATGCACGGTAGCATTTACCACAGTAGAGGGAAAGATGGGGAGCAGAAAAGGGAGGTTACCGAGGAGGCTTCACCAGTTTCAGTAATAACTCTTTGTTTAACAAACATGGAACAGGTGAAAATGTTAGGATTTGATACATTACTGGATAGGGGGACATGAAAATTACATAACTTACCTGTACTATTTTGAAATTTAAAATTTTTCATAATTTGAAAATTAAATAATTTGATACAGCTAATTTGTTAATGACAAGTCAGTAATATTTTAATGAGAACGTGCTTAGTATTTTTTCTAGTACAGATTTTACTTTCTGTAAGGTGATAGGAATGAAAAATTTCATATTTTAATTTTACCAGGAATATTATTTACATACACAGTTTATTGACAGAAAGGCACAGAAAGACAACTAAGAAGAATAGCATGATCCTTATTTAGGTTTAGAGTAATAATCAGGAATGCTGAGGCCTGAGCTGAGATGTGCATACAGTAAAGCTAAGGACAATAAAAGGCCCTTTGTTCAAGAAACAAAGACAACAAAGAAATATTTGACCCATGATGTAACTGGTGTAATTTTTTAAATAGCTAAAGAAAAGTAGAAATTAGAAAATACACATTATGGAAGAAAGAATACAGTTGAGTGTGTCAGTTTGTCTCAGCTCTGTCACTAACTAGCTGTGTGATCTTGCAGAGGTCCTGGTTTTCAGAAGCATAATGTGAAGCAGTTAGCTTGAATGAGCACACTTGTCCCCTCCCACCTCTGATTCAGTGTCTTGTTGACTCCTGTTTTCAGTCCTTTGTTCCGATAAAAAAATACCTTCCAACAGAAATAAATGTGGGGGACTTAAAGCCTGGGGTAGATGAAGAGTTCGTACACAGCACCTAGCCACTCCAGCGCATTTCTTCAAGCCAGGCGGCTTGTCAGTCCTCACTCCTTATTGAACTACTTAAGGTCTTCGAACAGGCCAGTCTCTTACTGGGCTCAGAGTCCTGTTTGTTTCTCCTTGCATACTCCCAACTAGAGATTTGCCCCTGCGCTTTATAGTTGTGTTTTTACCCGACGGTCTTCCTAGAGTTGCCTAGACAAATGGATAGTGGAGCCTCTTACTGAATTAGCCAACAATGGAGAATAGCAGGCTTTGTGGGGAAATTGCTGTGTTTTCCTTTGAACATGAAATCTGATCCAGTGTCAGTTGAATATTCAAATAGAGATAAATAGTAGCTTCTTTAAGTATACAGATGTGCAGATTAGGAACACAGTCTAGTTTGAGAGTGTAGATTTGTTATATAGTGTAGTTACCAGCTTATATATGGTAATTCAAGGAAAAATATAGACTGAAAAGAAAACATCATACTGAGTCCTGAAGAAAACCAATATAATTCAAGGGGTGGGATAGTTAGGGAAGAGGAAGAAGGTTGAAGAGTAGCCAGTGAGATTGGAGGAAAACTGGGAAAGTATGTCCTCATGGAAGCCAAGCACATAGAGTAGGATGAGGCCTTGGGGAGGGAAAAAAAGCATTCATAGGGCCAGGGTAGGGGGTCGAGGAAGGGGTGTTCACTGAATCTAACAATAAGTCATTGGTGTTCTTGGCAAAAACACTGTCAGTGAATTGGTGAAGTAGGAAGCCACAGATTATGGCAAGTGGAGGGGTGAATTGAAACAGTGAATGTAGCCAATTTTTTAAAGAAGTTTGGCTGTTCAGTGAGGATGGGGAGAGGCTGAGGAGCTCTTTGAGAGTCTCTTTGAAACTCAGTTAATTTAGGGGGATTGGGATGTCCAGATGTGCGTGAAGCTAAAGCTTCCAGTTTAATATATTTTTTTCATCGAAGGTGTCTGTAGTTAATGTACTGAGAGTGAGAGGGTGGTGAAGTAATGCTTCTGATAAGTCGAAAGGATTTGTTGTGGAGAAGAGGAGAGAATAATAGCCTTGGAGAGTAAAGAAAGATCGCTGATTAGAGACCAGTTTTAAGGTGGAGGCAAGAGCACAGCTGTGCTACCATCTGCAGAGCTGTGTGGTTTGTATTTCTTTCAGGCAGCTCCACCTGCATCCTGCATGGGAAGTCTTAGTGTTGATAGAGGGTGAGTAACTTAGTCTGATCTGGGGTTATCATTTTGCACCGTAGATGTGACAGAAGTGTGGCACAAAGGTGTTGAGGAAGTTGGCGACAAGGTAGTTGAATAGATAAACCAAAAGTGCAGGACCAGGGCTCAGCCACTTGCAGCCACAGGCCAAATCTGACTGCTTGTTTTGTTTTGTTTTGTTTTTTCATTTTAAATGTTTATAAAAGTTCCTGTGTAATATCTTATAATATGCCCCCTTGGCTCACCTAGCCTAAAATACGTACCAAGAAAAGTTTGCTGATCCCTTATCTCAACCAAAATAGGGTTATAGTAAAAACAGAATGGGACTGACAGGTGGACATAGAAGGTTCGGGGACGGAAGGTCTCAGTCAGTATCTTGGGATAGCTGAGTAGGAGACTAAGAGTAGGAGGCTGTAGTGAGAGGATTGTGAGTTCAAGGTTTCAGAGCTGGGGCAGCTAGCTGTGCTTGAGCTTTTGGCCATGGTAGTAGGACCACAGTAGAGGCCACGGCTATCCATGGAACTATCACAGAACTTGAGAGCCTGGGTAGGGGTGAAGAAGTCACCCAGGAGTTGTAGGAAGGGAAGTCTGGGAGTTGTGCCATTCAGATTGGGATGAGGTAGTTAATCTGATAAATAACAAAATCAAAGAGTCAATCTCTAAAGGGGAGGCACACCAGACTAGATGACCAGTGATGTTTAAAAAGGTGAAAGTCAAGCAGAGAGAGTCTATCATATGGTTTCACTTAACTTGTGGAGTATAAGGAATAACACAGAGGACATTGGGAAATGGAGAGAAGTGAGTTGCGGGAAATCGGAGGGGGAGACAAACCATGAGAGACTGTGGACTCTAAGAAACAAACTGAGGCTTTTGGAGGGGAGGGGGTCAGGGCATGGGTGAACCTGGTGGTGGGTATTATGGAGGGCATGTATTGTAGGAAGCACTGGGTGTGGTGCATAAATAATGAATTTTGGAACACTTAAAAAAAAAATAAATAATGAATGAAATGTGGGGGAAAAAGGTGGGAGTGGCAAGTGAATGTTAGGTAATGGAAGCATATAGCCAAAGGAACTTAGGACGTTCAACTGGGTTCCATTCCTAGGGCTTTCAGGTGTCTTACGGGTTGGTCATTCATTTAAAATAAGGCAGCTTTCCATTGTTGCTCTAGCTCGGGAAGGCCAAAGCAGGGCACCTTTGTGGATAATAGACTTCAGCGTTCCTCAGTGCTCTAGGGACATAATCAGCCTGACTGCCTTCATGCTGGAAGCCATTCTTATTGATCACCTAGGGGCAGGGTTGTTGAACGACTTTCTCATAAGGGACCTTCAAGTCCTTTCTGGTGCCGAGTCTGTGATAATACAAATATGATACAGTTTTCTCTAAAATATAAGGAAATAGCCCACTTAATTCACAGATGATTTTTCACTTGTAATTCCTTATTACCAAGCACCAGCTAGCTCTGTTGCAGGCACTTCGTAGGGCTACAAAAATGAGCATCCCTTGGTGTTATCTATGTATGGACCACTCTCTAGCCATCGTTTCTTTATATATGAGCACGTGGCAGCCATGCTTTGACCTATGTCTGTTTCTGCTCTGCTTCATCTTGACTTCGGAACCACAGATGTAATAGTGCTATGTACCAACATAAATATCTCATGGCATAAAATGCCTAAAAACTCTGAAGCCTTTGTTCCTCTGTCTCAGGGCTTATGCGGTAATGCCTCATACTCAGTGAGCCCTCAGCGAATGTCTTTTTAATTAAAATCTTTCATTTTTACAATAGCATAACCTATACCTTTGTGCAAAACTTGAATTTAATGTGTTTTGTGTTTGTGTGCCTATTTTTCAACTAGTTGATGGATTTACAACTGAGTGACAGTAACTTTCGTCGACACATCCTGTTGCAATATCTCATTTTATTCCAGTATCTCAAGGGGCAGGTCAAATTCAAAAGGTAAGTTCATATGGGTGGGTAGTAAATGATTTCTGAATAGCCCTCTCTGAAAGAGGACTCACATACTGATATATTTTTCTTATGTATCAGACACATTTAATGCGTGAGGGTCACATCCCTGAAATCTTCCTTTTGCAGCAACTCTGGATAGTCAGAGGCTTTTCTTAGAGATTCTGGATGTGAGGATCATTGTTTCAGAGAAAGGTGTTGACTAGATCTGCTGTCAGTGGCAGTCAGACCTGCTGAGCACTGAGGTTGCTGGGGTCCTCCGCTGTGTGGGTGCATCTCTGTGCCCGACTTCCACCATTCAACTCTCACCTCACTCAGGCATCTCCAAACCTGATGGGAAGACTAAGCCTGTAATACTTTCATGAGGTGTGAAACGGTCTAGGACATTAGAACTCAAAAAAAGTGAAGTAAATCTTTGAAGAACAGAGGAGTTCCAGTTTCTTTGGGGTTTTAGAAACCCTAATCAGCTCCTCGGCTTCCTAAGTACCTCCACCTGCAGCACAGACCACTGCCTCTTAACCTACCCATAACTGAAGTTGAGTTTATCATTACTTGATGGCTTTTTTAAGTTTGCAAAGCAATGTTGCATTTTTAGTTGTGTGAAAAACATGCCTTTACTACCTGCTAGCTTTGAGTCCTACTTTCATGACACACTGGGTGCAGTTCAGCTTTTAGACTTGTGATTTTAAGATGACACATAGCAAGTACTCAAAATGTTATTTCTTATCCTTCTGTTGTTGAGTTTCAATATAGCAGGGCAGGAGGAGGAGGGACTTTGGAGCCAGACCTAGGTTTGAATTCAAGCTTTATCTGTATGGTCTCTGTTTAATAAGCATACATCCTCATTCCCAGAAGTAAATGAATAACTCATCTAAAGTGCTCATCCTGGCACAGTAGTTTGTCACTGTTTACTGCCTGGCTATAAAGCATTCGGTGCTAGTGAAAGCTGGAGTAATGGCACCCATTAACTCTTTGGGTCTGCCTTCAGCTTTCTCTAAGGTTTTCTGGTCTTGTCTTTTTTGTTGTTGTTGTTGTTTTAAGATTTTATTTATCCATTTGACAGAGAGAGATCACAAGTAGGCTGAGAGGCAGTCAGAGAGAGGGGGAAGCAGGCTCCCGGCTGAGCAGAGAGCCCGATTCGGGGCTCGATCCCAGGACCCTGAGATCATGACCTGAGCCGAAGGCAGCGGCTTAACCCACTGAGCCACCCAGGCGCCCCTCTATTCTTGTCTTTTGATTGCCTTTTGGAGCAGTGTATCTGAATGTACAACATGGAGAGTAATATGTTATTATTCTCTCTGAGGTTTTCATTCCATATTAAATTTCTTATTTTAGGAAACACTCATTGCTCTGTTCATAGTTAATCAGACTGATTGTCATCCTCCTTCAGAAACCTTTGTGTCTTAAATTCTAACCATCTTAAATGCAATGCAAGAATTTTCTCTTATAATCCTCTCATTTGTGATTTTTCTTATCTTGGTAATTTTTGACACTATTTGACACTTTTGGTTAACTTACCTATTATATGCCTTGGATTTTTATAAGACCATATATAAGCCTTAAAATTGAATATACATTGCTGTAACTCAAGCCCGCTTTTGTTGCTTTGTTCCCTAGTTCAAACTATGTTTTAACTGATGAGCAATCACTCTGGATTGAAGATACTACAAAATCAGTGTATCAAGTAAGTTCAACATGCAACAAACCCATGATTGAACAAAATGGAAATTTAGAATTTTCTTTGTTTCAGCCCCAAATAGGAAAATAAGGATAAAGTTAAGCTCAGGTACAAGACCACAAACACTTCTTGGTCCTCTGCCTACAAACCACTCCTATGATGCAGAAAGTTGTTGAAAGCTTAGTATATTCTTTCTAATCACAGCTACTATCTGAAAACCCCCCCGATGGAGAAAGATTTTCAAAGATGGTAGAGGTATGTGTTTTATATTTACATAGTCTTCTTAGCACCAAATAGAATTTCAAAGGCCTTCATTACACAAATTAATTTCTGTGTTTTTCCCAGCATATATTAAATACTGAGGAAAACTGGAACTCATGGAAAAATGAAGGCTGCCCAAGTTTTGTGAAAGAAAGGTAAATATATACTCCTCTCAAGCACTATGAGAAGAAAGACATTTCAAAATTCAGTTTGACATGATTATTTTACATCATGTACAGATGTATATATGTATTTCATAGTAAAAAGGAAATGTTTAACTCTGTAGGAATACAACCGTTTTTACTTCTAGTTGAATCTTTCACCTCAGTTTCTTGTCATTAAGTTTCCAGAACAGATTAATCTATTATTATTAGGAAATAATGGTATATACCCACTCCTTGTAATTTGTCCCTGGATGTGGCATTTTGGTCTTCTGATGAGTGTTCTATAATAATAGAAAACGTTTATGTTTTTATGGGAAGAAAACAATAATTGAATTTTCTTTTACATTAAACACTTTTTATGTGTGCTATCCATTTGTAATTCCAGTGTGTTTTATTCACCACAGAACGTCAGACACCAAGCCAACAAGAGTAGCTCGCAAGAGAACAGCACCAGAAGACTTCCTAGGGAAAGGACCCAACAAAAAGATTTTGATGGGAAAGTAGGTTTACCTGTCTCCATATGTAGGATGGGTTTTGTTGTTTTTTTTTTAAGATGTTAGTGTAAGACCTCCCCAGTTTCTGTGTTTTTCACATTTTTTGTGTTTGATACATACATAGATGACTAAAACAGACCACACGCTCTCAATCTCAAGGGCCCTTTACATGGATTCACATAGAGAGATAAGCTTCCATTTTGTCTCCTGCTTCCCAAATCCATGGCTCTAGACTGTTATATTTTTTCCATGTCACAGACAGTATAATTGCTATTAGATTGATCCAGCTCACTTCCAGTTGCTGCAAGGTACCATGATCCTTCAATTTCTGTTACCTTCCAGTTAATTATTTGTTGCTTTATATTCTGCTTGAATATTTTTAGAACAAACAAATGATTGTTATCATTAAAGACAAGCATATGTAGAAAGTTTGCCAAATACCAAAAATTAATGAAGAAAGTTAAAGCTCATTCTGTCACCCCCTAAAAATTCACTGTTTAAGTATTTTTGCAACCTTAAGGTATATGAGGATGATGTCCATTAAAAATGTTTTTATGTGTCTGTTTTGCAGTGAGGAGTTAACAAGGCTTTGGAATCTCTGTCCTGATAATATGGAAGCTTGCAAATCAGAGACAAGGCAAGTTTAACATGTTTCACATGAGGTACTGCTTTTCTCAAATGTTAAGTGAATGAAATTAATTTGTTATGGTTGATTTTGGCATAGCAGAGTATGGCTTCCCACCATGAAACACCTAGAAGTGTGGATAAAATACTTTTAGAAATCACAGGAAAATACAAATTCACAAAAGAAGAAGGTTAGGGAACCAAAAACCAAAGTATGAGCCAATATGGGTGTTTCTAGCTGGAAAGCTTACAGATGCACCCCAGTTTGGGGAGCCAGGGAGCTTGGGTTTTAAGAGCCATGAAGGACAGAAAGTAGGGCCTTCAGCCTGCACAGAGTTGTTACTGAGTTTCCTTTGAATAAAGCTGAGGCCCTTGAAGCACTGCACTAAACATAAATGAAGAGCAGACTGGGGAGGTGGGACGTGTTCACTGGGCCAGGAAATAAGCTTGTCCATTTCTAACTGGGGTGTGGGTGAAAAGAAAAACAGTCCACCTGGAGAAACAATAACCACAGGTCTGCTGTCATGCAGTCCTCCAGTTTGAATTTATACCACCGGCCGTGTAAAGGAACGCCCTAGCTTGAGGGGGTGAATTCAGATGTCTGTCTGATGTTACGAAGCTTTCTGGAGGTCATACCTTCAACCCAAGCCACACAAGGATCCTACAGATAAAAGTCTGAAGGTACTCAAACATCTGAACTTAAAACATTCAAGAAAACAATGTACCATGAGAAAGAATCAGCAGGTGGAACAAACAAAACAAACAACAGAAGTGAGACAACCACTTCAGATAATGAAAACATCCAGTAAATACAGCTTAAAATAAGTATGTTTAAGATAGTTAAAGATTTAAAAGAAGGAACTGAAACTTAAAAAGGAACAGGACACTCTCAGGAGCAAATAAATTTGAAAACAATTCTAGCAATAAAAAAAAAAAATAGTCATTGAAATTTTAAGATTTAATAGGCATGTTAAATATTAGACTAGACACAGGTGGAAATAGGAATTAATGAATAAGAAATCACCAGGAAGGCAGTAAAAGGGATCAAGAGTTAGAAAATATGAAAGAGTGCGAATAAGAACCACAGAATGAGGAAATAAAGTGAGGGATAGTAACAAGATAATGACTGAGAATTCTTCAGAACTGAAAATGGGCATAAATTCTCAGGTTCAAAAAATACAGGTTTTAAGCAGGATAAACAGAAATAAATCCATTATCTCTACACTTTGTTGTAAAGTCACCAGAGAGAAAAACCAGACAACCTGTAAAAAAGCAAAATTAGACTGACAGCTGACTTTAAGAATAAAAGAAACCAGAAAATTGGAATGACAGCTTCACAGTGTTAAAGTATCAACCCAAATTTCTATAACAAACAGTGGATCAATCAGGAGTGATTGAGACATAAATTTACTTTCAGATTAAAACCATAAGAATTTGTTATCAACAGTTCTTAATAAAAAAGCTGTCAAAGAAATTGACCCAGGAAAACACTGAGTAAATTGCAAGCAGCATTGCTGTTCAAAGACATTTGTAAACATGAATAAATCTCATCAAGAACTTGCTGTATAAAGGCAGTAATAATTCCTAGTTGAGGATTATTTTAAAAGGTGGAATTAAATATTTGATAAAAGTAACATGATACAAGAATAATCAGAATTAAAGAATGTTACATATGAAGATAGAGATAATGAATAACAACTTCTATTAAGCATGCTTGCTAAGTATGTAAAAGAAACAGAATATATAGCTTTTAGATGAGAACAAAAGGAAGTAAAACTCAAGCAATCAAATAAAAATAGGCAAGGAGAAAGACGTACATAACAAGTGATGGAACTTAGGCATAAAACAGATATAGTTAAAAGAAATTCAGGTACAACAATAAAGGGAAATGGACTTTCTAGTTCAAAGACAGAAGTTGGTATTCTATTTTAAAAGCCCATCTATATGTTATTTGTAAGAAACACCTTAAGGATATGGAAAGGCTGAAACAAACAAAAAAAAAGATATAGGAAGAATAGTTATATTGATATCAGACAGAAGAGTCCTAAAGGCAGAAAGCATTATTAAAAATACAGTCAGTGCAGAAAGATACAAGAAAAAAAATGCATCAGAAATAGATATTCTAAGCCTTGTTTCTAAAAAATATAGTTTCAAGAAACTGACAGAATTAGTATGAGAAATTAACCAGTCCATCATCCTGACACTTCATTTTGACACATCTGCAAAATGTTTTACTAGAATTTTGACACTCAGTACTTTCAGTATTTAGTAAGTTTGCTCAAAAAAACTTGGGATTTAACAAGATGATTAACAGACTTCAGTCTTACAGAAAACAGAAATGCATTTTTTTTAATGACTTTATTTTATTTGACAGCAAGAGAGAGAACACAAGCAGGGGGAAGTGGGAGAGGGAGAAGCAGGCTTCCCACTGAGCGGGGAGCCCAATGCAGGGCTCAATCCAGGACCCTGGGATCATGACCTGAGCCGAAGGCAGACGCTTAACTGAGCCACCTAGGCACTCCCAGAAATGCATTTAAATTATACGTGAGTAACAAAATATATTCTAAAAGCTTTCAGATACTTCTAAGTAACGCCAGAATCAAAGAAATCCTACGGGGCCCCTAGATGGCTCAGTCGGTAAAGTGTCTGCCTTTGGCTCAGGTCATAATCCTGGAATCCTGGGATGGAGCCCCACATTGGGCTTTCTGCTCGGCGGGGATCCTGCTTCCCCCTCTCTCTGCCTGCCTCTCTGCCTACTTGTGATCTCTCTCTGCCAAATAAATAAATAAATTCTTTAAAAAAAAAAAAATCATTTACCATTGATGCTGTTGGGAGCCTAAATTGGTACTGCCACTTTGGAAAACAATTTGGCCTTAACTAGAAATTAAAGATGTGCATACCATACATCCTGACAATTCCACTCCTGGGTTGGTTGATCTTAAAGTAGTTCTTTTAAAACTACAGGTTGAGAATTGCTGATTTGTTAAGTCAGTTTATTAGTTGCTACTGGCATTTTCCTTAGTGGAACAAAATACATTTTTGTGAAACATTAGTTTTACTTACATATTATGATACACATACTTGCATTTGTGTGTTTTGGTTTGTAATATCAAGTTAATTCCTTACTGTGGGTTTTAGGGGAGGTTTGAAGACCATAGTGTCTAAAGAAACTCGTTCACCTGCACAAATGAGACTGGTACCAGGATGTACATTTAGCAGTGTCATAGCAAAAATGGGGAACCACCTAAATATCAAAGGGAGAATGGATAATGTGTGATATGTTTGTGTAGGGGACTGCTGTACGTTGGGCATCAGAATGAGGTTGAGGACTATTGCATCCGATAGACATGCTTCAGAAAAATCAGGGTTAGAAGTTTGAAAAGCTTCAAAACAGTATACACTCAATTAAAAAATAAATAAATACTAAGTGATAAATATCAGATTCTGAAGTGTGGCCACCTCTGGGGAAAGAGAACGAGATCAGAAAGGGGAGTTGTATTTGTAGTGTCTGTAAAACACTACATAAATACTGGTAGATTTTTTTATTTGTATATATTTTTATTTGTATATATTTTAATTGCATATATATTTGTAGTTATTTTTATATATTTGTATTTGTAAAACACATACATATATATGGCAGTGCCTGGGAGGTTCTGTTTTTAGTCTTAATTGCTCGTGGTATAGTTCTCGAACAGGGGTTAGGGTGCCAACCCCCACAGAGTAAAAAATGCGTAAGTATCTTTTGATTCCCCCAAAACTTCAGTAGACTACTGTTGACTGGAGCCTTACTCATAACATGTACAGGTGATATATTGATATACAAAACATGAATACATTTTGTATGTTATATGTATTATATACTGTATTCTTAAGGTAAGGGAAGCTGGAGAAAAAAATACTAAAATATTAAGGAAGAAAAAATACATTTAGAGTACTGTATTTATTTTTTTTAAATCCACAAATAAGTGGACCCACACAGTTCAAACTCAGTGATGTTCAAGGATCAATTGTATAAGTAATTTTTAAACTAATAAACGGTTCCAAACACTGATCAGTGATAGTCTGGTTGGGATTTTAGTGTCCCCTTGCTTTGTCTAGTGTGATACATAGAGGAGTGGTGGTCAACTCCAAGGAAACCTTCCAGCCCTCTTAATGTTTACCAGTTAGAGAGTGTGTTACTGGAATGAAAGTTCTAAGATTGGGAGCTTGAGCTTTCCTTACAGAGCCCATTTTTCTAGTTTTTAGTCAAAGATGTCTTATAATCAGACCCTTGGGTCTTATTTATTTGCTTGTATCAAAATCTTATTTCTAAAACCAAATTCCGGAAAGATGCAATTAAAAACCAACCACACTATCATGGGAATGACCTAAAATAAGCTCACAGTTAAATAAATCTCAGTGTGGCCTGGGTGTTAGTGTGGGTTTTATTAATTCTGGCTTAAAGAAAAAAAGTCCTTGAATACAGACACTGGATGTGACATTTTCCTCCTTGCTGGGGAAATTCAAATGCTGTGAAAGCCCCAGCTGCCCCTGACCAAGTAATATTACAGGATAGAGCCCAGTGACTGTTAGTGAGACATTACATGGAGTGTAGTATATGACATGATGCAGGACCGCACTGACTATTGTCCTCTTTGAGAAGTTCCATTCTGAGTCGTTTACCTCCTTAAAAAATCGGAGTTCCTAAGTAACATAACTCAAGTGTGGGTAATATTAGAATCTTTCATTGCCACTATTTTAGGAGTACTTATTATTAAGAACAAACATATGATCCTCACTAGTTGTTTTTTTTTTTTAACACTCAGGGAATACATGCCAACTTTGGAGGAATTTTTTGAAGAAGCCATTGAACAGGCAGACCCTGAGAACATGGTTGAAAATGAATACAAGTAAGTAGAATTTATTATGAGCGAACATTCTACAATATTTTTTTGGGAATTGTATGTACATTAGAACACTAATCAAGGGAGACCATTGATAGGTTAGTACTTTTCCTCTTAGGTGAATTTATGTACCAGGTTCACGTAGGTACACATTCCTGATTTCAGTGGCCATGCCCACTGACGAGCATGACAGAATCACACTTGTTTTGAAAATTAAGAACAATCCCCTTGGGCCTCCACCTTCCCGCTAATAATCCTCTTTTCCCCTTCAAATCAGTGCCTCCTGAGACATGCTGATAGCCATTGCCTTCATTTCCTCACCCCCCATTCCCTTGTCAGCTCACTGCCACTGGGTAGTCTCCCTGTCCCTCCACTGAGGTAGCGGTTGTCAAGGTCATAGCATCTTTTTTCCAACCTCCCAGCATGTCCCACTTTTCTCTCCTTCCATAATGTATTCTCTTGACACCCATTAAACTACACTCCTGCTGGCTCCCCATCCACTCTGCCTAACTCCCAGATTTTGGAGTAAACTTAGGGCTGTCTTGGGTTTTTCATCTAATCTAGGCAACACCACATAGCCGTTTTTAAAGATTTTTTTAAGAGTTTATTTTACTTACTTACTTTAGAGAGAGTGTACAAGCAAGGTGAGGGGCAAAGGGAGAGACTCTCAAGCAGACTCCATGGTGAGGGTAGAGCCCTACATGGGGCTTGATCTCACAACCCTGAGATCATGACCTGAACAGAAACTAAGAGCTGGGCCCTCAACTAACTGAGCTACCCATGTACCCTAGCCCCATGGCTATTTCTTTCTTTCTTTCTTTCTTTTTACTTTTTTTAAATTTTAATTTTAAGATTTTATTTGAGAGAATGAGCACAAGCAGAGAGAGAAACAGGCTCCCTGCTGAGCTGGGATAATGACCTTAGCCGAAGGCAGATGCTTGACTGACTGAACCACCCAGGTTCCCCAGCCACATGGTTTTAAATAGGCATTGTGGGATCATATTTTAAGGGCAAGGGCTTTGTCAGATTGCCTGGGTTCCAATCCAAGACACTTCTGTTGCTCACTGGTTAGACTGCTAGGGCGACTGTAACCCCTTTCTGCTTGTTCTCTCTGCTGCGTAGTAATAATACCCATTTCAGGGGGTTATTCTGAGGATTAAATAAGACGATTCACTCTGAACCACACAGGACATGTAGTTAGCACACAGTAAAGAGAGGGCTGTGACTAGTGTGACCTTGTGACTAGTTATGAGTTAGTTACTATGATCTCTTAATGAAGGTTGCTCTGGTCAGTTCTCCAGCATGAGGATTGTGATCTTTAAACTCAAAAAGTCTGGTCTCCTGCTTAAACTGTTTCAGTGACTGCCTGGATGAAACCCAGACTCCTTACTGGAGCTTAAAAGACCTCAGTCTGGCTGCTGCCAACTTTGAACTACATTTCCTTTGTTCATTTTCTCTCTGCTCTTCCTACACCAGCCAGGTTTCTGTTCTTCAGCTCAAAAAGGTCGTTCCACTTCAGGACCTTGGCACTTGCTATTATGTTTACTTGAAACTTCTGCCCAGGCTATTCCTGTGGTATGGGCTCACTTCATCTCTCCTTGGAGATACTGCCTAAGGGCAGTTTTCCCTGACCCGAAAGCTCCTCCTTACCTGAAATTTTCATTTCTTATGTTCTCATCCTTACCACTGTGTGAAATTCTTATACCTTGTGTTTATCAATAGCAGTGATACTTGCCAGTACATTTACACATTCACTGTCTGTCAGGGACTCCCTGAGCACTTATCATATCTACCTCTATGGTAGAAACGGCCCCTATCTCCATTTTACAGTTAAACAAAGTGAGGCAGAGAGTGAATCATGTATTGAAGTTCTCATCTAGTAAATGCCAGAGCCAGGAAATCACTCTGGCCTCAAGGCCCTGCTTCTGACTGCAAGATTATAGTGTCTCAAGTGTTCAGGGTACCCATAAGGTCTGAGTGTTGTTGAGTGAATGAAGGTTAGATAGTTCTCCACGAACCTTGTTTTCAGAACCTGAGTGTTATGGATTCCTGGAGAGTAAGAAAGTTTGTATGTATAACTGGTGGGGAATTTTGAAAATGCTTAAAAAGACTGAAACTGCTTAAATGGGAAGTTGTCAGAGAGATAGGCTGGTTAACTCATCAGGCAAAGCCTTATACCATGACATTAAGTCGGCAAGACCACAGTGTAAGAGTGGTTTTGCAAGTTTAGCACTTGTTAAAATTAGAGGCTCATTTGTAAGAGAGGACTAAATAAAACAGGTTGCTATCCTTAAGAACTTAGGGGGATCTTCACAATTTGTGCTCTGGATTCTTCTGCAGCGTGGCTGGTTCTGGAACATTATTTTTAGCATTTGTGAGGTTTCCATTCTCCCTGTGCAGCACTGCTGTGCTTCATTAGGGAACAGTTCGTGGACTCTGTCATCACTGCTCACTGGGGTGGCTATTCCAGGTTTCCCCCTTTTGGTTTTGGAACCATTTTTATTCATTGAGTTTGGTATTAAGCAAATTAAAATGAGATGTTTATATAAACGGAAAATGACATTTTGAATATGGTCAAAACCTTTAGATGGCATTGCCAGTATATCAACTCACTGAATATAGTAAACTTATTTTTTCCAGAGGTACATGATTACTGTCCTGCACACAGAACCTCATTACTATCACATACCAGCTTTTTAAAGTAAAATGTGTATAAACTTTTCAGATGTGTTTGTTGCATAAGAACCTGCCTCATCAGATTCTGATTTCTAATGTTCATTTGTAAGTGTACTGCACCCTTAGAGGTTCTTTAGGAGTAAGATCAGAATAAAGAGAATGGTGCCTTCAGCTACTTAACCTAATTTACTGTGGGACATTCTATATTCTAAACTGGAAGGCATATAGAAATAAAAAAAACCCATAAAATTACAAGACTGACATTTCTTTTCCTAGGGCTGTGAACAATTCAAATTATGGTTGGAGAGCCCTGAGACTATTAGCACGGAGAAGCCCTCACTTCTTCCAGCCAACCAACCAGCAATTTAAAAGTTTGCCAGAGTATCTCGAAAACATGGTAATAAAGCTAGCAAAGGAATTACCAGTAAGTAATATCCATCAGCGTTTTCATAGTGTTTAGTTGTTATCTTACTTAAAAGTACTATCGCTAAGAAGCTGAATTTACAGTTCATCGTATGGGAAAAAAACCACCTACAAACCTTCACATTTAAGAATAAGGAAAAATGCATTTTGGTATACATTTGTAGGAGTACATAAATTGATAAATTTTTTATAAAGCATGTAATTTAATTCTAAAGCTCACAGTATTTTGGTTAAATTTTAGTTATCTCACCTGTAAACTCAGACATGAATTTCTCCTGTCTGCCAGTGTATTGTCTTTATCAAACAGGATCTATTACGGGTAGCAGTAGGCACCTTGACCTTTCTACTCTGTTCTCTTTTCCAATACAATTTTCTCATTGTATTACTGCAATATGGTAAAACTATCCTGCAGAATTTCCCAATTTTTAAGGACCTGGTTGCTTCCCTAGTTTTCTCTAGTCCATTGTTACTATACACTAGATGTTTGCAAATCCTCTTTCATCTTCCCATACTCCTTAGTGGCTCCCTTTTTCCCAGGTGTGGGGGAAGAGGAGTCTTTCCCATCCACTCCTTCTCCAGGCTAACACCATCCCGCATTCGTGATCCTTACCAGACATTCACATGTAACGTGCTCAAGGATAAAGTTCTGGGCCCTGTATGTGGAATCTCAGCCACTCATGTCTAAACCAGTAGTATCCCCCAGTTATTTTACAAGCTGGCATTCTTTTAAACTTTCTTCTTCCTCATTTTAGCCTCCTTCTGAAGAAATAAAAACAGGTGAGGATGAAGATGAGGAAGATAATGATGCTTTACTGAAGGAAAATGAAAGTAAGAATTGAATTTTCTTGGCTATTTTACAAAATTGGAAAAGATTGGGGTTCTTTGTTGAGAGGTACGTTATTTGATCTACTTCTCAACTTCTAACATTTATCTCAGCTGTTTCTTATAGTGAGGAATTTTAAACATTGCTTGACAACTTCTAAAATATTACACTTTATGCAATAAAATTTAGAAGTGATGGGAAGGGAAGTATTTACATTTGAAGGCGACTCACCTGTTAATGGAGGGGGGCAGTTAGCTGCTTTTCAGGGGAGGCCTTCATTATTAAAATAAAGGCAACAGCTTTCATTTTAAAAGTACTGCTACCTAGTGATCATGTCTGTTAGAACAATATTTACCCCATGGAAAATACAGAAAGGAATTATTCTACTTCTAAAATAAAGCTTATGAAAGGTGATTAATAGTTCAGTGGCCCTGTATCTTCCCAGTTCTGTTGTATATTTTGAACTGTACATGTCCTCACACTCTGTACATAATTCACATCTCCTGTGTTTCCTAGGCCCTGATGTTCGACGAGACAAACCTGTAACAGGGGAACAAATAGAGGTGTTTGCCAGTAAACTAGGCGAGCAATGGAAGATCCTGGCTCCCTACTTGGAAATGAAAGACTCGGAAATTAGACAAATTGAGTGTGACAGCGAAGACATGAAGATGAGAGCTAAGCAGCTACTGGTCGCCTGGCAAGATCAGGAGGGAGTACATGCAACACCTGAGAATCTGATGAACGCACTGAATAAGTCCGGATTAAGTGACCTTGCAGAAAGTCTAACTAATGACAATGAGACAAATAGTTAGCTTCTTTCTTGTTTTTTTTTTTTTTATTAAAACTGTGATAAGATTTTGTTACCAAGCAGCATTTGATAAGAGGTCCAATGGTTTTGGTAAACAATAAACATTTTTATAACAGTTGTTGTACAGTTGCCTGGTGCTCCAAGAATAACAGAATGTGTATTGGCTCTTGATAACTGATCTCGGGGTTTCAGGAGAAGGGAATAAGCTCGGAAAGTGGACTAAATAAAGTGACTTCAAGGTCACATATTTTTGTTAAAATATAATGAAGTCACTAAGCAATCTTTAGGGAGCATGGTGTTTCCTAAGATACACCATGCCAACTGCGTTTCCTACATGCCATTAGTAGTTACAAAATATAACTTGCTCTTCTGGAAATCCCAGAATGACTTTCTGAAATCATATGACTACTCTAGTCTTATTTTTGCTTTAAAGCAGAGGATCAGCAAACAATAGCCCATTTCCCACTTATTTTTACAAGTAAAATTTTAGCAGCACACAACTCTGCTGACTTAAGTACAGCTCTGTTTATGCTACAACAGCGTAAGTTAGTTATGTCAAAGATATGGTCTGCAAAACTGGAAATATTTACTGTCCACCCCACCCACTACAGAAAATGTTTGCCAGCCCCCAACTTTAGGATTTTTTAGACTTCATCCTATTTCTTCTAAGTCCTTAAAATAGGGATGCATACTCCCAGGACTGATGTGAAGTTTGAGATGTAGGTAAAAGCAATCTATAAACAGCAAAGCACTATGTAATAATGGCTGGAAACAGTACCATCTACTTTTCTTGTTCCCACTAAAGTGTAATTATAGGGCTCTAACATTAGGGCATTATTAGGGCATTATTGTTTTGTATCCTGAAAGCCTACTACGTGGATATTCTACCATAAATGTTCTTGCTTGGGCGTAACCTCACTGGCTAGTCAACAGTGATACACCACAGCTCTAACAGCAGAAGGGCCTCAGTGCTCATGGCACAGCATAGAAGCACACTCAGGAATCAACATTTTCTCAACCACTTTCCCTTCTCAAAGAACTTATATGCAAGGCTGAACTCTAAAACAGCCTTACTTAAAATTTAAAACACAGTATAGGTCCAATTTCTTTAAAAAAAAATCTTTGGAATAATGCTTATTTGGATCAAATAAAATGAAATCAATTTTTATAAGGAATTACAATTTTAAATTTTAATTCCATTCAAGGCATATACTTTGTTCTAAACCTACCTCATCTATCTACCAACTACAGCATCCTGCAAATCAGAAATTAGAATTCTAATTATATGCAAGGCTGAACTCTAATTGCTAAATTTATGTCCTCAGAATTGTTCAGACCAAGTAAGACTGAATAACAAAGTCAGAGTCACAAGCATCATAACATATCTAAGAATCATTACACTTCTTAGGGTCTCCTCCTCCCCATTCTAATCTGCACTTCCACCAAGGCAAAGGGAGTAATGATTACCAGTAACTACCATTTAGCTGAAGAAGCTACATACAAATAAGTTTCCCCAAAATCATTTTATCCCCTAGCGTTCTCAGATATTATCACATTGTTCAAAGTTGAGAGGAAAATGGCCACTATTCTCTAGGAATCTAATAGTTACCAGTGCTGTGCTCTGCAGAGCATGAAGACAGCATAAGTATAAGCATAAGATTTCATGATAATCCCCAAACTTCATTTTATATACCTCACTCAAAATCAGAGACAAATAGCTAATCTCCTATCCTTTGTCTAGCAATCAAGGCCCTTGAAACAAAGGTGAGGAATTAATTAGAATGTATTAAAATATAAGAAACCTACCACACTGAAACATCACTTACTCTTGGCAATTTCACCATCACTTTAAAAATCATTGCTGTTATTCAATTCTGAGATAAGACATTAAGATTTTGGGACTAGACGAGAGTAAAGACATCAACTGAGCCAAAGAAAAGAGACCAATAAACATCGTTGCATTCAGCATCCAAAGAACTCCATTAATTTTACAACTTTATATTTCTTTTAAACAGAACATAATGTGAGAAGGCAGAAGAGAACATTTTTAAATGGATGCTTAACAGTAGAATAAAACTAACCACGTGCAGCAACTGCTTGCTATTAAATACACCTAAACAAGCCAAGCTCCAACACTCAGACAAAAGACTTGAGGTCAGAAGCTGTTAGTCCCTCTTTTTTTTTTTTTTTTTTTATTAAATATCCTCATTTTCTAAAAATAAGCAACCAGAGCTTGTCAACGTTTTTTAAGGTTGATTACTACAAAACCATTGCCAAGTTAAATATACAAACCATAGTACATCAGAGAGACACAATAATGAATGTATAATCAAATGTACTATTACTGATCACAATTTATTTTAAAGTCATGAAAAGCCAGCAACAGTCAGGCTGGACAAATACTTGATTGTACCCATGTTTCCATGGGTGTGGGCAGCAGCACTGAGTAACACAATGAGAGCAACACTTCCTTTCCACCTTCCTGGCAAAATTTTTGTTAGATAAGGCAAAGGATGGGCAGCTATGAATCACTGGTGGTTGAACCATGCAAGAACAACAACAACAAAAAGAGTAATAGGTGTGCAATAAACATCTGATTGCTGAATCCTGGGCTGAAAAGGCAGGGGGAAAAAATTTATCACAGAAGGTAATGGCTGAAAAGCATTTCAAATCAGAATTTTTAAAGATTAATGCAAGAAATAAGCTTTTTTTTAATGTCTTCCTGCAACCTTTGTACAGGGCAACACAGTCCCAAAGGCAATTTCCTTTTTTCTGTAATTTTTTTAGGTTGATCCAGAGTGGCCTGCTTTACCCTCTTTTGTTCCACATGAGAGGGACACATAACACCACCTAAATATCTTCCTCTACAGCTCTGGATTATAGAAATTATCAACAAATAACATTTATTTCACACCTAAACATAAATAGCTAAAATGAAGATTACTGTTCACTTTCCTCCTCCATTATTTCAACTCTGCGAGGCCCATAGAGTAAAACATATGCTATGTGCCAGTCTCCACCACCAGAAAGCCGTAAGATATCCTCTGGTGTCACGATGCTGACCTTGTCATCATCAAATTTAATCCATTCATCTAAAGAGCAAGAGAAGAAAATGAAATTAATATTTTATTACATGGTTTTCTCAGTTCCATTCCAAAAAAGGTACTGAGTAATTTTATTATGCACAGCAGTATTCCATCTGCCATACTAATGGTTTTCAAAGTGTGATCCAGATGCCACTCAGGTTTTCAAAACCATTTCAGGGGTACCATGAAGGTCACAATTTTTTCTATCACCACTAGAGCATTATTTGCCTTTATCCACTCATTCTTTCAAGTGTGCTTTGGAATTTTCCAGAAGAAACAGGATGTGTGATAAAGCAAGAGACTAAATGCAGAAACAGGAGGATCCAGCTGTCTCCTAATAAGCCAGACAAAGCAGGCCTACAAAAACAAATCAATACTATTTCTTGCTGTTTTTTTGTTTTTGGAAAATACTGTTATCTTTGTTACTTATGTGGTATGTAATGGGTTTATTACTGCCAGTTTCCAATGAGTTAATTTCTGAATTTTAATTTCTATTATAGTAAATATTAAAGAGAATCTTCAAACAAAAGCTCTTTGTGGATCTCAACAATTAAGAATGTAAAGAGGTTCTGACACTAAAAAGTTTGAAAACCGCTGTGCTATAAAATTTGTACTAAACTGCTAAAATAATTAACAATTGGGGAAACAAAACAAAACAAAACAAACCAGAAACAAAAAGCAGAATCCTTACCTTGTTTCCTTTTCACCCATGATACATAATGGCCAGAAGAGCTAGACCTTCCCTGATGTGTTAACACTGCTTGTAAGTCATAGTATCCACAATTATTGGAGCCAATGTCTAAAGAAAGATGTAAATCCCACAATATTAGACAATGAAGAGATGTAGCAAGCAAGAAGTCTGAAGGTTAGCCTATTATTAGAATTCAATAAGATACTACAGTTCAAAGTTAAGGATTTATGGAAGGTATTTTAAGAAGTATGGTATTCACAGAACTATAAAGACTGATTTTTACTGCATGTCTAATTTAAGGTAACGTATTTTAAGAAATCTTTCTTTTTAAAAAAAGCATGATATCCAAAAAAAAAGGTAAGTTTGTCAAGACAGTAATTTTACCTTAAACACACAAAAACACACACACAGAGTAACTCAATTGAAATGATTTTTTTTCCACTTACCATCAGCAAAAGAAAAAGGCTCATATTTAACTTCTTTCTGGGGACTACTCTTTTTGTCACTCTGAAGGGAAAAAATTTAATTTTAAATCATGACACTGGAAATAAATTTTGTATTCTCAGTAAGTATTCATTTCCACAAATATTTACTGGCTACAATGCAAAACACTACCTTACAAAATTACTAAAACGATATAACTATAGTTAAAACTATAAACCAAAAGGAGCTACACTTAACATACAGTCTTGTATGCACAGTAACAGACCCTCTGATTCTATGACAAACCATGAGCTGCTAAACCTATCGCATACCAGTGAATATAGCAGTACAGATAAACAGCTCTCTAGGGTAGGAAAGGAAAACCCAACTCTATATTTTTACCAAAATACTATCATAAACCACAAAGGATTTTAAAAAAAACCAAAAAACAAAAAAGTACCACAACGAAACAAAAGTCAAATTACTGCAAAAAACGTTAAACCTACTAAGACACAGCCACCTGCTCAAATGAAATGAGTACTGAAAGAGACAGGACTTACTATTTTAGACAAAGATTTTTGGTGGGAATTCCCTGCCTCAACCCAGTTCAGTTTAATATAAAAATATTAAACTTATCTAGGCATATGGACACAAAGTTATTAAAAACTATAATGGTGATGAACACAATGCAAGTAGATTAAAGACAGCTGGAGTGACAAGTTAAAGGCTCCGACAACAAAAAAATGGCAATTAAGTCAACGAAGACAACCACTCCTTTCTGTCTTAAAATTTCACACCTAGGGCAACCATAGAAAAAGGTATACAGAGAAAAATATTTTTTTAAAAAAATTGAAGATAATAAAAAAAAAAAAATTGAAGATAAGTCAAATTAGATTTCTATTATATGTTCAAGTAAACCTACAAGGCAATGGGGAGAAGTGAAAAACAGAAGAGAAAGCAAAATATAACAGATTAAACTAACAAACCAAGTTATATTAAATGTAAATGGTCTAAATATACCAATAAAAGATATAACAGTATATTAAAAAACATGACCAACTCTATGCTGTATATAAGAAGAAACTCTTCAAATATAGTAATATAGGCAAATTTAAAATAAAAGAATACAGAAAGACATCATGCAAACATTAACAGAAACAAGGCAGCATTGACAATATTAATATCAGAAAAGTAAACTTCAGAATAAAGAAAATTACCAAGGACAGAGAGGGACATTGCATAATATAAAAAGGTCACTCCACCAAGAATACTTAGCAATCTTAAAGATGTATACACCAAATAAAAGAATTACAAAACATGCAAAGCAAAAGCTGACAGAACTGAATGGAGAAACACATAAAAGTCACAATTTTAGCTTCCTCACTCATCTCATAAAAACTAATAGAACAACTAGACAGAAAAACAGCATCGTTATAGAACATGCAAGACCACCATCAACCAACTGGATCTAATCAAGATCTATAGAAAATTCATTCCATTCAACAACAGTAGAATAGAATTTTCCCCCCCAAGTACCCATGGAACATATACCAAGATAGAGCACATCCTAAGCCATAAAGCAAACTTGAACAAATTTAAAGGAATCTAAATCACACAATTGCTTTCTCTTACAATGAAATCAAACTAGAAGCAGTAACAGCAAGATAATAAATTTCCAAATGTTTGGAAACTAAACCAGACACTTATGAATAATCCAAGGTCGAAGAGAAGTCTTAAGGGAGATTTTTTAAAAATACTAGGAGCCGAGAGGTGCCTGGGTGGCTCAGCTGGGTAAGCAGCTCAGGTCCCGATCCATGCCCCACACAGGGCACCCTGATTCGGGAAGTCTGCTTCTTCCTCTACGTCAGCCCCACCTCAGCCCCTGCACATGCTCTCTCTTTAGTTCTTATGCCCTCTGTAATAAATCAGTAAAACCCTTTAAAAAAAAAAGGAACAGAATGAAAATGCAAATACAATGTAACAATTGATAGGACACAGCGAAAGCACTGCTGAGACAAATTTTAATAGCACTAAATAAATACATTAGGGGAAAGTTTGAAGTAAAAAACCTAAGCTCTCACAATTTAAGAACCTAGAAAAAAGAAAACAAAATAAAACCCAAACAAGCAGAAGAAGAGTAGAGATCATTAATATTACAGAAAAACAGAGACAAATCCATTTAGCCAGTTCTTTGAAAAGATCATAAAACTGACAATCCTCTAACAAAACTGACAAAGGAAAAAGAAAAAAAGACAAATTACTAGTATCAGGAATGAAACAGAGGACAAATATATCTTTACAGACCCTGTAGACATCAAAAATAAATAAACAGGGCGCCTGGGTGGCTCAGTGGGTTAAAGCCTCTGCCTTCGGCTCAGGTCATGATCCCAGGATACTGGGATAGAGCCTCACATCGGGCTCTCTGCTCAGCAGGGAGCCTGCTTCCTCCTCTCTCTGCCTGCTTCTCTGCCTACTTGTAATCTCTGTCTAATGAATAAATAAAATCTTTAAATAAATAAATAAATAACTACAAGGAACAACTACAACACAAAATTGACAAGCTAGATAAAATGGATCAATTCAAGAAAACAAAGTGACCAAAACAAACCTAATACAAAACACATCATTTGAATAGCCCATAACTACAAAGGAAGGTAAATATTTAATTCAAAAATGTCTGGGAGGGGCACCTGGCTCAGTGGGTTAAAGTCTCAGCCTTCAGTTCAGGTCATGATCCCAGGGTCCTGGGATCGAGCCCCATATCGGGATCTCTGCTCAGTGACCCGCCTCCCCCAACCGCCTGCCTCTCTACCTACCTGTGATCTCTGTCAAATAAGTAAGTAAATAAATAAATAAAATATTTTTTTAAAAAAAGTCTGGGGGAAAAAATCTCCAGGCTTTTTCACGAATGTTCTACCAAATCTTTAAAAAAAAGAATTAGGGCGCCTGGGTGGCTCAGTGCGTTAAGCCACTGCCTTCGGCTCAGGTCATGATCTCAGGGTCCTGGGATCGAGGCCCGCATCAGGCTCTCTGCTCAGCAGGAAGCCTGCTTCCTCCTCTCTCTCTCTGCCTGCCTCTCTGCCTACTTGTAATCTCTGTCAAATAAATAAATAAAATCTTAAAAAAATAATAATAATAATAAATAAATAAATAAATAAAACAATTAAACTAATTCTACACAATCTCTTTCAAAAAATAAAAGAGGTAAAAAAGAAACAATAAACCAATTCAGCAAAGGAGAGGATACGAGATCAATATACAATAATCAATTACAAATCAAAGGAGAGGATACGAGATCAATACACAATAATCAATTACAAATAATCCCAAAATGAAATTAAGCAATGCCACTTACTCAAACATCAAAAAAGAATAAAATACTTAAGAATAATGTTAGCCAAAGTACAAGATTTATAGACTATAAACTGTAAGACATGTTGAGAAAAATTAATGAACATGCAAATAAATACAAAGACATATCAAATTCATGGACTGCCAAGACTTAATGCTGTTAAAATAGGAATTCTTCCCAAATTGATCTACAGATTCAATGCAATCCCATCAAAATTCCAACTGTTTTTTTTTTGAAGTAACAGACACGCTGATCCTAAAATTATAGACATACAAAAGATTCATAAAGCCAAAACAATCTTGAAAAGAAGAAAAGCTTAAAGTGTCAGACTTTGTTGCATCCTTACTGCAAAATTATAGTAATCAAGACTGTGGTACTGGCATAAGGAAAGACACAAAGACCTGTGAAATAAAACTGAGATTCCAGCAATATATGTATCTATAGTGAACTGATTCTTTTTACAAGGGCCCCAACACCATTCAGTGGGGAAAGAACAGGCTACTCACACACAATGGAATGAATGTGGATATGTACCTCACCCCACATACAAAAATTAACCCAGAATGGATCAAAAACCTAAATGGGAAGAACTAAAACTAAAAAACTCTTAAAAGAGAAACAGATATACATCTTTGCCTTTTACTAGGCAATGGTTTCTTAGATATGACACCAAAAGCAAGAACCACCAAAGAAAACAATACACTGGATTACCTAAAATGAAAAACTTTTCCTTTGCAAAAGACCCTTAAGAAGATGAAAAGACATGGGGCACCTGGGTGGCTCAGTGGTTAAAGCCGCTGCCTTCAGCTCAGGTCATGATCTCAGAGTCCTGGGATCGAGCCCCGCATCGGGCTCTATGCTCCGTGGGGAGCCTGCTTCCTCCTCTCTCTCTGCCTGCCTCTCTGCCTACTTGTGATCTCGGTCTATCAAATAAATAAAACCTTAAAAAAAAAAAAAAGATGAAAAGACAAAGACAAAGGCAAGGAGAATATATATGAAAGCCATGTATCTGACAAAGGATTAGTATTTATAATATAAAGAACTCTCAAAATTTAAGAGTGAAAAATAGAAAAAAAAAAGAATATAAAGAAATATTTCACCAAAGAGGATACACAGATGGCAAATAAACACATGAAGACACACTGAACATCATTAGCCATTAGGAAAAAGCAAATTAAAAACCACAATGATAAATCACTGCAAACCTAACCAAATGGCTAAAATAAATACTGACACCACCAAATTCTAGCAAGAATGTACAACGTGGATCAGTCATATACTGCTAATGAGCATCTAAAATGGTATAGTCCCTATGGAAAATCTTTGACACTTTCTTCAGAAATAAAATGTAGAGGGGCGCCTGGGTGGCTTAGTGGGTTGAGGCCTCTGCTTTCAGCTCAGGTCATGGTCTCAGAGTCCTGGGATCGAGCCCCGCGTCTGCTTAGTGGGAAGCCTGCTTCCTCCTCTCTCTGCCTGCCTCTCTGCCTACTTGTGATCTCTGTCAAATGAATAAAATCTTAAAAAAAAAAAAAAAAATTAAATGTACAACTACCATGCTATCTAGCATTTTACTACTGGGTATGTATTCCCAGAGAAATGAAAGGTTATGTTTACACTAAACCTGGTACATGAGGGGTGCCTGAGTGGCTATGTCGATTAAATGTCTGCCTTCAGCTCAGGTCATGATCCCAGAGTCCTGGGATTGAGCCCCGCATCGGGCTTCCTGCTCAGACCGGAGTTTGCTTCTCCCTCTCTGCCCCTACCCCTGGCTCAGGCTCCCAAATAAAAAATAATCTTTTCTAAAAAGGGTACCTGAATACTTACAGTAGCTTTATGCAAAATAAATGAAACTAGAAAGAATCCAGCTCTCCTTCAACAGCTGAATGATTAAGCAAGATATGGTATATGCATACCATGGAATACTCCTCAGCAACAAAAAAGGACCTGCTGCTATACAAAATGACCTGGGCTAATTTTCTGAGAATTACGTATGCTGAGAAAAAAATCCCAAAGGTTACATACTATATGATTTCATTTATACAGTGTTATATATATAAAATATATATAGAAAATGGATATATATATTATATATATATATAATGGATATATAGATATAGATATACAGATACGCCATTTCATATCTTAAAATGACGCAACTATAGAAATGGAGAACAGCGCAACTATAGAAATGGAGAACAGATGAGCAGTTGCTAGGAATTGAGGAGGCCGCAGGGGCCAAAGGAAAGTGGGTGTGGCTACTAAGGGGCAGTATGTGGAATCTTTGTAGGGATGGGAATGTACTGTATCTAGACTGCATCAAAGTTAATGTCCAAATCATGATACTGTATTACTGTTTTGCAAGATATTACCATAGGGTAAACTTGGTAAAAGATATCTGAATCTCTACTTTTTCTTTTTAAATATTTATTTATTTGACAGAGAGAGAGAACATGTGCACAAGAAGGGGGAGTGGCAGGCAGAGGGAGAAGAAGCAGGGAGCTGAGCAGGGAGCCCAATGCAGGGCTCAAGGGCAGGACCCTGAGATCATGACCTGAGTTGAGGGTGGTCACTTAACTAACTGAGCCACCCAGGTACCCCTCTTCATATTATTTCTTATAAATGCATGTGATTCCACAATTATCTCGAAATAAAGTTTAATGTTTTTTAAAAAAGCATTTAACACACACACCCAGCAACTGCTGAAGAATATAAATATATATAGTATCACACTGGAAATATTTCTAGTTTCCAGAAAGATCTTTTTCACCGTGGGGGGGAAAAAATCCAACATGGTTCAGCTATACCCTAAAGTAATACAACTTATTAAAGTTTCCTAAGGTTGTGATTTTAGCAGTTACAGGCAGGCATACAATCAGCACTTGTTAAAAGATACAATTTATCACACCTGTCAGAATGGCTAAAATTAACTACACAAAACAACAGCTGTTGGTAAGGATGCAGAGAAAGGGGAACCTGTCTTGCACTGCTGGTGGGAAGCCACTCTGGAAAACAGTATCGAAGTTCCTTAAAAAGTTAAAAATAGAAATACCTTACAATTCAGTAATTGCACAATTAGGTATTTACCAAAAGAATACAAAAAGATTCTATTTGAAGGGGTACATACATCCTGATGTTGACAGCAGCATTATCAACAATAGTCAAACTATGGGAAGAGCCCAAATGTCTACTGGATAAAGATATGTGTACATACACCGCACGCACGCGCACGGGAATATTACTCAACCATCAAAAAAGAAGGACATCCTGCCATTTGCAATGACGTGAATGGAGCTAGAGTGTATTACACTAAGTGAAATGAGTCAATCAAAAAAAGACAAACACCATTATGATCTCACTCATGTGGAATTTAAGAAACAAAACGGATAAACAGAGGGGGAGGGAGGAAAAAAAGAGAGAAACAAACCATAAAAGACTCTTACAGAACCATAGAGAACAAAGTGAGGGTTGATGAAGGGAGGCAGGTGGGAGATGGACTAGATGATGATGGGCATTAAGAAGAGCACTTGTTATGATGACCACTGGGTGTTATATACAAGTGATGAATCACTGAATTCTACTCCTGAAACCAATACTGCACTCTATGTTAACTAACCTGAATTTAAATAAAAATTAAAAGATACACTTATTTAACTATAGGCATAGATGAGCCAATATTCTACACCACTAAGTCCATCTAAAAATAGAGGTAACTCCATGACTTACAAGGGAAACAGTAAAATACACTGAAAATACTAGGCAAGATTTTATGTGAAATGCTCTGAGGAGATACATATAAAAGGAATACAGGTTACAGATTACAGGAGAAAAGAAAATATTAAGCTTACTCTACCATAAGGGGCCTATTTACCATAACTAGAGTCCTTTTTCTTACACCAAAATACACCTAAAACTTTGTGTATGTGCTAAGTAAACTACAGGTTCATCCATCTTTACTAAGAGATTAACAAATTTCAGACATTAACAAGGTAACTGCTGAATATTAATTAAAGACTGAACTATTAAGATGAGAAAATCATCAAAAAGAACCTACTGTCTTTGGCTGCTGATTCACTTTTTTATCTTCTAGATCCTTGAATTTTGATCGAAAAGAGACCATTTTCTCCTGAAGTTCTGGGGTACACAGTTCATACACATCCAACATAAGAGGAAATTTTACATCCTATATACAAAAAGAAAAAATATGTGTCAACACCCTTATAAAAGTAGTTATTTAAAATATCTTCATGCTTTTACAGTAGTACTTTCACAATTCAAATGAAGTTGAAAATAAAATTTATTAAAAAATCACTTGGAAATCTATGCAGCTGAAAACATCATAGTGCCTATTTTCAAAATTTCCATGCCTAATGTGGGGATTGAATTTACAACTCTAAGATCAAGAGTCGCACGCTCTACTGACTGAGCTAACCAGGCACCTCCTGGTCCTAACTTTTTAAGATTAAAAAAATTTGTTTAGCTTTTTTTCCAATTAAACCCATGACTCTGACCACAGAAGAGTTACCAAAACATACATGACAAAAGAAGCATTTCAGAAATACAGCACATCAGCCTCTGTGAAAATAATGGATACCTACAACTAAAAATGGAATCAATTTACAAATGGGGGTCACTTAATGACTTTCTGTAATGTGAAATACACCTTTACACAGAAATAAGTGATACGGTTCAATAACTAATATTAATACATAAAGTTGGGGTGCCTGGGTGGCCCAGTGGGTTAAAGCCTCTGCTTTCGGCTCAGGTCATGATCCTAGGGTTCTGGGATCGAGCCCCACATCAGGCTCTCTGCTCAGCGGGGAGCCTGCTTCCCCCTCTCTGTCTCCGCCTGCCTCTCTGCCTACTTGTGATCTCTGTCAAAAAAATAAATAAAATCTTTAAAAAAAAATACATAAAGTTAACAGTATTAAATATTCTAAATACATTTAACCTTATTGTATAATAGTAAGTGTATCTGATATTGTATTATGAATTTTAGCTCAGGAGGTTGGGATTACATTTACCTCTCCCAGGGACCATGGAGTGTGGATATGTAGCAGAGCGACAGCTCTACAAAACAGTTACATCATAAGGTTGGCTCTTACTCAAGAAACTACAATTATTGCACTAGAGAATGCAGCATGCCTTCTTCCCCACACTCCACTCCTCCAAATCTGCTGGGTCAGTATCTGTGGAGTTGAGGATATGCTCAAGAGCAGTATTTCTGGGGAGTGGAAGGCATCCATGAGAACTAATTGGGAATCTTTTGAACAATTTTTAGGACCTCAGGCCCTACCTAATCAAACACTAGGGGTGGGCTAGTGGTGAAAGTCAGGCATGTATATGCTTAAAAATAAAAAGGATGGGGCGCCTGGGTGGGTTAGTCAGTTACTCATCTGTCTTCAACTCAGGTCATGATCCCAGGGTCCTGGGATCAAGTCCAGCATCGGCTCACTGCTCGGTGGGGAGTCTGCTTCTCTCTCTGCCTCCTGCTCTCCCTGCTTGTGTGTGCTCACTCTCTAACAAATAAGTAAAATCTTAAAGAAAAAAAAAGAACCACTTGTCTATTGTTAATAACTTCCATACTTAGAATATTTCAAAGAAAGTTTCTCCCTAAAGGAAGAAAGAAATCTATTGTGAATTAGGGATTGCTGTCAAAGAATTACAATGTTTATTATACTGAAGTTCATTACTAACCTTAAGAACTTTAGCATTCACAGATTCCTTCTCTTTATAAAAAAATCGAACCATCTGAATAGTCAAGTAAGCAGGTAGTCGGCTGATCTTAGACTGAGGGAAAAAAAATGCAAGAAATCCTGTCACATGCAAATACAATACAAGTTTTTAATGCCTTGGTTTGGCAAAAACAAAGACTGGGTAAAATTTATTAGAAATTTTTCATCAAAATGGATTTAATTTCAAAAGGAATGCACAACTTACAGATTTTATATATAAAGCATTTCTTTGCAATGTTGGAGACTGTTTAGTGATTTCTTCCTGAAGTCGCTAAAAAAAGAACATAACAGGAGACCAAACATTTTTAGTTTTAAAGAATATTTTTCTGCAATATAGAATCACACTTTTTTTCCTCAAGTAAGCTCTATACCCAAAGTGGGGCTTGAACTGATGACCTCAAGAATCAAGAGTCAATGCCAGCAAGGTACCCTTAGAAGCACACTCTTAGTTCTTTTAAAAATTAGTATTCCTTAATAGACAACATACATAGATGAATTCATACCACTGAAAAATAATTTCAATGAAGTCTATGTAGGAAAGTTTTTAGATATGAGTCAGTTCTTAAAAGGTATCAATTTATACTGGTGTGAACTCCTCAGAATGTAAATAATGTTTGATGTTTTAAATTGTAACACAAATGTTGCTCAAATTCTGAGTTTACAATGTATTTTATATAACATAAAAAAGCCTTTATGGCTTCTGCCTATATACAGATTATCAGAATACTCATACAGAAGGACAATTATGAGAAGGTAGGAAACCCCTGTTCTTTATTCTTTATGTATAAAAGCCTTCTAGAAGCAATTATTCTCAAATGAGAAAAGTTACACAGGAAACCTGTTAATCTAACAAATGTGGAAAAGACTTTAGCCACTATACATATCTTAACCATTGTGTCTGCCTTTCCATTTTTTATAGCCTGTGTGACACTCAACAAGACAGTTATCCCCTCTGGGCATCATATGGAAATGATGATAATACCTATATCATAGTGCTATTGTTAGAACTACATAAGTTAGGTACATGTAAAAAAAACACAGACAACTATTTGGCATATATTCTATATTCAACAGACATAAGCTAGCTACTATTTCTAATTTTTAAAAAAGCACTACTAATGTGCTCTGCTTTGTAAGAACATTAATACACAAGAAATTAGAGTTAAAAATTTACTGTTAATGTTCACTGTAAGCACGTTACTTGTATAAAAAATTAATTTTTAAAAATTACTAATCTCATTATAAAAGGAATCACTGTGTACCTTTTTAACATTTAATCAAGTCTGTTTGGCAACAAAAAGGTAAAGAAATATGGAGTCAAATCACTCTAGAATAATTGAAACCAATGATGATAATGCATCTAAACAGTGGGAAAGATAACAACTCATAAATACATGCTTCTCAAGAACATGTATCTGGTGTGATGTTACTCATCAGGTAAGCTACACATATTATCGATCCAATCCACTATCCAATCACTACCAATCCACTATCACCTAGAAGTTCCAAGTATATCTAGTTTTCTTCTGGGATTTTATAAAATTATGAAGAAAAGTATCATCCTGGAGAGTCCCTGCCCAAACATTCCATTCTATACTCTCCAATTACACTTATGCTTCTTGTTTTGATGTCCTGAAACTTGCACATTATAACCTGCTATAGTACTCTTAGTGATTAGCTATTATTAAGCTTTTAAAGTGAACTTCTCTTAAAAGTATGCCTCACTACAGTCCCCCTCAGTATCACAGGGCAGAGAATATTACTTTCTATTTGCCTCTTATGTCTGCATTTACCAACCACTCCCCTAATTGATCTTACCCTGAACTGTAGATGGGAACTCCCTAATGACAAATTATCGTTTATCAATGCAATCCCTGCCCCAATTCATTGCCTATCCTTCAAAACATGTACATATTTCCCAAACCATATCATAGTACTAAATTCACAAGCCAAACTTTTATATTTTATCAATCTGCTCATCAGAGTGCATTCTATAGTATGAAAATGGGGTAAGAGTGCTAACTGGAGAATCAGAGAATCAAGTTCTAGACCCAGCTCTACCACAAAGCAATGAAGTCACTTACATTCCAGGGCCTCAACTGCAATACTGGTAAAAGGCAGATGGCCCACGTGGCCTAATTTACACAGTACGATCCCAGTTTATACCTTGTCATTACTAATAAACCCTCATTAAATACTCTCAGAGGCCTCCTGCAATGCTTTTGTTTGACCTAACAATACACAACCTTGTGTTATGTGTGTTTCTATTTAATGACAATTCATGGTCTTCATAGCCAACTATACTATAACTCATCCCTAAATGAAGCTTATCCAACATTTTCTCCTTAAGGCTTATCTAAATAAACATTCACACAGAGCCTTCTTGGGCTTAGAACACTAGACAGCACTTCAGCGATACGGCTGAAGGACTATTTTAAATAGCACATCACCAATAAAAAGCAAAAGATTGAAAAAAAAATGCAGGTACTAAAATTACTATAAAAGGACACTTGTTAACAGTATGAACTGAAACAAGAAAGCAAAGCATCACCTTTTTGGAGCTCAGGTGAGACTGTCTGGCAACCCAAAATTTTTGCCAGTCAGAGCAGGTCTACAAATGACCATGAAAGCACCCAAGTACTGATGTTAAGAGTTACAAATAGGGGCGCCTGGGTGGCTCAGTGGGTTAATGCCTCTGCCTTCGGCTCGGGTCATGATCCTAGGGTTCTGGGATCGAGCCCCGCATCAGGCTCTCTGCTCCGCAGGGAACCTGCTTTCTCCCCTCTCTCTCTCTGCCTGCCTCTCTGCCTACTTGTGATTTCTCTCTGTCAAATAAATAAAATCTTTAAAAAAAGAAAAAAAAAAAAAGAGTTACAAATACATTTTAGCAAGTAAGTGCATCTGCAAATACAGAATCCATTTATAATGAGGATCAACTGTAACTGATCTTACCAATTTAAGTCCAGTAAAAAGATACTTGACTTCTTGATTGATAAAACAGCTAAGCTGAAGCTGATTTTCCTTTCCTTTAGTGACCTCTTCTTCTTCAGATTCTGTACATTTCATGCTTTGAGAAATAAGATAAGGAATATCCCAACAGGTAATCAATCTGCTATAATATAATAAATTATATGTTGAACATAATAAATTATCCTCTTGCTATTAAAATTAATAGCATCAATATTTGCAAATGATATCTGATACAGGGGGAGTATCCAAAATATATAAAGAACTTATACAACCCGAAAATAATAATTCAATTTAAAAATGGGCAGAAGATATAAAGAGAATTAGACATTTCTCCAAAGACACAGAGAAGGCCAACACATGAAAAGATGCTCAATGTCACTCATCATCAGAGAAATGAAAATCAAAACCACAATGTCACCTCACACTTTATCAGAATAGCTAAAATCAAAAACATGAAAAACAAATGCTGGGGTCACTGTGTGGCTAGCTGTAAACATCCGACTCTTGATTTCATCTTAGGTGGATCTTGGAGTTGAGAGATTGACCCCCACGTCAGGCTCTGCACTGGACATGGAGCCTACTTAAGATTGTCCCTCCCCCCACCCCACTCGCTCTCTCCCTCTGAGGGGGGCCAGAAAATCAAGTGTTGGCGAGGAAAAGGAACTCTCATACACATCTGTGGGTGGGAATGCAAACTGGTGCTGCCACTATGGAAAACAGTATGGAGTTTCCTCAAATAATTAAAAATAGAACGCCTTGGGGTACCTGGGTGGCTCAGTGGGTTAAGGCCTCTGTCTTTGACTCAGGTCATGATCCCGGGGTCCTGGGATGGAGCCCCGCATCAGGCTTACTGCTCAGCAGGGAACCTGCTTCCTCCTCTCTCTCTGCCTGCCTCTCTGCCTAATTGTGATCTTGTCTGTCAAATAAATAAATAAAATCTTTTCAGTAGGCATCAGGGAAATACAAATCAAAACCACAATGAGATATCACCTCACACCAGTCAGAATGACTAAAATCAACAAGTCAGGAAATGACAGATGCTGGCGAGGATGCGGAGAAAGGGGAACCCTCCTACACTGTTGGTGGGAATGCAAGCTGGTGCAACCACTCTGGAAAACAGCATGGAGGTTCCTCAAAATGTTGAAAATAGAACTGCCCTATGACCCAGCAATTGCACTACTGCGTATTTACCCTAAAGATACAAACGTAGTGATCCAAAGGGGCACATGCACCCGAATGTTTATAGCAGCAATGTCCACAATAGCCAAACTATGGAAAGAACCTAGATGTCCATCAACAGATGAATGGATCAAGAAGATGTGGTATATATACACAATGGAATACTATGCAGCCATCAAAAGAAACGAAATCTTGCCATTTGCGACAACATGGATGGAACTAGAGTGTATCATGCTTAGCGAAATAAGTCAAGCAGAGAAAGACAACTATCATATGATCTCCCTGATATGAGGAAGTGGTGATGCAACATGGGGGCTTAAGTGGGTAGGAGAAGAATCAATGAAACAAGATGGGATTGGGAGGGAGACAAACCATAAGTGACTCTTAATCTCACAAAACAAAGTGAGGGTTGCTGGGGGCAGGGGGGTTGGGAGAGGGGGTTGGGGTTATGGACATTGGGGAGGGTATGTGCTTTGGTGAGTGCTGTGAAGTGTGTAAACCTGGCGATTCACAGACCTGTACCCCTGGGGATTAAAATACATGTGTATAAAAAAAATTTTTTTAAATAAATAAATAAATAAAATCTTTAATAAAAAAAAAAACCCCCTCAAAAAATTAAAAATAAAACTACCATTTAATCCAGTAATTCCACTACTAGGTATTTGCACAAAGAATACAAAAACCTACTTTGAAAAGACATATGTACCCTTGTGTTTATTGCAGTATTATTTACCATAGCCAAATTATGGAAGCAACCCAACTATCCATCAATAGATGAATGGATAAAGAGGATGTGGGAAGTATCTACAATGGAATATTATTCAGCCATTAAAAAAGAATGAAATCTTGCTATTTACAACAACATAGATGGATCAAAGGTGTATAATAAAAGTGAAGTAAGTCAGTCAGAGTAAGAAATACTATTATTTCACTCTCAACAAGAATAAACGAGGTGGGTGAGGGTCTGGATGAAACAGGTGATAGGGGTTAATGAGCACTGAGTAATGTAGAGAATTGTTGCATCACTGTATCATACATCTGAAACCAATTTAACACTGTATATTAATTATACTGAAATTTTAAAAATAGCATTATCCACTGGTATTTTAAACATTTTGTTTTCCCACATTTGTTTCAACATACTTTAAAGTGCTTCATGCACTTAATATTAGTAATGAATAATAAAAGTAATAAAAGGATAAACTAAACAAATGTAAGTTGGTACTTATACAGTCTTAAAATGGTTTTAACACAAAAATATATAAAAAGAGGGGCGCCTGGCTGGCTCAATGGGTTAAAGCCTCTGCCTTCGGCTCAGGTCATGATCCCAGGGTCCTGGGATCGAGCCCCACATCGGGCTCTCTGCTCAGTGGGGAGCCTGCTTCCTCTTCTCTCTCTCTGCCTGCCTCTCTGCCTACTTGTGATCTCTGTCAAATAAATAAATAAAATCTTAAAAAAAAAAAAAAAAAAAAATATATATATATATATATATATAAAAAGAAATCTAAGTTTCCACCCATGACCTAGAAAATAGTCCTTCCCTGAATTCATGAATTCATGTTTTATGAATTAGTTCAATCTTATATATATAATCTGGCTGATATACTCTGTCTCATACAATAAAAAATTAATTTCCTATAAAGTGAATTAATGAGGCAGACTCTGCTAAAGATATTCTTAGGAAAAAAATAATATCCTTAAAGTGTACATTTATCTAACTTTAGGATTACTCTGATGGGGTATTTTTCCAAATTCCTAAGTTTCATTATATCTTTTAGGCATAAAAGCCTCTGAGGAATTTATCTATATACCCCACCCACCACTCCAATGAGTCGACAAGGCTACTGGTACCAATTTACTTCTAGTAAGTTATGAGTACATCTCTACAAATCTTGGCTCATAAGGATACGTAGTTTCAAATTCAACTCCGAAGAACTGATCAATTAAGCTTTTCTTTTTAGAAGGTGTCACTGCTGATGCAGATGAAGAATCTGTCTGCAAAAATTAAAATGAAATAAAAATTCTAATTTTTCTTTATATAAGTACTAATGTATATTTTCCCCACACAATCCAGTTTAGTAAATACATATTTAGGCTTTTAAAAATGTAATGCCTTTCTGGGAAATCCTTCTACTGTTCAGAAAACACTACCAAAAGACTATAGATGCTCGGTAATATCAATTAAGTTTAATAAATAATACAATGCATTCAAGTGTCAAATGCAAGCTTTCAAATTCTAACTACAGGCTGAGCATCCAAAGTATTCAAATACATGTCTATTAGGATAAATTTATTTCAAGCTTTTGGCGTGGAGGGAGTATAATTATCAAGGTATAATGAAAATCTATAATCACAAACATGTCAATTACCTCTTTAACAGAATCATCCTCTATGGCTTCCAATTTCTGTTGCAATACTCGCATCATTTGTATCCAACATTCATTAGCATCCTGTAATTTAAAAAATGACAAAGTAAATAATCCTGGCTGTTGATAATGTTTTATCTATAAAATCCTTCCAAAAGAATTACTGGTTCCTTAGGGAAGGGGAAGAAAGCGGTTTTTTATTTAAAAATATTAAGTCAAACTAGATTATTATACGATCTTCAGAACAATGAGGAATTCCAAAATATTCATTTATTCAAGAGATGTTTACTGAGCTCTTCCTTATGCTAACTACATAAGGACACAGGAATAAACAGCAGTAACCAAAACAGAAAACGTTCTCAATGGGAACATAAACAAAATATAACAAATTCACCTAAAGAAAAGAGTTATGAATTTAAAAAGCAGTATGAATAAAATAATAAAAATAACAATTAAAAAAGCAATATGGGAAAAGAAACTGATGAAGGGAAAGAAGTGTGCTATTTTCAATAGGCGCATCAAGGAAATGTCTGTGATGCCTTGACATTTTAGCCATGAGACCTGAGTGAGGTGAGGAAGCAAGCCATGCACTATCTGAGAGCCAAAGAAATAAGAGCAAAGACCCTGCATAAAGATGGTACTGGAGGGTTTAAAAAAGTAAGTAGGAAGCCAGTGTGTTTGAGAGTCAAGTAAGCAAGAGAGAGAGTGGCACACGAGAGCTCAGACAGAGACACAGGACCTCGATTATTCAGGACTAGGACAGAAAATCACTAGGAGGTAACAAACAAGGGACCAAGATAACCCTATTTACATTTTATAGACTCTGGAGACTATGTAGAGAAGCACTGCGGGACAAAAACAGAAGCAAGATAATAGTTAACAGACCACTCCAGCCAAGAAATGAGGATGATGTGAACCACAGAGGACTTGAAAATTGGAGCATGTTTGGAAATACAAATAAACACAGTAAGTGTACAACACCTAAGTTTTACATTTACAAAATGAAAACCACAGAACCTTGCCCTGTTTACCTGTTGAAGATATTGGCCTTGTTCACCCTTCTCTGCAAATTGTGGAAAAGCCATGTGCAAAAACTGCAGTAGAATAATAGGTGGAATACTAGAAGAAGTTTTATCCATGGAATCAAACAAATCTCTAAGGGCTTAAAAACAAAGCAAACACTGCTTTAATATGTAATATTTAATACTTAATATGACATATGTAATACATGTTACTGTATATTAATTCCAGATTAATACAAACAAAAACTGCTGAGTAATATTTTTAAGTATATCTACTACTTCTGTAGTTGTCAAATTCACAATAAGAAAAAGATTTGTTTGGGGACACCTGGGTTGCTCAGTAGCTAAACGTCTGCCTTTGGCTCAGGTCATGATCCCAGGGTCCTGGAATCCAGCACCACATTGGGCTCCCTGCTCAGCAGTAAGCCTGCTTCTCCCTCTCCTACTCCCCCTGCCTGTGTTCCCTCTCTTGCTGTTTCTCGCTCTCTGTCAAATAAATAAATAAATAAATAAAATTTTTTAAAATTTGTTTTTAAATCTTGAAGAACTGACCAGACTTTATAATGTAATGACTAACTATAAACAACTTCTGAGTCCTACCCCTCAGGCTCTCTCTACTTGCCAGGCTTTGTCTTCCCAAACAAAGCAGGACATATTCATTCACTAGAGCAAACACATAACCTCTGTCTAGAGATCAAACAGGCTAATGTTACTGTTCTGGTACTATGCCATTATCAGGTCATCAGGTCACCACTCTCAACCTACCTCCTATTAAGCCTGTACTTGGTTCCCATCTACTCAACTCCTAAATTTTAAAATCTGTTAAACATACCTCATGACTCTCTTGATAGCTAAAAACCAAAATTAATTTGCCTTCTTCAAAATCTTTCCTCCACCATCCTCTCTCACCTTCATAAATCTCATGGTCAGTCACAGCCCTGCTCTGGGAGTTGAGAATACTTTTCCTCTGCTGACTTCCTAGCTATTACACCTTGCCTTTACTTCAAGTACAGCAAAATTCTAGTCTAGCCTCTCCTGACTTGTTTTATTAATATGTGAAATGTTATCTACCATTATGATATAAATGGAAGACCCACAAATACTATATACTATATCTCAGCACAAAGCCAGTGTTTAATAAAATGTTCCCAAATAAGACAACTAAACATGGTGTTTAAAATATTCTGGGGGTACTCCTCAGTGGCTCAGTCAGTTAAGCATCTGCCAATGGCTCTGGTCATGATCCCAGTTTCCTGGGATCAAGTTCCGCATCAGGGTCCCTGCTTAATGGAGAGTCTGCTTCTCCATCTCCCTCTGCTGCTCCCCCTGCTTGTGTGCATGTGTGCTGACAAATAAATAAAATCTTTTTAAAAACTTTTGGGAGGAGGGATAGCTAAAATCCTATTATCACTACCAATCTAATGTTTCTTAAAATAGAAAAGCCCAAATTGTAGTAACACTTTAAGGTACACATTACTCAAAATAAAAAATGATTTAAGATTTAATGTATACCATAAACAGCATCTCAAAGTACTTCATTAGTTTGAAATAAAAAAGTCAAAAATGCACTCACTGTACATTAAGAGACTAGGTGGACATGACAACTAAATGCAAATCAATATGTGATCCTAAACTGGATCCCAAAGCAAAATAGAAAAACAACTTTATAATGGGCAATATTGGGTCAACTGACAAAATTTAAGTCATTTGTATTTTAGAGTACTTTCTCCATGTTAAACTCCTACCTAGACTTTGAAAAATGGTGATTGTCTTGTGGTTATGAATGTCCTTTTTCTTGGGAAATACACACTAAAGTATTCAGGAATAAGACAGGATGTCTGTACCTTACTCTCAAATGGCTCAGAAAAAAAGAACACTGTTACAGAGAATGATGAACCAGCTGTGAAAAAAAGTTTGTAATTGGTGAATTCTTGGAACTGTTCTTTGTGCTAATTTTAAATTTAGCACAGAATAAAATTTAAAAATGAAGAACAGTATCTTTCATCCCTTCACTACAAGACTCATAGGATACTGGAGAAGTTGCTGCCATTCCGAGTTACTCTCAGATACACAAGCAATCAAGTAAACTAGGTATAAGTGATCCTATTTTTCTCATTAAAAACCTCATTTCAACAAATAAATCTACTTTCAGGGAAAAAAAGGTCAAAGGAAAATCTCTAACTCCAAATGACACAAAGAAACCTACTATTTATAGTATTACGAATGAACAGCTGACCACAATGAGATACCACTTCACACCCCTAGGCTGGCTATAATCAAAGACAGACAATACCAAGTATTATTAAGAGAAATTGGAACCCTCATTCATGGGAGAAATATAAAATGATGCCAACTGCTTTGGAAAACAGGCTGGCAGTTCCTCAAAAAGTTAAATATAGTTACCATATGACCCAGCAATTCCACTCCCAGATATGCACCCAAGAGAAATAAAAACATTATGTCCATAGGAAAGTTTGTAAAAATTTTCAGCAATACTTGTAATAGTCAAAAAGTGGAAACCACCCAAATGTCTACCAGGGATGGAAGGACAAATGGAATGTGATATATCCCTACAATGGACTCTTACTCAGCAATTAAAAGGAAAAAAAGTAATAATACATACTAAAATGTCAATGAACCTTGAAAACATTCTAAGTGAAAGAAGCCAGTCAAAAAAGACCACATACTATATAATTCCATTTATGTCAAAAGTTCAGAATAGGTAAATATACCGAGACTGACAGTAGATTAATGGTTGCACATCGCTAAATGTTATAGTTTCTTTTTCAAGACCACAAAAACATTCTAAAATTGTGGTAATGGCTGCACAGCTCCGCATATACTAAAAGACACTGAATTACACACTTAAGTGGGTGAACTTTATGGGATGTGAATTTTATCTCCATAAAGCTGTTACCCTTGGGGCACCTGGGTAGCTCAGTGGGTTAAGCCTCTGCCTTCGACTCAGGTCATGATCCCAGGGTCCTGGGATCAAGCCCCACATCAGGCTCTCTGCTCAGCGGGGAGCCTGCTTCCTCCTCTCTCTCTGCCTGCCTCTCTGCCTACTTGTGATCTCTGTCAAATAAATAAATAAAATAAAATTAAATTAAATTAAAAAAAAAGCTGTTACCCTCTACCCCAAAAAAGGCACGGCTATAAAAATACCCTACACCAACCTAACCTAATGATTTGAGAGTATTCATTTTTAAAACCAGCCCAGAACAAATGGGGACAAAATATATGGTCTCATGTAATGAAGAAATAAGTTATTTCTATCCTTTAAGAATTTGTTTCTCCTCATACTTCATACTATTTCCTTACACTAACACCCACTAAGACGCTCTCTTATAATGACTGTATCAACTACAATAAAACCTCTCTCTGTATATGCCCAGATATATATTTTACTAATAGAACCTAAAGCCAAAATTAATTTTAATCCAAAAAATCCAGACTATTTTTCAGAAAAAACAGACATCATTGGTTTATAATTTGAATAATAAAATGGGTCCTTAAGTTGCTTAACACTAAGTATAAGTACTCCAGTTTTCACTGAGATGATGTTTTACAAAATATCTTTTGTAAACTGAAAGTTACTAAACGAACTGAGTGAAAAGTAACATTTCTTGTATACTACACTGTCCTATTAGAAAGGCATATATTTAAGATACTGACCTGCAGTAATATACTGTGCTGAAGCCATTTCCCCTGAAGCTCTCAAGGCACCTGCATACCTGGGAACATTAAGGCAGAATTAAATAGGATTCCATTCACTCTAAAACTCAAAAGGGAAGAAATTAATTAAAAGAGTTTATAATGACACCCTCAACTGCAACTTAATCTGAGTTGTTTCCATCTTTTATCTTCTTTCCTTCTGGTCTTATTCCTATAACCATTATATGGGCAAAAAAGGAACACTAGGAAAAAAGGGAATTTAGATGAATGAAGCCTACTTGAAATTCTTTATCCTAACTTATTTAAAAAAAAATTTTTTCCTGAAAACAATGTGAAACAAAAAAGTACACTCTTAATGTCCATTATTACAAAGAAAATAAAACACACTTTCAGAAATAAGAAAAAAACCTTAGGTCAAAAACATTAAATCAAAATTAATACACCTACATTCAGCATTCACTTGTTATATAACCTTAAATAAGTCACTTAATTTTCAAGTCCATCAGCTACCTATATACTGCAGCGTTTCTATGAAATGACTTCTAAATTCACTTTGAATTTATAATCCTCATTTAATTTAGAACAGCACAAAGGACTGGCCATTCAAAGGAAATAAAACAATAGTACTCACTCATACAATGTCTTATGACAGAGGATCAGAAATTATCATTCAGATAATATCAAACACTTGAGAGGTAGGGGAATGACTGCCCATTCACTATGATTAAAACAGCCAGTGGAGGGGCACCTGGGTGGTTCAGTCAGTTAAGCATCTGCCTTTGGCTCAGGTCATGATCCCATGGTCCTGGTATCGAGCCCCTCATTGGGCTCCCTGTAGCAGGAAGCCTGCTTCTCCCTCTCCCCTGGCTTTTGTTCCCTTTCTTGCTGCCTCTCTGTCAAATAAATAAATAGAGCCTTAAAAAACAAAACAAAAGAAAACACCCACTGGAGGGACTAAAATGAAAAAGACTGAAATCAACCAAGAGTGGCAATAATGTGGACCAACCAAACTATCCATACCATCAATAACATGGATAAACTTCAAAGACTATCATGGTGAACTAAGCCAAATCTCTGTACATTTAACTTCCAGAATGCACAAAACTAGGAAGAGGTCAGTAGCTGCTTGTAGAGCTGTGTGGTGGAGGGGATGAGGACTGGGAAAAGATACAAGCACAAAAACATCCTGAGATGAGGGAAATGTTCTACAGTTTGTAAAATGGGTTACAGAGAATTTGCACTTATCAAAACTGATCACACCAAACACAAGATATTTCATATTTATTATATGTACATATTTTCATTTAAAAACAAAAAAACCTCTGTGCTATATAAGTAGAATGAAAGAGGTCACAGAAAATATGCTAAATTATATCCAATTAAGAAGTTCTGTTTTTCTCTTTTGTTTATTTAGATCTTTCAGAAATTGCTGACTCGTTTTTTTTAATTTTTAATATACAATTCATGTCTAAATTACATATGTTTTTTTTAAAAAGGGAAAATCATTAATAGTTTCCCACTCAGTTTACAACTACTTAAAAGGCATTTTTGAAGTTGAAGTACCAATAAAGCAAGTGTATCCCAAAACATCAGTGAAGTACATACTGACACAACTGCTGCTGTTACTGATTTTACTTCTAGTTACAGGGTGACACTGCTAGGTAACTATTCCTACATTTATGGCAAAGGCAACACTAATAATTTTTTTCTTAATAACTGAGAATGGAAAATCATGAGTGATTTAAGAGCATTCCCCCACAAAAAAACGCTCATTACACCAACATTTAATTTCTAAGTAAGATAAAACCATCCAATAAACCAAATAATATTAACAATTAAACTTTACAAAGAATAACTGTTAGAAAGTAAAAGAACTGACATGAGTACTGAGAGATGTAACAGAAATACGTAAAAAAAAAAGTACCTTTTCTAGTCTTTATCAAGTCAACAATATATAAAAATTAAGTAATGACATAGAAAATCTGAATATAATTCATCAACTTAATGTCTACTAATACTTTATCACCTACAAAAATAGTATGCCTTGACTCCTCTATCACCTGTGAAATATTCACATCAATCATACATCAGGTCAACCCAAACATTCATCAACAGAAAAATGGATAATTATTTGGTAGTATGTGCATACAATGGTATACTATACAGCATATATATGAATGAACTACAAACACAGTTACCCAAAAATAATGAGCTAGACCCAAATGAACACAATCTATGTTTCTGTTCACAAAGCGTTCCAAACAGGCAAAATTAATCCATGAGGTTAAAAGTCACATTAGTATTAACAATTCTGAACAGAAAGGTGGAGTAGCAATCAGGAAGGGAGAGTCGTGAGGGGATTTTTAGAAGCCGATAGGGTTCTGTTTGTATTGGTTACACAGATGTGTTCACTCTAGCATAGTTCGTTTGTACTCTTTTTTTGTATGTTAATGTCTGTTAAATTAGAAAATTGGGGGTCAAAAGGAAGAGATTTTACAGTCTTTAAAAAAAAACATATCTGGCCGCAGCAACATCTTCCTAGGAACATCACCAAAGGCAAGGGAAGCAAGGGCAAAAATGAACTATTGGGATTTCATCAAGATCAAAAGCTTTTGCACAGCAAAAAAAAAAACAGTTAACAAAATCAAAAGACAACTGACAGAATGGGAGAAGATATTTGCAAACAACATATCAGATAAAGGACTAGTGTCCAAAATCTATAAAGAACTTAGCAAACACCCAAAAAAAAACACCCAAAGAACAAATAATCCAATCAAGAAATGGGCAGAGGACATGAACAGACATTTCTGCAAAGAAGACATCCAGATGGCCAACAGACACATGAAAAAGTGCTCCATATCAATCGGCATCAGGGAAATACAAATCAAAACCACAATGAGATATCACCTCACACCAGTCAGAATGGCTAAAATCAACAAGTCAGAAATGACAGATGCTGGCGAGGATGCGGAGAAAGGGGAATCCTCCTACACTGTTGGTGGGAATGCAAGCTGGTGCAACCACTCTGGAAAACAGCATGGAGGTTCCTCAAAATTGAAAATAGAACTGCCCTATGACCCAGCAATTGCACTACTGGGTGTTTACCCTAAAGATACAAACGTAGTGATCCAAAGGGGCACATGCACCCGAATGTTTATAGCAGCAATGTCCACAATAGCCAAACTATGGAAAGAACCTAGATGTCCATCAACAGATGAATGGATCAAGAAGATGTGGTATATATACACAATGGAATACTATGCAGCCATCAAAAGAAATGAAATCTTGGGACGCCTGGGTGGCTCAGTTGGTTATGCAGCTGCCTTCGGCTCAGGTCATGATCCCAGCGTCCTGGGATCGAGTCCCACATCGGGCTCCTTGCTCGGCAGGGAGCCTGCTTCTCCCTCTGCCTCTGCCTGCCTCTCTGTCTGCCAAATAAATAAATAAATAATCTTTAAAAAAAAAAAAAAAAGGAAATGAAATCTTACCATTTGCGACAACATGGATGGAACTAGAGCGTATCATGCTTAGCGAAATAAGTCAAGCAGAGAAAGACAACTATCATATGATCTCCCTGATATGAGGAAGTGGTGATGCAACATGGGGGCTTAAGTGGGTAGGAGAAGAATCAATGAAACAAGATGGGATTGGGAGGGAGACAAACCATAAGTGACTCTTAATCTCACAAAACAAACTGAGGGTTGTTGGGGGGAGGGGGGTTGGGAGAAGGGGGTTGGGGTTATGGACATTGGGGAGGGTATGTGCTTTGGTGAGTGCTGTGAAGTGTGTAAACCTGGCGATTCACAGACCTGTACCCCTGGGGATAAAAATATATGTTTATAAAAAATAAAAAATTTTAAAAAATAAAAAATAAAAAAAAAAAACATATCTGAACAGCTTCATCTAATGAATAGGGAATAGAGGCCAACACTCAAAACTAAACACTTTCATTAGTACAAAAGAACAAATAAATGACCTAAGCATACAACTTAAAATAAAACAGCCTAAGGAAAACAAATAAATCAAAACAAAAAAAAAAAGGATAGTCAGACAATGAAAAGAACTGACTGAATAAACCTACTAACTGATTTCTGTGAAAAATAAAATATACAAACCTCTGGCAATGGTAAATTTGTATGTATAAATTTCTATATCCAGCAAATAAGAAGTGAAAATAGGGGAAAATACAGGTCCAAAATAGAGAACTCTTATGCTAAAATATCTTAAAGACATTAAGGACAAATTCATAGGAAAACAAATTTAAAAAACTGACCCTAAAAGACACAGAAAATGTACATTTAAAACGCAAAAAAAAAAAAAAAAAGTTGGGTCCAACCAATTTTATAGTTAAGTTCTATTAAGAACAGATCATCCCTATACAAATCTGAAAATGCAAGTAAAATAACAACCTAGCAATTGCTAATGAAAAAACTATGTGGTACTTCCCAAAAGGTACCTTGCCAATCTCCAGTAAGATAAAAATATGTCCACGAGATACTGTTTTTCATAACTCACAGAATTTAAGGGTAATTTTTATTATATACACTTTTCACTTTAAGTTCTAAATTCAGAACTCCTACATTATCCTGAGGTTCCACTATTGGGCAGCATCAACCAAATCAGATTTTACCTGCAGCTCTGCTTCCTGGCCCTCATTGCCTCTTCAGCTAACCCAGTCTATTTCCTTTCTAGCCTTTATAACATATATCGTACTCTCCAGAACCTGCCAAATAAAAATCCTTAAGTATTTAAGCATGAGCTTCAGCATCTCCAGTTGTAAAACATCTTCCATGGAAATTTTCCTCTCTTCTGTCATTCCTATTTTATCAGTTAGCGCCCTTTTTCCAAAGACATACAACCCCATCCATGTCCTTTTGTATTAAGTTAGTTAAGTACAATGGTTTCCAACCTCTTGTAAAATCTAAGCATTCAAAAAATACTTCATCTGGTTTCAAGAACACTGAATCAACAGGATGAAATTCCCCCTGCTTATTATACAAAACTCAGAGAAATAACTCCAAAACATGGAAGAGTTCTCTTTCGAATAGAAGCTAGAAGGTATCCCAGGTGAAAAAAGTACAGAGGAAGTCTTGGAAAAAGGGCAAGTCTCTCCCAAGTAGCCACCTTCTAGGGCAGGGAGCTGCCCAACAAACTGCTCATTAGATCATTTGCAATTGGGACATGGTTGCCTAAGTACACAATCTTCAAACAAATACGAGATCAATCCTTAACATCTCAAGAGAACAGCTGAAATCAAAAGGACCAAATTGGCTGGGTAGGAGGGAGGTAAGAAGAGTACTTCAGAGCCTCGGAGAAATAAAAGCAGGAATCATCCAAAATTAAGAACAGGAGATTAAAGAAAAGAAGGTTGTGATAAATAAGAAGCTGTGAAACAAAGCTAATGCACAAATCAGTGAAATGTACAATAGAACTGACACACTCTCCTGAAACACAGCACATAAAAAAAAAAAAAAGTGCAAAGGAAAAAAAAAAGAAATGTGAAAAATAGATCCAGAAATTCTACTATTCAGAGTATCAGGGAAGCTATATAAAATAGAGAATTTTCTCTCAACAAGAGTCAAGAATGTCCAAAGTTTAGGACAAGAGTCCTCAGAATGAAAGGGCTCACTCAGGGAACCTAGGTAGCTCAGCCGGTTAAGTGTCTGCCTTCAGCTCATTTCACAATCCCAGGGTCCTGCAACAGAGTCCCACATTGGCCTCCCTGCTCCGCGAAGAGTCTGCTTCTCTCTCTGCCCCTCTTTCCTGCCCATTCATTCACACTCTCTCTCTCTCTCCCTCTCAAAAAGAAAAAGAAAAAGAAAAAGTGCTCACTCAGCACTAAATAAGATAAAAAAGAAAATCCCACACCTACCCTATTGGAAAACTATGAAAAACAAAAATAAAGGAAAAACCCTAAAAGTTATTAACAGAAAAGAATAAGAAATAAAACTGATACTAGATCTTTTATCAGTAACTAGCCGCATAGGAAAATAGTGTAGAAATAACTACAAACCCCTGAGGAAAAATAACTTTGACTTTAACATTTCCCAACAAAGCAGTTCTGAAACAGTACCAAACTTAACGGCTTTTCTCAATTAAGACCGTTAAGTGCCTGGAAGACAGGTCCTGTGTCTTGTACACTAATAAGTACATCAGCTACAATCTAGGCAATTTCATAAGTGCTTGACAACTATTCACTTCAGAGAAATTCAGAAAACCTTCAATTACTCTCAGGTTTCTGCACAATCCTTCTCTCTCCTCTCTACTGCTCAGTTCTATCAAAGCATTTCCCAAGCCACTAAGGAAAAAAAAAAAAAAAAATCAACATTCACAAAGCTGGCTAAGAATCCAAACTGCAGTTTACAACTCTAACCTACATTAAGAAGCGATAGTGCATATATCAAGACAGTTGCAATAAATTTAGACAGAATTCAGTTCTATATTTTTAAGTTACATATTTAGACTCACTGAGAAGTGATTCTCATTTATAGACTTTCACAGGCTTTCAAAACATGGACAATTGTTTATTCTTTTTTCTTTTATATATGGTATAAAACAAAGTTTTACTTCTTTGTAAAATCATTACTCACTAGCATTAGGACAAATCAATACAATTCAATGTATTTATTTCTAAACTAGAACTGAGAGTCCAGAAATAAATCTTATCACATACATCTTATGATGTATAAAAATCATCAAATGATTTTTAAAGGTGCTAACGCAATTCCACAGGGAAAAGAGTAGTCTTCAACAAGTGGTACTTGAAAAACTAGGTATCAGTTTGCAAAAGAATGGGATGAAATACTAACTACCAACTCCCCACTATACATAAAAATTAACTGAAAATGGATCAGAATAAAAATGGATCAGAGACCTAAATTTAAGAGCTTAAAACTCTTAACAAAATAGAAGTAAATATTTGTGACCTAGGATTAGTCAATGGTTTCACACGTAAGATATACACACACAAAACACAAAAATTAAATTAATCAAAAATAAAAACTTTTGTGTTACAAAACAACATCAAGAAAGTGAAGACAAGGGTGCCTGGGTGGCTCAGTGGGTTAAAGCCTCTGCCTTCGGTTCAGGTCACGATCCCAAGGTCCTGGGATCGAGCCCTGCATTGGGTTCTCTGCTCAGCAGCGAGCCTGCTTCCCTTCCTCTCTCTCTACCTGCCTCTCTGCCTACTTGTGATCTCTGTCTGTCAAATAAATAATAAATAAAATCTTTAAAAAAAAAAAAAAAAAGTGAAGACAACTCACAAAATGAAAAATTTATAAATTATCTATGTGAAAAAGGACTTATATCCAGAATATATAAAGAACACTTAGAACTGGGGACGCCTGGGTGGCTCAGTTGGTTAAGCAGCTGCCTTCGGCTCAGGTCATGATCCCAGCGTCCTGGGATCGAGTCCCGCATCGGGCTCCTTGCTCGGCAGGGAGCCTGCTTCTCCCTCTGCCTCTGCCTGCCATTCTGTCTGTCTGTGCTTGCTCTCTTGCCCTCTCTCTGATAAATAAATAAAATCTTAAAAAAAAAAAAAAAAAGAACACTTAGAACTGATTAACAAAAAGATGAACCATTTAAAACACAGGCAAAGGATTTAAACAGACATCTCTCCAAAGATATACATGCCAGCAAGCACATGAAAGGATGCTCAACATCACTAGTCATGATGTAAATGCAAAAGACAACTACAAACAAGAGACGATTTTACCCTTAGGATGACTATAATGAAAGACATACAATAACAATATTGGCATGGAGGTGGAGAAATTGGAACTCCCTTACATTGGTGGTAAAATGGTGCCTAGCAGGTTTGACAGTTCCTCAAAATGTTGTTTAACATAGTTACTATGTGGTCAAGCAAGCCACTCATAAACAAAAGAAATGAAAAAAACTGGTCTGCACAAAAACTTGTCCTTGAATGTTCATGGTAGCATTACTCAAAGGAGCTACAAACTAGAAACAAATCAAATGTTAACAGATGAACTGATCAACAAAATGCAGTATGTTCATTAATAATGGGCTATTAATTCAGACATAAAAAAGAATGAGGTACTGATACATACTACAACATGAATAAACCCAGAAAATATTATGCTAAGTAAAAGAATCCAGTCACAAAAAGTTACCCATTGTATGATTCCATTTATATGAAATGCCCAGAATAGGAAAATCTGTAAGACAGAAAGTAGGGAAATGGTTGCCTAAAGCTGGAGGTAAGAATGGTAAAATGAGTGATTGCCTGTGAATATAAGGTTTCTTTGTGGGTGGGGGGAAGAAAAGATCCTAAAATTAGATTGTTGTGATGGCTGTACAACCTGCTGAATAAAGACCATTTAACTGAATATTTTAAAGGGATGAACTATACAATAAAGGAGTATCTCAGTCAAGTTGCTAAAAATTATACCCACATTTATACACAAAACACTACTCACCAAAATGTGAGTGTCCCTTACCCACCAAAAGGACTCACATTTATCTTCTGTCTTACCTTTTAAGGGCATCTTTGAGTTCAGGCACAGAACGAATACATTGAACTGTAGCATTCATGTAGCAAGTGTTACCAAGGTTTGTCAAACCACATGGTAATTCCATCTGAAAAGGACATGGATTAAACATTTTTATAAAATGACCGAGCATATATAAAATCACTAAAGTTCACACTTTGAAGTATAATTTACCAACTCATACCAATTTATATTCCAACTTTACCCATAAGTAAAAGTTTTATACTCCTAACAGAAATGCTCACTTGCATTATGTTGACATTGTTTTAATTCCCTTCTTAAAAATATTGAAAGCCTCTTTTCCCATAAAATAAGAGTACTGTTAGCACTGCCCAACACTTATTTATTAAAGACACTAATTGACTTTGCACTGAATTATCCAATTATATCAGGACTCCTCAAGCCAATTTAAAAAATAAAACCTTTTAGTTTTAAAAACATACATCTTGGGGAGCCCCAGGTCAGGCTCCACATTCAGTGTGGAAACTGCTGGAGATTTTCTCTCCCTCTCCCCTGCCCCACACAACTCACCCATGTGCTCTAATAAGATCTTCAAAATAAACAAGAACATATATCTTGATATTACCAATTAAATCTTCAAAACACTTATTTTTTTTAAAGATTTATTTATTTTAGAGAGACAGTGTGTGCACTTGAGCAGAGGAAGGGGCAAAGGAGAGGGAGAGAATCTCAAGCAGACTCTTCTTAGAGGTGGAGCCCATCATAGGGCTTGATTCCACGACCCGGATATCATGACCTGAGCTGAAATCAAGAGTCAGACGCTTAACCGACTGAGCTACCCAGGCGTCCCAAACCTTTAAAACGTTTAGATGCTACTTTGTGAAAGGCATCTTAGTACCTGTAGCAATCATTTTTATACAAAACGTGGTATATCTTACCGCAGATGCTAACTGTTCTTCTGTCATGTCTTCTACAAAGACAGTTTTAGCTGAGGGTTCCTCAGGAAGAGCATCTGCTGACCCCATCATTAGTAGAGTCATACCCTGTTTTAAAAAAAATTTCATTTCATAAAAATGCTCAGAAGTTGGTAATTCTTATGTCCAATGAAAGAAGCCAGACACAGAAAAATAAAACATATTGTATGCTTGTATTTGCCAGAAAAGGCAAATCTACAGACACAAAGCAGACTAGCAATTGCTAAGGCTAAAGGTGGGAAGAGGGAGTGACTTTAAACAGACACCTATTTCTTTCTGGGGTGATGGAAATGTTCTAAAATTAGACTGTGGTGAAGGTGACACAACTCTTGTCAATACTAAAAATCAGCAACAGTTTAAAAAAAAAAAAAGTACTGAGGTGGCTGCTTCAAGCCAAAGGTCCCCTGCTTATATCCAAAGGGGCACAAGGAAACTTTTCAGAATGATAAAACTTCTGTATCTTGATTGTGGTGGTAGTTACATGACTCTATAGAACTACCCAAATTCAAACTGCACACTAAAAATAGGTGAATTTTAGTCCATATAAATTACACTTCAATGAAGCTAGGGAAAAATAAATAGTGTCATAAAAACAGTTGAGATTGTTTAAAATACTGGAGGGGAGGGAATTCTCGAAATGATTATTAACATTTAGTGGAATCATTTCTCCCCATAACAAAGTGCAGTTAGCATTCTTTTTGTGAATGTCTATTGTACAAATGTAACAATTACTTATAATTGAATGGAATTATTTTGAGAGCACCAAACCCTCCATTATTGGAAAACATTACACCAAACACATAAATTAGTTCAAAATACCCAATTTTATAATTCTACATTAACATTATAGAATATATATAAGGGAACATATATTATATATAGGATATATATAAGGGAATATTTACATTCAACACATATGTAACATTCCATACAACAGAAAAACAATGAAGAAATCTGGAAATGTTAACAAAATCTTAACTATGAAAGATACAAACACATAAGACAAAAAAAAGAGTAGGGAGGTTTAAAAAAAAAAAAAAAGAGCCAAAAATGGAGGTTTAAGAAGAAAAAAAGACAGTAAGAGAAGATAGAAATTTCCACATGAGGATTAAATTAGAAAGTTAAAAAGTTTGGGGACCTGGCTGGCTTAGTCAGTAGAGCATGTGACTCTTGATCTCAGGGTTGTAAGTCTGAGCCCCATGTTGGGAGCAGAGATTACTTAAAAATAAAACCTTAAAAAATTTTTTTAAAGAAAATTAATAAGGATAACAAACTCAGTCCTGAGAGCACCTATGTTGAAATCCAATAACCTTCATTCTACCACCCATTATTTTAACTTAAACTTTCTGTGATAGCAGAAGGAATACTAAACCATCACTAAAAAATCTTTTGCCAAAGACTACCCTCAGGAAAACCAAATATTTAAAGGATGTACTAGCAAATAGTCTGTTATAAACGTGATATAAAAGAAAGAAAATGGGGTGCCTGGGTGGCTCAGTCATTACACATCTGCCTTCAGCCCAGGTCATGATGCCAGAGTCCTGGGATCGAGTCTCACATCAGGCTCCCTGAAGAGTGGGAAGCCTACTTCTCCCTCATCCACTCCCCCTGCTTGTGTGCTCACTCTCGCTATGTCTCTCTCTGTCAAATAAATAAAATCTTACAAAAAAAAAAAAAAAGAAGAAGAGAAAGAATATCAGTAAATAACAGTAAACGTAAGAATATACCTGTAATATTTTAAGAAGAAAACTATAAAGCTTTACTTAGGAATATAAAATACACCTGAACAATAAATTGAAAGTCATTAACAGTTTCTAGACAGGAAAAATTACTGTAAAGATGTGATTCTAAATTGTTACATGAATTTATTTTTTTTGAAACTTTACAAAATGATTCATTCATATACCAAGTTTATACCCATAATAACAGCTAAGAAATTTCTAAACCATAAAGATTAAAACAATGTCATTTAAGAAGAAAATAGATTATACAATGAGGAATGTTGAGAAAAACTGGATAATTTAGAAAAAAAATATCATCAGTTCTCCACCTCACAGTATGCCATACCCAAAATGAATTAAAAGACTTAAGAAATAAAACAAAGGGTGCCTGGGTGGGTCAGTGGGTTAAGCGTCCGACACTTGGTTTCAGCTCAGGTCACGATCTCATGGGTAGAGAGTATTAAGCCCCGCAACGATGGGCTCCACACTCAGCCAGGAGTCTGCTTGAAGATTCCCTCCCTCAGCCCTTCCCCCAACCTGCGCGCACACGCTCACGCTCTTCCTCTTTAAAATGAATAAATCTTTTAAAATAAATAAATAAATAAAACAAATAATTACAAAAACATGTAAGTGAATTTAAAAAAACCTTGCTTTGCTGGAATATTTTCTAAAAGTGACATAAAAGATGAAAGGACTAATGTTACTACATAGTTCTTGAAAACTTCTATAAAACACTACCAGTCAAAATTTAAAAGGAAAAAGGGTATAAAGGTTACACTATATAGAAGCACATTAAAAAAAAAAAATCAGTAAAGCAAATAATAGAAAACTGGACAAAAGATATAAACAGTAAACAAAAGGGCTTAAAAAAATTAAGCTTCTACTGTAAGAAGCTAGAAAAAGTATACAAAGTATAAGAAAATAAAGCAAAGAGGTGAAATCAATAAAATAATAAACAAAAGTTGATTCTCTTGGGGGGGTGGTAAATCCATGAAATTGACAAATCTCTGGGTAGATAGTGAATAAAGTTAGAGAGAAACCACAATTTACCAATACCAGGAAAAAAAAAGAGAGAGAGAGAAAACATCACTAGAGACTCTAGAATTAAAGGATAGTAAGAATGTATTATGCCAATCAACTTGACAATTTAAGCTGTAAGTTAAATGGGCCAATTCCTTAAAAGATGTTAACTATTATCATAACAGATGTCAAAGAAAACATAACATCAGAGTCCTACATTTATTAAATACATTAGATCCTAACTGAAAGTCTTCCCACAAAGAAAGCTCTAAGCTTCAAGGGAAAATTCTATAAACCATTTAAAGAAAATCTCTTTCAGAAAACAGAAGAGGTGGGGATGCCTCCTAACCCATTTTATATGGCCAGGATTGCACTGACAGCAAAAGCAGACAAAGACAAATCAAGAAAACTATAAATCAGTAATTCTCACAACTAGAAACACAAAAATCCTTTATAAAATACCACCAAATAGAATCCAGCAATATATAAAAAGGAAAATACATAATGACTAAGTGGGGTTTAGCCCAAGAATGAAAGGTTGGTTTACTATTTAAAAGAGTTGATGTATTTATTTCACATTAACAGATTAAAGGATAAAAAAAAAATGATCCTTGCAATAGATATGGAAAAAGTATTTGAAAAATTCAACTCCCATTCATGAATAAAAATTCTCAGCAAATTACAAATAGAGAACTTCCTCAAACAAATGATGAACATCTATAAAACAACTCCAACAAAAACTGGAGATTTTTCTCCCAGGATCAGGAAAAAAAACAATGATGTGTACAATGTCAACCACTTCTACTCAACATTGTGCTGAACATCCTAGCCGGTGCAATAAAGCAAGGGGAAAAAAAAGAAATAAGAGGCATGCAGATTAAAAAGGAAAAAATAAAACAATTCTTATTTCAAGATGATTGTATCCTACCTACATAATCCTAAACACTAATATGTAAAAATCAACAAAATCCCAGGATACAAGATCAATGTACAATAATTAATTCTATTTGTATATGTTAGCAATAAATAACTGGAAAATGACATTTGAAAAATGCCATTTATGATAGCATCAAATACCATGAAATACTTTATGACATTTAAAAAAAAGTACGATCCTGTACTGAAAATAAAATGGTGCCTGAGTGGCTCAGCTAATTAAGCATCCAACTCTTAGTTTCAGCTCAGGTCATGATCTCATGGGTTATGAGATCAAGCCCCTTGTTGGGCTCCATGCTCAGCAAGGAGTCTGCTTGAAGATTTTCTCCCTTTGCCCCTCCCCTGATGCACATGCATGTGTGTACATATTCTCTCTCTCAAATAAAGAAATCTTTAAAAAAAGAAAAGAAAAAAAAATAGGGCCCCTGGGTGGTTCAGTAGGTTAAATGTCTGCCTTTGGCTCAGGTCATGATCCCAGGGTCCTGGGATCAAGGCCTGCATCAGGCTCCCTGCTTGGCAGGGAGTCTGCTTCTCTCTCTTCCTCTGCCCCCAACTCAAGCACATACTTCTGTTCTCAATACATAAAATCTTTAAAACAAAAGAAAAAATATATATAAAACATTGTTGTGGGAAATTTTTTTCAGAAGATTCAAGATGTCCCAATCTGGGGGTCCTAGCTGGCTCCGTCAGTTAAGCATCCGACTCTTGATTTTGGCTCAGGTCACTATCTCAGGGTTGTGAGATCAAGCCCGACATGGGGCTCCATGCTGGGCATGAAGCCTGCTTAAGATTCTCTCCCCCTCTCCCAGTGCCACTGCCCCTCCCCCGCCACTCATGCATACAAGTTCTCTCTCAAAATAGAAAAATGTTTAAAAAAATTTTTAAAAGGGGCGCGTGGGTGGCTCAGTGGGTTAAAGCCTCTGCCTTCGGCTCAGGTCATGATCCCTGGGTCCTGGAATCGAGCCCCACATCGGGCTCTCTGCTCAGCGGGGAGCCTGCTTCCCTTCCTCTCTCTCTCTGCCTGCCTCTGTGCCTACCTGTGATCTCTGTCTGTCAAATAAATATATTTAAAAAAAAAATTTTTTTAAAGACATCCCAGTTTGATATATAGTATCAATGTAATTCCAATCAAAATCCCAGAAGACTCTTGTAGAAAATAAACTGAATCTAAAATGTTCAAAGGACATGCAAAGACTTTAGAATAGCCAGTAAGTGTTGGAAAAGAACAACAATCTGGACTCCTACTACTTGATTTCAAGTCTGGAATAATCAAGACGGTGGGGAGTGGGTACTGGTGTAAAGGTACATATACAAATCAACAGAACAGAATCCAGAAACAGACTTACATGTGCTCATACAACTGAACACTCATATGAAAACAATAAACCTTAACCACTGCTTAACAACAAACACAAGAGTCTGCTCAAAACAGATGATATACCTAAGTATAAAAGATAAAACTTGTAAAAGTTTCAGAAAACTAAAGTCTCTTGTGACCTTGACACAGGCAAAGATTTCTTAGATGGGATACAAACAGTCAAAACCATAAAAGAAAGAAACTGATAGGTTATACTTGAACAAAATTTAAAATTTCTACTCAAAAAAACATTTTTAAAAAGACAAAAAAATCAGAAACTGAAAGAAAGTATCACAGCAGATATATCTCACAAAACACTTGATCCCAGTAGGTATTCTTTATATGCAAGTAAGAAAATAACCCATTTAAAAATACATAAAGATCTGAACAGACATTTCACAAAAAGATATAAAAGGTGCCAATAAGGTTAAAGCATTCAATACCATCAGTCATCATATAAATGTAAACTAAAACCATAAGGAAGTATCACTACACACCCACCAGAATGACTAAAACAAAAAATGACTGACAACAGTCAAATGCTGTGAAGGCAGAACAACTGGATCTATCATATACCATTCATAAGAATGTAGAATGGTACAACCATCACTTTAGAAAGTTTCTGGCAGTTTCTTACAAAGTTAAACACATTCTTAACCATAAGACACAGCAATTTCACTCACAGGTTATTTACTCAAGAAAAAGGAAAATATGCATCTACAAAAATGAAGGTTCCCAGCAGTTCTATTCATAATAGTCAAAAAGTAGAAACAAAAATATCCATCAACAGATGAACATGCGTGTGCACACACACACACACACATAAAGGGGACCAAAATTTTACAATGGCAAAACTACCCAACATATGGAATTGTAGTCTCAAAAAAGAGGAGAGAGAAGGGCACACAGAAAACAAACTTAAATAGATAAAATTTTCCAAATTTAATAAAAACTATAAACTCACAAATCCAAGAAACTCAAACAGAATAAATATAAGCAAACCTTTCCAAGACATGTAATTAAATTGCTAAAAAGCAATCTCAAAAGCATCAGGAGGAACAAGACATACTATATGTAAAGGAATTAAGAATGAAAACTATGCAGAAGACATTTTTCATGTATTCAAAGAAAAAGTGTTAATCTTGAAATCTATACCTATCAAATATGTCTTTCAAAAATAAAGATGAAATAAAGAGCTTTTCAGAAAAACAAAAGTAAAGAAAATTCATAGACATGCTCTGTAAGAAACGTGTAAGTCCTTGAAGCAGAAGAAAATGGTATCTGATGGAAATCTATATTTGGATCCAAAGGAAGAATGCCAAAAATGGTGAATGAGTTTTAAACATTTTTATTCTCTTTAAATGATAAATGACTATTTAAGGCAAAAACAGGAATGAAGTATAAGATTTCTAACATGTGGAAGTAAACTGTATGACAACAATAGCACCAAGGACCAGGGAAATGGAAGCATACTATTTTAAGAATCTTATACTATACCTGAAGTCATTTGTTATTTAAGGCAGAGGATAATTAAAGATATGTAATACAAATCCTAGAGGAGTGGCTCAAAGTCATCATCTTAGTACCCTTATACCAAGAGTCAGCAAACTTTTCCTATTAAGGACCACATAATAAACATTTTAGGCTTTCTGGGCCATATACAGTCCATTAAAAATGAGCAATAAACTCAGATGACCAAAATAACATTGGTGTGTTCTGGGACTACACAGAACCAAATGAGAAATATGTAACAGAAATGTATTAGAAAAAGGCCCAAATAATTGGAGATGAAACAACATAATTCTAAACAATGTATAGGTAAAAGAGCAAAAAACTAAATCAAAAAAACACCCACAACATAAGAAAATATTTAACTGCATAATAAAAACAGAGCACATCAAAAGTTGTGGCTACAACTACAAGTGATTAAACAGAAAATAATAATTTTAAGTGTCTACATAAGGAAAGAAGGTATTAAAAAAAAAATCAATGATTTAAGCACACACTTTAAAAAGCAAGAAAATGAAGCAATTTAAACCAAATGTAGAATAAAAGAAAATAACGTAAATATCAGTAAAGTGGAAAATGGATAATATATGAAGTAAACAAAGTAAACAATCGAAAAGAGTAATTGATAAATCCTTAGCAACACTGACCAAAAACAAAACACCAAAGACTTATCAGGTATGGGAAGGGGGGAACATCAACAAATAAAGATAACAGATATAAAAGAATAATTAATGAACAGTCTGGATATTATGAATCATGCCAATAAATTCAATATATTTAAACAAATTTTCTCAAAGAGAAAATTCACCAAAACTGGCATAAAAAACAGAAAATCTAAATACCCTTTATCTATTAAAGAAGTAAAATATCAATCAAATTCTTAAAGAAAATCCAGGTCCAGATAAAATTCACTAGTAAATTATTTCAAGTATTTACAGAAATGCCAATCTTACACAAACTCATTTAGAAAAGAAAGGGCAATACATTCCCAAATAAAAATATTAATACCTCTCATGAACAGATATACAAATATCTTTATTTTTTAAATGAGAAAATTAAATCCAGCAATGTATAAAGGAGATAAATAAATCATGACTCAGTGGGTTTGTCCCAGTTCTCAAAGTATTTGTGAACCCCTACTGGTCTCTGAGATTCTTTCACAGAGCCAGCAAGATCAAAATTATTTTCATAATACTACGACGTTACTGTCCCTTTTTCAGAGTGCTGACATCTGCACTAATGGTGGTAAATCACTTGAGGCTAAAAATTTTTAACAGTTAGGCACATATCAAAGTAATGATATAAAATAAATTGGTAAAAATGATTATTGATTTTATTAAATCTCGACCTTTGAATACATTTCTTTGTGATATTCTGTGTTATGAAATGGGAATTTCCCATTCAAAAAAGACTTACTTTCCTGGCAACAAAGATCTCCTTCAGTAGGTGAATAAAACTCTGGTACATCCATAAAATGGACTATATTCAGCACTAAAAAGAACTATACTATCAAAGCCATGAAGAGACATGGAGGAAATTTAAATACATATTACTAAGTGAAAGAAAGGTCACATCTTGTAGGATTCCCAACACATGACACTCTGGAAAAAGGCAAAACAATGGAGACAGTAAAAATACCAATCGTTGTCAGGGGGTTGAAGGGATGAATAGGCAGAGCACACAGAATTTTGGGGACAATAAAACTACTCTGTATGACACTATAATGGTGAATACATGTCATTATACATTTGTCCAAACACACAGAATGTATAACACCAACAGTAAATCCTCATGTAAATCCTGGACTTTGGGCAACAATGATGTGTCAATATAAGTTCATCAATTGTAACAAATGTGGGATGCCTGGGGGGGGGGCTCAGTTGGTTAAGTTGCCTTTAGGTCAGGTCATGAAACAGGAACCCAGGATCAAGTCCCACATGGGGCTCCTTGCTCAGCAGGGAGCGTGCTTCTCCCTCTGCCTGCTGCGCCCCCTGCTTGTGTGCTCACACACGTGCCTGCACTCTCTCTCTCTGACAAATAAAATCTTAAAAAAAAAAATTGTAACAAATGTGCCATCCTGGTAGGAGATGTTGGTAATGGAGGAGGCTTCTACCTGTGTGGAGAAGAGGATATATGGGAAAGCTCTGTTTCTTCCACTCAGTCTTTGCTGTGAACCTAAAACTGTTCTGCAAAATAAATCTATTAAAAATATATCAGAGGAGGGGCACCTGGGTGGCTTAGTCGGCTATGCATCTGTCTTCGGCTCAGGTCATGATCCCAGGGTCCTGGGATAGCCCCACATTAGGCTCCCTGCTCAGTGAAGAACCTGCTTCTCCCTCTCCCTCTGCCTCTGCCTGCTGCTCTGCCTACTTATGTTCTCTCTGTCAAATAAATAAAATCTTAAAATATATATAGATATATGGGGCACCTGGGTAGCTCTGTTGGTTAAGCATCCAATGCTTGATGTCCAACTCAATTTTGGCTAAGATCACAATGTCAAGGTTGTGAGATGGAGACCTGTCAGGCTCTTGCTAGGCATAGAGCCTGCTTAAGATTCTCTCTCTCTCACTTTTTCTGCCTCTACCCACTCCTTCTCTAAATAAATTACATACATACACACATATGAAAATAATCAATAGAAATAACACATCTGATACCAAAAACATGATCATTTTCTTCAGGATAGCTTATGTTAAATGTATGAGTTGCAAATAGACTTGTTACTTTTTCAGTATCATTTTACTTAAAACTACAAATTTTGGGTTTTTATACTCAAGTATTTAGCCAATATTTCTCAAATAAATGAAGTGAGCTTGCGGTTTTAGGAAAAATAAATGACTACATAAAGTTGCCAAAGACAAAATTAGAGCTTTCGAGTGAAAATTTGAATTTTATATCTATCACTATATACTTGGCACCTTTTGAATTATAGCCAAGTAGATTTCTATGCACAAAAAGTCACTGTTGTGGTTTCTACCACAAACTAACCAATAATTAGCTATTACATGTTGAGTTTGGGTATACTATGAAAGATGAATGTTCACGATTTTATCAGAAAAGATACCTCCCTTTTGAAACTATTTATGTGAGGCCAGATTTATTATACATACCTCAACTAAAACAACTTATCGCAGCAGACTGAATGTAAAAGCAACTATGAGAATTCGATTATCTTCTATTAAGACAGATTTTCAAGAGATTTGCGAAAATATAGAGCACTGCCAGTTCTTTCCCAATATTTCTAGGGAAACATTTAAAAATACAAAATTAACATGTAATGGGTTTGCAATAAATAAACTTTTTAAATTTGTTTTAATTTCTAATATGATAAATGCCAATAGATATAAACTAATATATATGAAACTCTTTGGGGTTTAAAAATAATAATTTTTAAGAGGGCAATTAGGGCTGCAAAAAAAAAAAATTGAGGGTTGCACATCCCAGAAATGCCATATTTAACAATTAAAAATCAATGAGGGGTGCCTGAGTAGCTCAGTAAGTTAAGCATCTGCCTTCCGCTCAGGCCATGATCTCAGGTCCTGGGATAGAGCCCTACATCTGGCTCCCTGCTAGGTAGGAAGTCTGCTTCTCCCTCTCATTCATGCACTCTATCGCTCTCTCTCAAATACATAAATAAATAAACAAACAAACTTTAAAAAATTAAAAATAGGGGTGCCCAGGTGGCTCAGTGGTTTAAAGTCTCTGCCTTCAGCTCAGGTCATGATCCCAGAGTCCTGGGATGGAGCCCCGCATTGGGCTCTCTGCTCAGCAGGGAGCCTGTTTCCCTTCCTCTCTCTCTGCCTGCCTCTCTGCCTGTCAAATAAATAAATAAAATCTTTAAAAAAGAAAAAAAAGAAGAAGAATAAAAAATCAATGAGATTAACCAGACTATCAGAATAAAGTAGGAAAATCGTATGATCTTTTTTAAAACTTAACAAAATTCGACATTCATAATTTTAAAAGTCCTAGTGAACAAGTTAGGTAGGATAAGACAAAGATGACCATTCTCACCACTTCTATTCACCATTGTATTATAAGAAGTCCTAGCCTAGGAAATAAGGCAACAATAAGAAATGAAAGTCATAAAGATTGGAAAGGAAGAAGTAAAAATACCTCTATTTGCAGATAACGTGCTCATGTACATAAAAAACCCCAGTGGAATCTGGAAAATAACTAATGAAACTATTAAGTGAATTTAGCAAGGTCACAGGATGAAAATAAACTACGTTTTTATAACCTACCCATGAACACTGGAAAACAAAATTTTTTTTAAAGTATCATTTAACAGCCATGAAACCTTAAATCCAAAGAATCTAACAAAAACCATGAAGATCCTACATTAAGAAGCTACAAACTCAGTTTAGGAGAATATAAAGACCTAAACAGAGTACATCATTTTAAGGATTTTATACTAAATACTGTTAAGATGGCCATTTTCCCCAAACTGAACAAAAAACCAATACGATCTTAAAATTCCAAGAGTCCATTTGTAAAAACTGACAGACTTATTCTAAAATCAAAAGGAAATGCAAAGAAGCTAAAATATTCTTGCAGAAGTTGGAGAACTTATGCTATCTCATTTCAAGACTTATTAAAAGCTTTAATCACTAAGACCATGTGTACTAGCACAAGTTATAATCAAATATATCAATGAAAGAGGAATCCAAAAGTAAATCTGCCATGGATTTTCCCAAGACTAGTCAATGGGAAATAGAGTATTTTCAATAAATAGTGCTGGAACAACTGGATACATCTATGGAAAAAAGGCATCTGCAACGCATTTGTATATAATAATTAAGAAAATGAATTATATTACTATAATTGTAAATGCTCTTAGGATAATACTTACATTTTTTATTTTGAGGTTTCCCCAATCATCATCCTGTTTTAAAAACAAATGAAAAACATTTAACCACCCCTGTATAATCTGAACATATTCTAATAATCAATTTTAAGCTACTCCAAAATAGAATTTTGCAGATTTTTACTTATTTAAAAATAATTTTATTTAAAAAATTACTTATTTAAAAAAATAATTTTTACTTAAAATTACTATAATCAAAAGTATTTTGTTTTAAATGCAGTGTTATAGTCAGTAAGTCTTACAATTGCTTTAACTACAATGGGGGCTTGTGGGGGGGGTGGGGAGAGAAAAAATGAAAATAAAAGGGGACCGAGAGGGAGACAAACCTTAGAGGAGACTCAATCTCAGGAAACAAACTGAGGGTTGCTGGGGGGTGGCAAAGTGGGGGAGATAGGGTGGCTGGGTTATGGACACTGGGAAGGTATATGCTATGGTGAGTGCTGTGAATTGTGTTAAGCCTGATGACTCACAGACCTGTACCCCTGAAACAAATAATACATTATCTGTTAATAATTTCAAAAAAACAATTGCTTAAACTACAAAAGACACAATCTAAAAAACAATAAACCTGACTGTACTAAATGTTGATGATAGATACTAATTTTTCTCCATGTTTGTTATATGTATACACCCAGCAAAACTAGTAATTAGCTTATGTGACAGGAATTAAGAGTAACTTATGAAATAAGGTCTAAATATAATTACAATGATTATATAATTTACTGTCTAAAGCAGGAGATTCTTTTTTTTCTTTTTTTTTTCAAAGCAGATTCTTAAGAATGAAAGTGCTATTAAAAATTATACCAGGAATACCAGAAGCAAACTATCCTTAATGACATCTGCTGTGTCCACAAATGTTTTTTTCAAGTCCCAAATTTCACATCTATGAAGTAATTAAATATTTTCACTTCAATATATTCAATTAAAATAATTTTTATTAATGCCATGACTGGCCCCCAGACATCTTGGCCTACCGCATACTGCAGCTAAACTCTTTCCCTTCACAGAATAAAGTCATTTCCACATAACTTCTTTTTCAGACAAAATGCCAGGCACCCAGTATGCTTCCCTTTGGTAGTGCCAATTTTTTCTTTGGGCATCATGCTTCGAAGTGCAACAGTAACTTCCTAAATATCTTTCTCAGTTTAAGGTCCATTTCTATTAATCATAAGGAATGATAACTATATTCATGCTCCCTCAGTTCCCTTATCTGAGGTCACACAAAACTGAAAAAATGAACCGATATTCGCTTGGCTTGTAAATCATATGCTTTTCTGGTAACCTGCTATATGTTACTTAAATCTCTCTGATGCTAAGTTTTCTCATTTATTAAATTATAAAATACATTTATTCTCATTTTCCCAATATACAGAGTTGAGAATTAAAGAAAATAAAAGCCTGGCACAGAATAATTATTCAGTAAGTGATTACTATTAGTAATCAATTTCATTGAATTACTATTTCTCTGTAATTCTCCATAGTACACCACCAGTATACAGCTCATCACAAATTCAGTTATCAAGCCACTAATGACTAAAAAGCTCAGAATGCAACTTGGAGGGGAAACAATGTTTTCTTCACCAACATCAATTTCACTGCCCACCTGACAGGGGCAATCAAGCCACATCTCTAAAGTTAACCATAGCTCTTGGCATTTCACACCTAATTCTTGAGGGTATTGTTTTTTAAAACTATACTTCCACAGTTTTACAAACAGTAATATTTGCATGTTTTTGTGGCCCATCACCAATGATACCAGGAAGCTTAGACTCCTAACTGTAGTCAATATGACCATCCCAAGGAAACTAAAGGAAAAATTATGTTTGTTCTCTCTTTTAACAGAAATATTTTCTCCTACCTCCAAACAGGTTTTACATAGCAATTACTCCCTAAGTGATAAGAGTCCTTTTTTAATTAGCAGAATATGAAACAGGCCAAAAAAATTAAGTTTTCCAGTATTCCAGAAATGAAGCTTTAGTGAAGATGTTGAACTCTTCTGAATTTCAACATTTGAATGCATGTACAAAAATACCTTCTGTAGTCTTTTTTTTTTTTAAATCTACCATATTGTTCCATATTTTTAAGAGATAAAATTTTCTCCACCCCATAACAGAAAACTAAGGATGTATAGATTTTTATATTAATCTAAACAAAATATTTTTAACACACCCTCACCAGGAAAAAAACCCAAACAACAGAGATAAATGGAAAATTCCCAACTCCCCTGCCTCCTATGAGTATTCAGTGATACAATGAATTTTAAAATAAAAATTTTAATGATGCTTCTATAATACTGTGCTTTGAAATGGCTACAGTGTTCCTTTCTACACTAACATGAATAAGAAAGTTTTAAATTCACAGACTATACACTCTCAACAAGTTAAAAAATATATATACCTCAAATGCTACATTTTCTGGTATTTGTTTCCACTAATTATATAATAGTATATAATGAAAATTTGGACTAAATTTTACCTTCAATGTTCCTCCTTTCACCATAACTTTCTGTCTGGCCGGCTGGACTCCAGTGAGTGCAAAAAGCTGAGCCTTGAACACCATTGGAGGTTCATCAGTGTTCAATTCTACACCTTCAAATTTCTCCTTTCCCCATTTCACAGTAACTGCAAACAAAACCATAATTTATTTTTTTCATTTATAAAAATAAGGCGTATTTTAAAAAATAAAATAAAGCATATTTAAAACAGGTGTAAGAATGCAGACTCTGAATTTTAAGAAGAAAGGTTCCACGGGAGAATTGAAAGGTGTAGTTCCTGTGCAAGAGGTGGTCAAATATTAAGAATCCAAATATTAGGGGTGCCTGGGTGACTCAGTGGGTTAAAGCCTCTGCCTTCAGCTCAGGTCATGATCCCAGGGTCCTGGAATCAAGCCCCACATCGGGCTCTCTGCACAGTGGGGAGCCTGCTTCCTCCTCTCTCTCTCTGCCTGGCTCTCCACCTACTTGAGATCTCTGTCTGTCAAATAAATAAATAAAATCTTTAAAAAAAATTAAAAATTAAAAAATACAGAAATCTTTCTTCAGTCATTTGGATGGCTATTAAAAAAAGAAGCCAACGAAGAAGAAAACACCATGTGCTGGTGACAATGTAGAAAAACTAGAACCCTTGAACATTTTCCTGATGGGAATATAAAACAGTACAGCCACTGCAGAAAAAAGTATGGTCGTTCCTCAAAAAATTAAACTTACCATATGACCCAGGAATTCCATTTCTAACTATATACTCAAAAGTACGAAGCAGGGACTCAAACTGCTATCTGTATACCCCTGTTCATAGTGCATTATTCCCAAAAGACTCAAAGATGTGAGTGACCCAAGTGTCCATTAACAAATAAACAGATGAACAAAATGTGGTACAGACCTACAATGGATATTATTCAGCCTTAAAAAGTAATTAAATTCTTATACATACTATACATCACATGGATGAACCTTGGAGACATTATGCTAAACAAAGTAAGCCAGATGCCAAAAGTCAAACATTATGATTTCCCTTATGTTAGGTATCTACAGTGGTCAAATTCATAGACAGAAAGTAGGATGGTGGTTGCCAGGAGGCTGGAAGGAAGAGGAAATGGAGAGTTAATGTTCAATGGGTACAGAATTTCAGTGTAGGAACATGAAAAAGCTCTGAAGGTGGATGGTGAGGACAGTCGCACAACAATATGAATGTACTTAATGCCAAAAATGTACACTTAAAAATGTTTTAAGCAGTACATTTTTGGTTACATATATTTTACCATATAATAAAAAAAAAGTCTATTGGCCTCATGAAATATCTAACTTTTGAAATAACATAAAAGTAAGTAAACACAATATACATAGCTTGCCACTGAAAACTTCAAACCTACTCACAAGAGTTGTCTGTTTTTCCAATAAAACCAAAATATGAAAAACTAATCCTTACTCCAAACCCCAACTCCTTCACTAGTTCAATTAATGTGTTTAACATTCATTCAGTCAGTCTCAGAACAAGCTCTAGGAAGATTTATGAACTTTGAATCTAATAAAAGAGAGAAAAGGGGGAGAAAAGGTAAAAATAATTAACAATTAAATATAAATATTATAAATGTTAGAGGATCACAAAGGAATGCTTCATGAGTGAAAGATTGCCTGGAGGAAGTGGTAACTTCTCTTTGAGTTGAATCTCAAAGAAAAAATTAAGTGTTAGCCTAAATATAAGCATTCCTGGAAAAGAGAAGAAAAACATCAAAAGCATAAAACTGCATTTTGTGCTCTGAGATTTAAGTAATTCCCTGAGGAGGGGGGAGAGGAAACTGAAACTGGAAGCTGACCAAGGAGAAAGTCACAAAAGATAACATGTCATGCTAAAACATACAGGCTTTGGGTTTTATGTTATACAAATGCAGTATCTGTGAAAGGTTTTCATAAACACCACTTTAGTCTGGTTTGAACAACAGAATGTTCTAGCAGCAGCTGGGAAAAATGCTTTTGAAGAGGACACAACTGTAATCTTGAAATAAACTAGGAACAGAGAACAATGTACAAGCAAAAGATTAAACTAAACTAAAACAATACTAGAAATAATGAGGAGGAACCTATCTGAAATTAATTTAAGCTGTGTCACCATGAGCAAGTTACTTAAACTTTTTGTTTATCCATCAAAAAAAATTATACTGGTGTCACAGGTTATGCTGAAGGTTAAAACAAAGCAACATGTATAAAAATACTAGCTTTGTGCCAGGTATACAGGTGTCCATTAATTTTAACAGCACTTATCCTTAACCATATACGAATCTATTTAATTTTCTACTAACACTTATGAAATAGTACTTAAAATATTCTTATTTTAATATAGGGTTTTTTGGCAGAACCTGAAAAATATAAATTCTCAATATGGAGAGGTCAAAGAAGAAACCTTAGAAACCTACTTCAATTCTCTCAATTTGGAAATAAGGGAAGGATATGGTTAAAATATTTAAGACAGAACTTAATGTTAGGATAGAGGGTTTGGTGAATACAAGTATTTCTTGAGGGGAACAAAGAGAGGTTGGTGGTGTTGCATGAGTCTACCAGTGTGTTTAAGTATTAGCATACACTGGTATTTATCGCCATCACTTAATTAATAACCCCTCAATTCTACATTGCATAAATAGAATATTTCAAGTACCATTCTGCTGTTAATCTTGGCTTTAGAAAGAGGTTGAGCAATCATTAAAGCGTTCGGTTCAAGATTCTAGAACACCAAGAATCCACATCGAAATTAAACATTGTTCCTTTGATTCATATCATTCTTTGGAAATGCTGAATCTTCAATAAAGAAATTATGATGGAGTTAGGAATGGCCAATGAATCACACATTCACTGCGAACCGAAGTCACCACATACGTTTTAGGTGCCATTTTGAAAAAGACTAAGAACAGCAAGGTCCATTGACTAAGTGAAAATGTGATCCCTGGCTAATACCTTGGCCTGCCTCAAGCAAAATTTAAAAAAAAAAAAAAAAAAAAAAAAAGCCAAATGCCACTTAAAAGGAAATGACACCTGCGGGTATTTGTGTTCATCTAAGTCTCAAAGCTTAACATCATTCTTCAGACGTAGAAACCCAATAGAACGTTTGATGAAAACAGTTAAGTTCACAATCTACCTCGGGATAAAACTGAAATTGGTACAAAAGGGGTGTGTGAGCCAAAAGCAGCAAGGGGGAAGCTATCGGAAGCTGTTAAGGGAAACCCGAAGCACCCTGAAAGCTAACCGTCCATCCGAGGTCCTTCCATCCCTCCCTTTCCCCAGGCTCCCTCCTCCCGACCCTCTCCTTCCACAGCTACCACTGACGAGTCCAAGCAAATCCCACTACACCTCTAGCCTGGTCCCGGGGGCCTCGGGACACACCCTCCCCTCTCCTGGCTCCCTAGGACATGACAGAAAAACTATTCTGCAGAGTCACCACTCCCAGAAGCTGACTCGCGCTCCCCATCCCCACTCCCACCCACTCGGGCCGGAGGGGCCAGCGATCCCTCAGGTTGCAGAGGTCGGAAACAGCAGATGGAGAGAAACGGGCCCGGGTCGTCGCCCGCCGCAGTAGCCCCCGCCAATGCCTGGCCGTCCCCTCCCCAGCCCCATGCTCAGCCGGGTGCTGGCCCTGCAGGCCCGGCCTACTCAGAGGCCTAGCGCAGGACGGAAGTGCAGGGCGAGGAAGGAGCTCACCGGAATAAAGCGGCATGGCGGCGGAAGAGGCGGCGGCGGTGCAGGAAGGCTGGGCCTGGCAAGGGCAACGAAGGGAAAGGAACGCGATGTAGCTGTGGCGGCAGGCAGAGGCGCGGTAGTGGCGGCAGCACGGGTGCGACGAGAGTCTCATTCAAACCGGCCACTGGCGATGACGCAGCAACACGCAATTTGCCCGCCGCGGAACCACAGGGCGACTGCAGGAGAAGACCCGGCGCGTTGAGCCGGCGAGGCGGGGCCTGCAGGGTGGAGAGCTGAGGGAGGTGGGAGCGGAGCCGCGCGTGGCGGCGGGCAGGCGCGGGCACGCGGCCCCTGCGCCAGTACAGGTGCACGCCTGCGCATTGCCCTGTGCTGCCCGCGCCCGCCACAAAGTGGGCGGGCCCTGCGCTCCTGGCCCCCGCTGGATGCCCCCCATGTGCCCCATAGCTGTCCTTTTAAGAAAGTCTCTCTCCCCTTTTTCGAAAGAGGGCTTCGATTGGAGCTGGGCATTTTTTTCCCCTTGTTACTATACCCGGTAAAAAAAATACCTCAGGCCTTGCTCCACCCCCGTCACCTAGGTCTACTTAATAAAAATACCCCGCTCTCCCTTTTAGGATTTTGTGACAAAATGCGTGTCAGAAGATTTTGAATGCTGCAGAGATAGGTCTGCCTTGATTGTAATGTGTTACTGTTGTTCCTCAAAACCAGTTTGGACTCTAGGTTGAATCCAGTGAGAAGAAAAAATTAAAAGAATAAAAAATAGAATAAAATGCCCTACGATGGTGAGAGTTGCCCATAGCCTTTCACTTACTTGTCTTGGACCGGTTTCCCCAATCTGGAAAAAGAGGGAATTCAACTGGATTGTTTCTGAGGCCTCTTCAAACTCAAAATTGTCATGGGAAAGGTAAATTCAAGCATTCTAGTTGAGAAGTAGAGCTTATAAGTTAAAGGAGAAATTTCAAAGAAATTCAAGTCAAATTTGGGGTACTTTCTTGCCTCATACAGGCTTTATTACTATTCTAAATGCTGCAAAAGTGTTGAAACTGTCCATAATTTAAGACGTAAACTGTCCACATTTCAAAACGCTACAACCCATTCAGAGACCAATTTTATGAATATACATCAGGAGCCTTATTCACCCTTCACTACATCAAGACATATGAGCATAGGATCCAAAATGTGATGGAAACAACACAACGATGCTATAGAATTTTTTTTTAAGATTTTATTTATTTATTTGACAGACAGAGATCGCAAGTAGGCAGAGAGGCAGGCAGAGAGAGAGGAGGAAGCAGGCTCCCTGATGCACACAGAGCCGGATGCAGGGCTCGATCCCAGAACCCTGGGATCATGACCCGAGCTGAAGGCAGAGGCTTTAACCCACGGAGCCACCCAGGCACCCCTAGAAGATCTTCTAAAGTGATGTAATATTAAGGGGAAACAGTTTATCAAACTTACTGAGCATTATGAAAGCAATACCTAAATTTAAAATTAACAGTCATAAAGACTCACCTGCATCCAGTTATTACTAGCTGTGTGACCTCTCAACTCCAGTTTCCTTCTTTGAGATCAAGAATAATAGCTGTATTATTGGACTCTTCTGAAGATTAAGTAAGATACATACTTACATAGAAGATGCTTAGCACAGTGCATTGCACCTAGTATAGCAATTACAGATTACACAATAAAAACTCCAGAGGGATTTTGTAGAGTATGGTTAGAGCACCAGACCATGGGTAGCTTTATTCTCTATTGCCCAAATGTTCAGTCATATACTTCTATAAAATATATCTTTTTATTTAATTTTAATTCCAGTGTAGTTACCATACAGTGCTCTATTAGTCTGGGATGTAAAATATAGCGAGTCAACAATTCCATACAACAAACACACAGTGCTTATCACATGTGGACTTCTTGACCCCATCACCTATTTCACCCACTCCTGACCCTCTTCCCCTATGGTAACCATCCCTTTGTTCTCTCTATAATTAAGAGTCTGGTTCTTGGCTTGTTTCTTTTTCCTAAAATATATATTTAAAAATATATTGGAGGGTGCCTGGGTGGCTCAGTCGGTTGAGCCACTGCCTTCGGCTCAGGTCATGATCCCAGGGTCCTGGGATGGAGCCCTGCATTGGAATCCTTGCTCAGCAGGAAGCCTGCTTGTGTTCCCTCTCTTGCCATATTTCTGTCAAATAAATAAATAAAATCTTTTTTTTTAAAATATATATAAGAAAGATCCCTTATGGGAAAAATCTTTGTTGCTCTGTATGTTGTTCACATTAAGGAAGGTCCTAAAGATGGAAAGATGACCCTGCAAATCCTCCCTGTACTGTGCTCTCATTGTACCCTGTTTTCACTCCAGTAACTTTCATCAAACCTGTTTCTTTAATGTCTGTATTCCCCCACCAACCTATTAACAGAAATCATGGCTGTTCTGTAGGCAATCTGAAATTATTTGATGCTATGAGAACTGGATGTGAGAGCAACCAGTTTTAAACTTAACTCATTCTATACACACCCCGAGAGTCTTCCAGAACAAGTCCGTTTTCACTCACAGTGACCAACGCTTCAGTAAAACTAACTTCTTTCCTGGTTGCAGGATCAAGAACCTGAGTTTAAGACAAATGGAACAGAGTGAAGATGTGGACCAGTGCTAGCAACTAAAAGGAAGTATGAGGGGTTCCTGGGTGGCTCAGTGGGTAAAACCTCTGCCTTCAGCTCAGGTCAAGATCCCAGGGATTGAGCCCCACATTGGGCTCTCTGCTCAGCAGGGAGCCTGCTTCCTCTGCGCGCTCTCTCTCTCTCTCTCTCTCTCAGCCTGCCTCTCTGTCTACTTGTGATCTCGATCTGTCAAATAAATAAATAAAATCTTTTAAAATAAATAAATAAATAAAAGGAAGCATGAAAGGAAATTTGCATAGCTAGCCTTCCTGGATGTCAGCAGGAACAGTAGATGATAATAAATTTACCCTATATACTGTCTGTTACTAAGCCCTGGTCTATATGTGTCTAATGGATGGAATCTTCTGCTTAAGATTGACCTCTTTAAATAATGAATATATTAGTAATATCTTAACCTGCATGCTTGTAAATAAATAAATAATGTTGGTGAAATATAGACAAGTATCAGTATAGTTTTTCTTAAAATATTTTTTTATTTGACAGAGAGAGAATAGGCAGGGGTGGGGGAATCAGGCTCCCTGCTGAGCAGATAGTCCAGCAGAATAGTTTTTATTGGTGAACTACCTATGGTAGCTTGCATAAAATGCCCCCTCCTTATCCAGCTAATAGAAATCTTATCCAACTTTAAGGTCTCCGTTTAATGGTAATTCTTTCATCTGTACTTAAAGCGTCCTCCTACAATTACCCCTTTCCATCAAGTAGTATTACACTGTAACTGTTTGATCCTCTTATTCAACAAGTACATATTATGTGCAGGACACTCAACACAGAATCTGTAAATACAAAGATGAATCAAACAAAGATCTTGCCCTCATAAGACTGAGAATCTAACAGGTATATTGAAATATGCACAGGTTGGGGGAACACTTGGCTGGCTCAGTCAGTAGAGAATGGGACTCTTGATCTTGGGTCATGAGTTCAAACCCCATGTTGGGTGTAAAGACTACTAAAAAATAAAATCTTTTAAAATGAAAGAAATGTGCACAAATTAACTCCATGGCTCTCTGAATTAAAGCTCTTGACTGTAAACAATGGGAGGAATTGATTGGTAGAATATAGGGTAAGCTAACAGAATCAATAGGAACACCTGTGAACTAATCACAGATAATGAATAGGAACCAAGGAGTAGCAGTGAACATAGGCAAGGTCATGTCACAAAAACAGTCTGGCCACTTCTGCCAACACCTCCATGAGTAATTTCTAATTCGTTTTCCACCTCAATCCCTCAAGATTCTCTGTCCTGATTAAGAATATATAATTAGGGTGCCTGAGTGGCTCAGTCGGTTAAGCATCAGTTTTCGGCTCAGGTCGTGATCCCAGGATTCTGGGATTGAGTCCCTCATTGGGCTCCCTGCTTGGTGGGGAGTCTACTTTTCCCTCTGACCCTCCTCACACTCTTTCTCTCAATCTCCCTCCCTCTCTCAAATAAATAAATAAAATCTTAAAAAAAAACCCCAATATATAATTAGCTAATGATGAGGAAAGGATTGACTGGCTCTGCCTCCCATGTAGACATATTGGGATACAGGATGTGGGCTGCCCAAAATGCAATAACCGTGTTTTTGTCTTCTATTGCTGCTGTAACAGATTATCACAAACTAAGTGGCCTGGACAAAACAAATGTATCATCTTACTGCTCCAGCCGACAGAGTTCAACAGTGGTCTCAATCTTTACGTATTGGTAAGATTGTACTCTTTCCAGCTCTACGGGAGAATCCAGTTCTTACCTTTTCCAGATACTAGAGGATGCCCACATTCCATGTCTCCCTGTCCCCTTCCAGCAATGCCGTCCCTTCAAGCCCTGCTTCCATCCTCATAGCTCTGCCTCTCACTCTGATCCTCTGCCTTCCTCTTTATAAGGATGCCATCTATATTACATTGGTTCCACCTGGATAACTCAGGGTAATCTTCTCATCTTAAAATCCTTAATTTAATCACACTCCGCAAACTTCCTTTTGACATACAAGGTAACATATTCATGGGTTCAGGAGATTAAGACATTAAGATATCTTTAGGGGAGCATTATTTTGTCCTATGAAAACAAAACTAAACAAACAAAAAACAACACCCAAACTAGCAATATCCAATACAGTTTCTGTAATTTTTATATTCTTACGTCTTTTTTCCTCTACTAAATTATAAACTCGAGGGGAAAAGCCCAGCTTTAAATAATTTGGAAATAAATATACATTATCCAAATGATTTAATTTTCTATGAGAACATATTTATATGCATAAAATCTAAATTATTTACATACCAAATATATATATACATATATAATATTGTTTTTATTTGTATATATTTATACATATAAATATATCTTGGAACAGTATTTGCCTATAAAATAAGTTCAGTAAGTATTTCCTAATGAATTCCTAAATGAATGCATGCCCTACTTTTGGCTCAACAGATGAAGCAAATTATGTTAGGCTGAATCTTATGCTACTATAACAAAAAGACCCCAAAATTCAATAGCTCAAAGAAGATAACAGGTTCTGGAGGAGTTGGTGGGGAGAGCAATGGCTATACTTCACAATGTTATTCAAAAACCAACATTCCACCATACAGTTCTTCTGCTATCTCCAAAAGCAGCACTTCTCAAAGTTTAAGGTGAATGTGAATCACCTGAGAGCTTGTTAAAATGAAGATTCTGATTCAGTAGTTCCTTGTTCCTCGATGAAATTTAAGATACTAACAAACTCTCAGGAAATCACTATTTTGAGCAGTAAGGCATTGAGGGACTTGTCTTTTTCTAATTGTTTGAGGATGGACTGCAGGTACATCTGAGATTCAGCTCCCAGGAAGAAGAAATGGAAGGGGAAAAAAAGCACAGGGTAGCAATCTCCTTTTAAGTGAGAGTAATGGGAGGGATGTGCATAAATCACTTCCAATTCACATTCCATTGGTGAAAACAATTTTATGGCCTAACTGTATGGAATTCTAGGAAATGTAGTCTCTTACGGGGCAGGGATATTACTCAAGCTTACACTCTACCATTATGCAAGAAGGAGAAAATGGACTTTGGTAGAAAAATGTTGAATTCCTTTGTAAGTAATCTTCAAGCTTATGAAGTTTTCTTAAAACATGTGACAAAATTCCTAGGTGTTTAATTTTCTCACCTGTAAAATGAAAATTATATTATTTGTCTCCGGATGCTCATTGTTATAAGATTTATTTTTTTATTTTTTTAATTAAATTAATTTATTTATTTTCAGAAAAACAGTATTCATTATTTTTCACCACACCCAGTGCTCCATGCAATCCGTGCCCTCTATAATACCCACCACCTGGTACCCCAACCTCCCACCCCCCCGCCACTTCAAACCCCTCAGATTGTTTTTCAGAGTCCATAGTCTCTCATGATTCACCTCCCCTTCCAATTTACCCCAACTCCCTTCTCCTCTCTAACACCCCTTGTCCTCCATGATATTTGTTACGTTCCACAAGTAAGTGAAACCATATGATAATTGACTCTCTCTGCTTGACTTATTTCATTCAGCATAATCTCTTCCAGTCCCGTCCATGTTGCTACAAAAGTTGGGTATTCATCCTTTCTGATGGAGGCATAATACTCCATTGTGTATATGGACCACATCTTCGTTATCCATTCGTCCGTTGAAGGGCATCTTGGTTCTTTCCATAGTTTGGCGACCGTGGCCATTGCTGCTATAAACATTGGGGTACAGATGATCCTTCTTTTCATGTCATTGTCATAAGATTTAAATCATTAGTTGAGTACATATACGTTGGGAATAATGACCAAATAGAGCTGATCTCGAACAGAACAAATACCAGGTGCACTGATATGTTTATACATCGACTTCTAGGCTAAGTTCAGCTCCAGAAGCTTTACTTAGTGAACCTAAAACAGGCAAAGCAAGTGATTCGTAATCCTCATCGTCAAAAAGTTTCTTTCAGGGTGCCTGGGCGGCTCAGTCGGTTAAGCGTCTACCTTTGACTCAGGTCATGGTCTCAAGGTCCTGGGATCTAGCCCCGTATCAGGCTCCTGCTCAGCAGGGAGTCTGCTTCTGCTTCTGCCTCTCCCTCTACCTCTCCTCTGGTGCTCTCCCTCTCAAATAAATAAATAAAATCTTTTTAAAAAAGGTTTCTTTCAAAAACAAAATTCTGCACAACCAGATGCAAACAGTTCTGGCTCAACATTTCCCTACCCATACATTCTGCCACCATTAAATTCAATCATGCTTTCTTGTCTTCCATTTTTTGTCCCCAAAAGTCAACTAATCATTTAAATTTAATGATTTAAATATTGGAATCAAGTTCTCCCCACTTCCTCTCCCCTTGCTCACATCTCATCTCTATAATACAAACTGAAAAATCTCTGAGCAATTGCTTTTTGCATAATTCATTTAACATTTAATAGTTACTGTGTTTTTTATGTATGCATATAGCAGATATATTTCATCCTTCCATCTAGGCTGTGAATACTTCTTTGTACTTCTTTCAGAAATATTTCCTAGTTAATTCAGTTAGAGAATTCAGGATCATAGTGTGCTCTGAAGTAATTAGATCACTAACTATCTGTGTATTATCTACTTCATATCTAGACAACAACTACCCCCATCTTTTTCATTTCTGTATGCTCAAGGTCTGCCACAGACCTAGCAAGGAGTAGGCGTCTTACATATTTGCTCAACAGCAGATTACATGTGTTGGTGATAGGCTTTCAGAGCAGAAAGAAACTGAAGCAAGTGGGAGGCAGTCGGGGACAGAAGGAGTCTAGAGAAACAGAAAAAGCAAAACCTCAAAGCAATCAAATTCATTCATTTAATAATTTATTGTTGATTGTCTACTCATGGCCTTGCATTGCAGGAGTTCATGGTCTACCAGAAAATGTAGAAAAAATATTAAAGTAGGTAATAACTGTATGTGGAGGGTAGGAAGGAAACCGACTAGAATAGAGCAGAAGACACACACGGGGCTGTGGCAGTAGATAACATGGGGTGGGTAAAATGGGATGTGATTATAGAGCCTGAGTGCTGGGATAAAACATTTCGTCTCAGTTACGTGGGATTTTCTAGCTCCTTAAAGCCACATGCCACCACAAACAAGAAAAGTCATATTGAAATTTCCCTATGTTAGATTTTCCCAGATTATCTCTCATTCCAAATCATCTGACCTGTCAAAGATTCTTACATAGGGATCCCTGTTCATCAAAGCAGAAAAGCCACTTCACTGTTTTCTACTTTTATAATTAGTAAAGTAATACACGTACAAGGTTTAAAATTCCAACATAACAGGAAAATATTTAAAGATAAATGAAACTCGGGGCTCCTGGGTGGCTCAGTGGGTTGGGCCGCTGCCTTCGGCTCGGGTCATGATCTCAGTGTCCTGGGATCGAGTCCCGCATCGGGCTCTCTGCTCAGCAGGGAGCCTGCTTCCTCCTCTCTCTCTCTCTGCCTGCCTCTCTGCCTACTTGTGATCTCTCTCTCTGTCAAATAAATAAATAAAATCTTTAAAAAAAAAAAAAAGATAAATGAAACTCTCTCTCTCTCCATCCCATCCTTAAACCTACTTCTCACAGGCAACTCACTTTAACCTCTTATGATTTTAGAACTTCCTTGTGGTCACCTTCATAATTCTAAATAATGTGCTTAAAAGTCTATTTGTTTATTTATCAAGTTTAAGCAATATCAATTAATACCCCTTATAAAATATGAGGATATAGCTTTTTCTGAGCTATCCACCTCCTCTTTCCGTTTGCCTGCCTTCTTCCAATTTTTATAGTTATAATTCCTTTATTGGTTACTTTAAAATTGGTCACCTACTTAAACCTCCATTTCCCGTTCTTCGAACCTTAGGAGTTTCTTGACTGCAACTGCATCAGATAAGGATACAGCTTTCCCCACCCCTTTGTATCTCCCCTTCCACATTCCAGTATCTTCCAGCCATTCAACACTCTTGCGAACTAAATGATTATCAACAACAGAAACTAAGAATATTATGATATCAACAAGAAATGGACAAAAACCAGAGTAGCTCCAGGGGGCTTGGAAACAAGAAGGAGGTGATGACAATGACAGTCTGCTTGGGATGATGCTGATTAGATAAGTGAATTCTTCTATCCTATGATTAATATCAACTCAATTAAGAATCCTTTCAGTCTCCACTAAACTATATCACCTAAACCACCCTACATAGGGGATGAGCTCTCTTCCTTAAGTACTGTACAACTTTAACATTTTTTCCAGTGAGTTTCTGAAAATGGTGAATCCTTTTATTCTATATTTGGCTGCAAATATCTTTATTTTAATCTTATTCTTGATGCTATCTTAACTAATGGGGATTAGCAAATTGATGTAATTTTCCCTTGGCACTTTGAAGATATTCTTTCATTGTCTTTTATCATCTAGTATTGCTGATGAGACTTTATTTTTTTTTAAAGATTTTTCTTTATTTATTTGACAGACAGAGATCACAAGTAGGCAGAGAGGCAGGCAGAGAAAGAGGGGAAAGCAGGTTCCCACTGTGCAGAGAGCCTGATGTGGGACTCAATTCTAGGACCCTGAGATCATGACCTGAGCCGAAGGCAGAGGCTTTAACCCACTGAGCCACCCAGACTCCCAGTGACTTTATTTTTTAGTTTGTTATTTTGTAGGTATTGTCTTTTCTTTCTGGTAACTCTTAACATTTATTCCTGCTCTTACAATATGTCTGGGTGTGTATCTCTTTTAATTTATCCTTCTCAATACAAGGGATAAACTCTTGAACTAAGGACTTACACTTTTTAATATTACTTATTCTCTCTTTGGGAATTACAATAGCAGTTTTGTTGAAAATTTCCTATCCTTCATTTCTCTTTTCTGGTCTTTCATATTTTTAATCTTTTTCTCTCCCTGTGGTAAACTGTATCTGAATGCTCAGTACTATCTTCTGTATCATTTATTCTTTCTTTGATTATGCCTAATCTACAGTTTTTCCCATCTATTCTTTTGTATTTTAACAATGATATTTTACATTTTCAGGATTACTTATTGGCTTTTTTTCATAATTTTTTAAATCTTGATTTGTGTAATATTTGCCTATGTTATATTCATAATTTATTGGCCTTTTTAAAGAAATTAGAATTTTTTAAAGTTTTATTTTAAAGATTTTATTTATTTACTTATTTTAGAGAAAGAGAAAACGAGAAGAGAGGGAGGGGCAGAGGGCGAAGCAGACTCTGCACTGAGTGCAGAGCCCAACACAGGGCTCGCTCAATCTCACAACCCTGAGGTCATGACCTGAGCAGAGATCAAGACTCAGACGCTTAACTGACTCAGCTACCCAGGTGCCCTAAAAAACAGATTTTTTCCTTCATACTAATTCTTTTGTTGTCATGGCTGTTTTAATGACAACTTATTATTTTGAAATAATTTCAAATTTACAGTAAATTTGCAAGAATAATACAAAGAACTATTTACCCTTCACTCAGATTCATCAGTTGTTAGCATTTTGCCGTATGGCCTTTTCTACCCATCAATCATCTAAATACACTCTCATGCTTTTTCTGAATCACTTGAGAGTAAGTTGCACATACAATGTCCCTTTAGGCCTAAAGACTTCGGTGTATGTTCCCTAGGAACAGGGACACTCACTTAAATAACCATAGCACAATTACCAAAATCAGGATATTCAACATTAATACAATGACACTATTACCTAATATGTAGGCATTCCTCAAATTGTGCAATTTATAGCAATTCTTTTCTAGTCCAGGATCCACTCCAAGATCATCCATTGATTGCATTTAGTTTTTTGCTCTTTGATCCCAAACAAGTACCCAGGCTAACTGCAAAGTCTTTAAAGGCTTCTTTATAAAATTAAATTAATGTAGAATAAAATCATAATGCCAGTTAGTACAATGAACGTCTATATTACCAGTATCCAGACTTAACCAAAATTTAACATTTGCTTAATTGCTCCATCTACCTTTTTCCCTCTTTATTTTCTTAGATAAATATTAAATATTTAAGTAAATAAATAAATATTTCCTCAGGTAAGCATCTTTAAAAATACATGGATTTTTCTTATATAGCCACAATGTCACTTAACAAAATAATAATTTCTTGGAAATATCTACAATTGACTTCAAATGTTTGTTTGGTTGGTTGGTTCTTTCTAGAATCAGGATTTAATGAAATCCATGTATTACATTATGTTATTTCTCCCAGTTTTCTTTTAAAAATAAAGCAGCTCCCCCTTTTCCCTCCCTCACTTAATTTTTAATTTTTTATTGACTTTTTAAAAAGCCAGGTAAATTGTTCCATACTATAAAATGTCCCACATTCTAGAGTTGTTGGTTTGCTTCTTAGTGGCATCATTTGTTTTCCTTTATACCTAATATATTTTTAAAAGAATTTATTTATTTATTTGACAGACAGAGATCACAAGTAGGCAGAGAGAGAGAGAGGAGGAAGCAGGCTCCCTGCAGAGCAGAGAGCCCTATGTGGGGCTCGATCCCAGGACCCTGGGATCATGACCTGAGCCAAAGGCAGAGGCTTTAACCCACTGAGCCACCCAGATGCCCCTATACCTAATATTTTTTGTAAAAATAAATGAATTCTGGAGTCTGAATGAAATTCTGGTTGAGTGGTACTCGGAGTGAAATAGTCCATACACATATATGCAATTGTATATTCTTTCTTTCTTTATCCATCAAGAAATTTACATTGATGTTAACTTCTATTCCAGATTGCTTATGCATTTCCAAAACTCCAGCTTAATCCTGTCCCATTTCTCATTGTTTTAAGGTCCATTGCCTAGGTTTGTGGGATTCTTTGTGGGGTGGTGTAGGGTGGCATCTAACACATGATCCTTATAGTGAGTCTTTGGCCTTGATCAAAAGAGACAAAAATAATTAAATAAACTTACAGTATAAGTAAAATAATGCCAAAGCTTCACCAACAATTTTTTCCCACAAAAGCATGTAAAATTGGTCAAAAGCATGTTGTAGTCAAGGATATTGATATTAGACAAGTCTAGCAATACCATTACTTATGAAATGAGTAAAATATCCTTCAATCACTTCTACTACAACCCCAGCTCCTGTTCCTTCATTACTCATCTTTAATTATGTGAACAATTTTTAAGTATGATATTTCTGGTATTATACTCATAAGCGAAACTATTTTTGATAAGGTTTTAATCAAGTATAATTATTTAGGTATCCCTTTAAATTATTTAAAACTGGTGCCCATGCATATTTACTTATTTAACATATTAAAGTTTCAGACTATCTAGTATAACTTGACTTTTTAAAAAATATTTTATTTATTCATTTGACAGACAACGATCACAAGTAGGCAGAGAGGCCCGAGGGGGTTGGGGGAAGCAGGCTCACTGCCGAGCAGGGAGCCCAATGCAGGGCTTGATCCCAGGACCCTGAGATCATGACCTGAGCCTAAGGCAGATGCTTAATCCTCTGACCACTCAGGAACCCCTATAACTTGATTTTTAAATGTGAAAAGGCATCTACAAAATTTCTGAAATGGACGTTTGCTTTCACAGCTCTTATAGTGAGGTGGGGTCTGTCTATTCTAGAAAACAAATCAGGTGACTATGAAAGAAACATTTCATTATCCAGTACAGAAATGTCTATCCTCTCTCTAAACTAATTTGAAATCAAAGTCTGAGATTCTTGTAAACTTCTAAGTTGCCAGTATCCTCAATAAATAATTCCCCTCTCTGGGGCACCTGAGTGGCTCAGTTGGTTGAGCATCTGATTCTTGATCTCGGCTGAGGTCTTGATCTCAGGATTGTGAATTCAATCCCCTCAGTGGGCTTCACGCTGGGCATGCCTCCCACTAAGAAAGGAAAGGAAGGAAGAAAGAGAGAGAGAGAGAGAGAGAGAGAAAGGAAGGAAGGAAGATAGATATAAGGTACTTTTATTTCAGTCACTTTTTTTTCTGTTTTAAATATCAACATACATCTTGAAGTTCATTTTATTGATTGAATAGTGCACTTGAAGGTATAAGTTTTTACTGTATTCTCTCTAACAAATCAACAATAAGGTAAATAATGATCTGACTATCACGTAATTTGGAGGAAAATTTCTGGAACACTGAAGCAGAAAATCAAAATGGAAAACTGGTTGTAATAACAAAAGCAGTAGTTTAAAATTGTTCATTTGCTCTCAAGTGTTTTCTTGGTTATGACAGGATGTACTGTCAAAAAATCACAGTGGTGTTCTTGTTTTCCTGCTAGCGACTCACCTGGGAACCATAGCAACAAAACTAGAATTTTTCTTCTCTAAGAAACCTACGCATATGTTAACAAAGATTGGTGGTGGGTGGTGTGGTTGGGAGGGAAACAGGAGAAAAATATGTAGACACTTCCCAAAGAAAAACAGACTCTTTTAATCATGTATTTTCATTCCCAATTTATTTTTCATCCTCACATTCAGAGTTCTTTGATTCTACGGAAGAGTTCATCATGTTTATGCTAAAATTTCTTGTAGTAATCATTCCTGTATGTTATTTTCCACCATACACCTATTTACCAAATCCATTTTATGGTTTTTACTCATTTTTTTTTAAATAAAAATTTTGTGAAATTTCCTGGTCTTCCCCATGGAGAAATAGAGCAACCGGTAGCTCTGAGGAACAGTAATGCTTTTTCCTCTTGCCTTGGTTGGAAAGATTTTTCTTTCTTGGTTGGAAAGATTTTTTTCTTGATTTTTCCCGTACCCTTTGTCCCCTCTCTGTGCAGGTAGTGTATGTGGATCTGACCTCACGTGAACCTGGCATAACCAATCAGAACTCTGCTTCCCTCTGCCATAGTGATAGGCTCAAGGATAAACATAGGACTCAAGCAGTGAGAGGATTTCCCCAGGTCCCTGGATTGATTAGGCTTTTGGCTGAGATACTACACTTGTAGAATGGAAGCCTGGTGCTTTAGTGACTGTGTTAGTAGAAGGTCGACCCAGAGGAGAAAATAGTCAAAGATATAAGGATCCTGATAATGTCATTTAAGCCCCTGGATTCATGGTCAAAGTCAACTTTTCCACTAAATGTTTTAATTACGTGAGTCAATAAATTTACTCTTCTTTAACTAGTTTGGGTTGGGTTCTCTATTTGCAGCCAAAGGATTCCTTATACAAAAGCGTATGTTGTAAAAATGATATCCTAACACAAGTTCCGTCTTTACATTTTTCCCCCCACACATGGTTAAATGTTTCCTGTAGGGGTGCCTGGGAGGCTCAGTCAGTTAAGCATCTGCCTTCACCTCAGGTCATGATCCCAGGGTCCTGGAATCAGGTCCTGCATTGGGCTCTCTGCTCTGTGGGGAGCCTGCTTCTCTATTTACCTGTTACTCCCCCTGCTTATGCATGCTCTCTCGCTCTCTCTGGCAAAGGAAATAAAATCTTTAAAAAACAAGTGTTTTCTATAAATGTTTTATATACTGAATGATACCATGTGCTCTAAATTACTAAAAATCACACCATCTTAATAACTCAATTTTGGAAACAAAGCACTATCTGTGGTAGAAGAAGCATTCAATTATGAGCTGGGAGACTTGGGTTCTATCCTACTTTGTATCTAACTGCAGTTTAGGACATGGATATGTTGCAGTGTCTTCCCTGGATATTGATACTGTAAGTAGCTTGAGTTGGACTGTCCATATGGCACTTCCAACATTAAAATTTTGTCACTCTTGGAAATACAGCCCAGAGCGGGAAAATGGAAGAGACTCTATTAAATAGGAAGAAATAGATAAGCAAAAACATTTTTCTTTCAGTAAAATGATATTAATTTCAGGTGCTCATGTATAAAAACTTTTATATTATAGGTCAAAGGAAAAAACTGTAGTAAGATCATTATTGTTCTCCGGTATTTCTTGCACTTCCCTATTGGACTATGATGTAGCCTCACCCCCTTAATGGCAGGTTTGGCCTTGTGACTTGCTTTGGCCGTGTGATATGAATGGAAGTCACACGTGTGATGTCTGGGCGGAAGAGTTCACTCGTGGGTCACGTGTTTTCTTTTCCTTTGCGGTGATAATCCTCGATGTGCCAGATGGACCGTGCTCCATCACCCAGGGTTCCAGACTGCATAGGATGTGGAACAAAGCTGCTGCTTTGTGTCCATAAGGGACACGCACTGTGAGAGAAAAATAAACCTTTGTGTTTGTAAGCCACTGAGATTTGGGGAATTGTTTGATACCACAGCATAATCCCGCCTCCCCTGACTGACGTTGCAGTGGTGACTAGGCAAAACTGCATTAGGATCATCATGCAGGCTATGACTAAGGCTAGCACTGTATTAACACAGAAAATCATTTTTTTCTCCAAATTTTTTTCTAAACTTAGTTGATTAGATGTCAATTGTATTAGTTAATAGGAAAAACATAGGGCCTGCAATAGTGCCAGAATTATAAAGGAGCCTCATGTATAGAAGTTTAGTAACAGGAAGCTTCTTCAAGCCTGAACTGATTTTATGTGAAAAGAAATTGCAATCGAAATAAGAAATAATGAAAAAAAAAAAAGAAAGAAAGAAAGAAAAGAAAAGAAAGAAGAAAGAACGATTTTAAAAGTGAGGCTGAAAAAATTTTGGCTCAGTTGGTTAAATGAAAGTGATACTTATAGGTAGAAGCTGTGAAATCCTGAGACTTAAATCATAAGTGATTATATAAATTCCCTCAGGAGTTGGAAAAGAGGTTAAAAATGCCATCCAGACAGAAGTACAGCAACACTTGAAGCAATTATAATAAATTGTGTTCTAACTATGTATAAAACTTAATTGTAATTTCCTTTTGGATTCTAAAAGAATATATTGAACACTAATAATTAATATACATGAGGCCTATAAAAATAGAGATTACTAGTTCATGAGGCATTATTAACAGATGAATTACTAATTGTGAACAATTTTATGTGCCATGCTCTGAGGTAGGGCGTAGACTCTACTAAAAAAAAAAAAAAAAAAGGACTCTGAGGGAGCTTGCAAAGAAAAATACTTTGAATACAATAACAGAAACTATCCCATAATGAAGGAAGATGGGGTTTTTTTTACACCATTTGTGAATGGTGATTTTGAAAATATTTTCCTTGAAAAAAATAACATGGACATTGAAATATAATTAATGATTGGCTAGGATTTCTAAATTAGAGCCCTAAAATTAGAAACAATGAGATAAGACTCCTTATCTAACCATGAGGACGTTCAGTGAGTAACATCTGATGCATTACTTCCATATCCTAACTAACTCTGAAATACATTTCTCTTTTGGCCAACTCAAATCTAATATCATAAGGATGTGGAATTATGGAAACCATAGTTCTAGTATAAAACCAAGTTGACACAACACTAAAACCACAGGGAATTTTTCAGACTTTTCTTACATCGTACTTACCTTTCCATGTCTGTACATACAAATCTAATTTCAGTTTATATCATGTGCATACAGAATTTTATAATTCAGATGTTCATAAACTCAGATATTTTTACTTTAATTCTTTTTATGACAAAGACAATGATATAAATGGTCACATGACACTCCTTATAAGAAATATAGCCTTTGTTTTGCTATATAAAATAATATCTACATGCAGGTATACCTCAGAGACAGAATGCTGCAAAAAAACCGATATTGCCATAGAGTAAGTCAAATGAATTTTTTGGTAACTCATGCATATAAAACTTATGTTTACACTAGACTATAGTCTATTAAATGCACAACATTATTTTGAAAGAAAAAACAATGTACATACCTTAATTTTAAATGTTGTTGTTGCTAAAAAATACTAAACATCATCTGAGCTTCAGGAAGTCAATCTTTTTGCTGGGGGAGGGTTTTGCCTCCATGTTTTGGCTGCTGATCACGGTGCTGGTTGCTAAGGTTTGGGGTGCCTGAGACAATTTCTTAAAATAAGACAACCATGAAGTTTGCCATATCGATTGACTCTGCCTTTCACAAATGACTTCTCTGTAGCATGAATGCTGTTTGACAGCATTTTACCCATAGAACTTCTTTCCAAACTGGAGTCAATCCTCTCAAAGCCAACCACTGCTTTTGTTTAGGAAAGATTCTAAATCCATTATTGTCATCTCAACAATCTTCACAGCATTTTCACCACGTGTAGATCCCCTCTCAAGAAACCACTCTTTGCTCATCCATTAGAAGCAACTCTTCATCCACTCAAATTTGATCATGAGTTTGCACACCCTCAGGCTCCACTTCTAATGCTGCTTCTCTTGCTGTTTCCACCACATCTGCAGTGACTTCCTCCACCGAAGTCTAGAACCCCTCAAAGTCACCCGTGAGTATTGGAATCAACTTCTGAAATTCTGGTAATGTTAATATTTTGACTTCTTACCATGAATCATGAATGTTCCTAATGCCATCTAGAATGGTGAATCACTTCTAGAAGTTTCCAATCGACTTTCCTCTGATCCATCAGAACAATTCTCTCTATGGCAGCTGCGGCTTTATGAAACATATTTCTTAAATCAAAAGACTTGAAAGACAAAATTACCCTTTCATCCACGAGCTACAGAAGGAATGTTAAGTTAACAGGCATGAAAGCCACATTGATCTCTTTGTACATCTCCATCAGAGCTCTTAGGTGACCAGGTGTATTGGCAATGAGCAGTAATACTTTGAAAGAAATCTTTTTTCTGAGCAGTGGTTTCAGCGGTGGGATTAAAATATTCAGTCAATCACTTGTAAACAAACGTGGTGTCATCTAGGCTTTGTTGTTCCATTTCTAGAGCACAGGCAGAGTAGAGTTAGCATAATTCTTCAGGGACCTAGGATTTTCAGAATGCTCAACTTCAGAATGGCTTCAGCTTAAAAGTTGCCAGCTACATTAGTCCCTAAGAGGAGAGCTAGGCTGTCCTCTGAAGCTTTGAAGCCAGGCACTGACTTCTCCCCTGTAATTGTGAAAGGCCAAGACGGCATCTTCTTCCGATAGAAGAAGGTGATTTCATCCACATTGAAAATCTGTTGTTCAGTGTAGCCACCTTCAGTAATGATCTTAGCTAGATCTTCTGAATCACTTGCGGTTTGTTTCACCTTGCACTTTGATGTTTAAGGAAACCTCTGCCAGGTTCAAACTTTTCTCCTGCAGTTTCCTCACCTCTCTGTCTTCACAGATTTGGAGAGAAAGTTGGGCCTGGCTCTGGATTGAGCTTTGGCTTAAGGGAATGTTGTGGCTCCTTTGATCTTCTATCCAGACAACTCAAACCTTCTATCAGCACTAAGACTGTTTTGCTTTCTTATCATTCATGTGTTCACTGAAGTAGCACTTTTAATTTCCTTCAAGAACTTTTCCTTTGCATTCACAACCTGGCTTACTGTTTGACACAAAGGCCTAGCTTTCAGCCTACTGTGGCTTTCAACATGCCTTCCTCACTGAACTTAATCATTTCTAGCTTTTAATTTGAAGTGTGAGACATGTGGCTCTTTTCACTTAAACACCTAGAGGCCATTGAGGGTTACAAATTGATCTAATTTCAATATTGTTCTGTCTTAGGGATTGGGGAGGTCTGAGAAGAGGGAGAGAGATAAAGGAAAGGCCAGTGAGTGAAGCAGTCAGAGCACACACATTTATTTTATCTATTTATTGCTTTAAACAACTCTACCCCCAGTGTGGGGCTTGAACTCATGACCCTGAGATCAAGAGTCACAAGCTCTAATGACTGAGCCAGATGGGTGAACCAACCACAATTATTGATTAAGTTGGCCATATTACAGTGGTGGATCATGGTGACCCCAAACAATTACAAAAGTAACATAAAAAAATCACTTTTCACAGATTACCATGACAAATATAATAATAATAATGAAAAAAGTTTGAAATATTATGAAAATTGCCAAAATGTGACACAGAGAAAGGAAGAGAACAAATGCTGTTGGAAAAATGACACTGATAGAATTGGTTGAGGCAGGGTTGCCACAAACCTTCAATTTGTAGAAAATGCAGTGTTTGTAGAAAGTGCAATAACATGAGGGATGCCTGTATATTTTCTCCTGTTTTCCAAAGAAGATTTACTATTATTTATTTACTATTATTTACTATTTACTATTTACTATTATTACAGTGACCATTTCTCCCAGATTACACTGGTTGTCTTGGTATAACTAAACCCCTTACTCTTTCGAAACATCCCAGCTTGACAATATATGGGGTCACTCTACTACCAGTCATTCATATTTGGGGTCTTTGCCCTTCTCCACTAGATGGCACTGGAACCCAGGAGTTTATCTTAATCCAGGAAGATGGGAGGCATCTGGAATTTAATCCACAGAGGTTGCCCCTAATACTGCTAATCCTTCTGTTACCTACTTTAGATGCTACCATTGAAACTGTCTGCAGAGCCTGGGCTCTTCATGATTAGTCTTCCTTGGTACTCACACAGCCAGCCCTGTACAATCCCCATATGAAATCCACCTGGGGTCCGGGACCCTCCATAGGCTCCTTCTCACCCTCCCCACCCATCTTCCTTCCCCATCCTGGATTAGTTTGGACCATCCTCCAATGTCCCTTAATTTATAGCACCAACTTTCTTTGCTTCTCCTTTAAACCATTCAACTGAATTCTCCTTTAGGGACACAGACCAATCAAGATAAACCCTGGGTTGGAGTTATGTTCCAGGGGGCCCTGAAGCACAAATATGATGATGAGGGGACACTAATATCTTGGTAATATACTGCATTAAATTTAATGTACTGCATTAAATTTCCTTATGTATGCATATCTTGGTGCATATGTGCAAGCATTTCAATGGGACCAATTTATAGATATTTTATCAAAAGGCATATGCATATTTTAAGCCACTTTATTGAGGTATGATTGACATGGATAAAGTTCTACATATTTAATGTATACAACTTTATTAATTTGAAGATGAGTACACATACATGAAACCATTACCACAATTAATGCCATAATGCCATAAACATATCCGTCACTTTCAGAAATCTTCCCACCCGCCTTATTTACTTATTGTATGTGTCATAAGAGCATCGTAAGATATGCCATCTTAGCAAGTTTTTAAGTATACAATTCAGTGTTATTAACCATAAGTACTATGCTTAACAGTAGAAATCTAGGACATATTCATCCTGCAAAACTGCAACTTTGTACACTTCAACCAACACCTCTCCATTTCCTCTTCTCAGATTCTCTGCTTCTATGAGTTTAACTATTTTTTAGATTCCTCATATAAACAGGATCATGTAGTATTTGTTCTCTGGTGTCTGGCTTATTTCATCTACCATCAGGTCTTCCAGACTCATTCATGTTATCACAAGTGGCAGGATTTTCTTCTTTTTCATGGCTGAATAATATTCCATTGTGAGTATATACTATATTTTCTTTATCCATTCATCCACTGATGGACATTTAGGTTGTTTTCATGTCACCAGTATTATAAACAGAGCTACAGAGACCATGGAAATGCAGATATCTCTTAAAGGTACTAATTTCAATCCCTTTGGATAGCTATCCTGAAGCAGAATTACTAGATCATATGATATTTCTATTTTTACTTTTCTTAGAAACCTCCATACCATTTTTATAGTGACTTCACTAATTTACACTCTGACCAACAGTGTACAAAGGTTCCCTTTTCTCCATGTCCTCACTGACATGAAAAAATCACATTTTAAAAAAAGATTTTATTTATTTATTGTATATAGAGAGAGTGAGAGGAGGGGGGGCGGTAAATGAAGAGGGAGAGAGAGAAGCTCAAGCGACTTTGCACTGAGCAGTGAGCCCGACATGGGGTTCAATCTCACAGCCTCACTGATATGCATGGCATGAGCTGAAATCAAAAGTCTGATACTTAACCAACTGAGACACCCAGGCACCCCCCACCTTTTTCTTTTTTTATAATAGCCATCCTAACAGATGTGAGGTGATATCTCATTGTGGTTTTAATTTGTTTTTCCCTGATAATGAGTAATACTGAATACCTTTTCAAATACCTGTTGGCCATTTATATATCTTCTTCAGCGAAACAGCTGTTCAGGTCCCTTGCCCATTTTTAAAATCAAGTTATTTGGTTGTTTTCACTATTGTTTGAGTTCCTAATATTTCCTGAATATTATCCATTTATCAGATACATGGCTTGCAAATATTTTCTTCTGTTCCATAGGTTGTCTTTCAGTTTGTTCATTTTCTCCTTTCCTGTGCAGAAGTTCAGTTTGATGTAACTACATTTCTCTATTTTGCTTTTGTTGCCTGTTGCAATGCCTGCATTGTATATGTATATTGCTTCGGTTTGTATGTACATTTTAATAATAAAAATTCTTCCAATCCATGAACATAGAATGTACTTCCATTTATTTGTATCTTTAAAAAAATTTCTTTTGTCAGTATTTTATAATTTTCAGTGTACCAATCTTCCACCTCAAGTTTATTCCTAAATATTTTATTCTTATACTTTTTAAAGATTTTATTTATTTCTCAGAGAGAGAGCACAAGCAGGGGGAGTAGCAGGCAGAGAGGGAAGCAGAGTCCCCACTGAGCAAGGAGTCACATGTGGGACTTGATCCTGGCTCCCTGGGATCATGACCTGAGCTGAAGGCAGACCTTAACCAACTGAGCCACCCAGGGATCCCCTAAATATTTTATTCTTTTTTATATGTTTGCATATGGGATTGTTTTGATTTAGGTATCTTGTCTTTTTCTTGATTAACTTATCTGGTTAAAACTTCTAGTACTATGTTGAATAGAAGTATCAAGAGGGAGCATCTTTGTCTTATCTTGATCTTAAAGGAAAAGCTTTCAGTTTTTTACCATTGAGTATGATGTTAGTGGTAGGTTTTTTATATATGACCTTTTATATCTTCTATATCCTATTCAGTGACAGTTTTTATCATAAAAGGATATTTAGTTTGGTCAAATACTTTGTCTACATTGATCAAATGTAGATGTTGAGATGATCATGTGATTTTTATCTTTCATTCTTTTAATTAATGGATCACACTGATTGATTTGCATATGTTGAACTATCCTTGCATTCCCAAGGATAAGTTTTGTATATCTTTTTAATGTGCAATTGAATTCAATTTTCTAATATTTTGTTAAGAATTTTTGAATTTATATTCATCAGGGATATTGGCTTTTTTCTTCCATTGTGATATCTTTAACTGGTTTTGGTATCAGGGTGATGCTGGCTTTGTAAGTTTGGAAGCCTTCCCCCTCTTCAATGTTTAGGAACCAACAGTTTAAGATGGATTAGTATTAATTCTTCCTTAAATATTTGGTAGAATTCAACTGTGAAGCCACCTGGTACTGGGATTTCCTTTTTTGGGAATTTTTTTTTAATCGAGTCCATCTTCTTCTTTGTTATTGGTCTCTTCCAGCTTACTATTTCTTCTTGATTCAGCCTTGGCACTTTGTTTGTCTCTAAGAACTTACTGATTTCTTCTAGATCATCCAATTTTTTGCAAATAATTGTTCAAAACAGTCCCTGATTATTTTTTAATTTGAGGCATTAGCTGTAATATATCCTCTTTCATTTCTAATTTTATTTATTTGAGTATTCTCTTTTTTCTTAGTTTAGCTAAGGGTTTATTTGTTTTTAAGATTTAATTTTTAAGTAATTTTTACACCCAACATGCAGCTCAAACTTACAACCCCAAGATCAAGAGTCACATGCTTTACTGACAGATACAGTCAGGTGTCCCATGAAGGGCTTATATTTACGAACCTTTTCAGAAAATCAACCCTTAGTTTTGTAAAATTTTCTATTGTTTTTCTAGTTTCTATTTCATTTATTTCTGCTCATCTTTATTTCTTTTCGTCTGCTAATTAGGCTTAGTTTCTTCCTTTTTTATAAGTTCCTTGAGGTATAAAGTTAGTTATTTCAGATCTTTCTTTCTTTTTAATGTGGGCATTTGTCACCATAAAATTCCCTTACTACTGCTTTCATCGCATCCCATAATTTTTCATGTGTTGTGTTTTCTCATGATATTTTCTAATTTCCCTTTGATTTCTTCTTTGACCCAATGGTTATTTGAGTGTATTATTTAATTTCCATATATTTATGAATTTTCCCATCTTCTTGCATTATTAATTTCTAGTCTCATTCCATTGTGTTTGGAAAAAATATTTGGGATGATTTCAATCTTGCTAAATTTGTTAAGCTTTGTCTTTTAACATAGGATCTATCCTAGAGAATGCTGGGTGTGTACTTGAGAAGAATGTGTATTGTGCTGCTCTTGGATGAAGTGTTCTGCATATATCTATCAGGCCCATTTGATCTATAATGTTATTCAATTCTGCTTATTCATTCACCCTGTCTAGATGTTATACCCTTAAATGAAAATGGGGTATTGAAGTCTCCTTCTATTACTGTATTGCTATCTATTTCTCCCTTCATATCTGTTAATGTTTGCTTTATAAATTTAGAAGCTCTGATGTTGGGTGCCTCCATATTCATAACTGTTCTATCTTCCTGTTGAATTGGCCCTTTTATCATTATATAATGATATATCATTATATATATGTACATATAATGTATATATATATATGTATTATTGTATCATTATATAATGGTATATAATTGACCCTTTTATCATTATATGTGTATATAAATATATACACATATATATTCTAAATATATATAGAACACATATATCTTTGTCTCTTGTTAGTTTTTTTTTTTTTAAAGATTTTATTACCCATTTGACAGAGAAAGATCACAAGTAGGGCAGAGAAACAGGCAGAGAGAGGAATGGAAGCAGGCTCTCCACTGAGCAGGGAACCTGATATGGGGCTTGATCCCAGGACCCTGGGATCATGACCTGAGCCAAAGGCAGAGGCTTTAACCAACTGAGACACCCAGGTGCCCCAAGTCTCTTGTTAGTTTTTGACTTAAAGTCTATTTTTCTGCTATAAATATATCACCTCTGTTCTCTTTTGGCTACTATTTGCATGGAATATAATTTTTCATCCCTTAATTTTTAGCCTATGTGTGCCTTTTTTAAAAAGATTTATTTATTTTGAGAGAGAGAGAGCAGGAGTGTGGGGAGGGGCAGAGGGAGAGAGAGAATCTCAGGCTGACTCCCTGCTGAGTGTGGAGCCCCACACTGGGTTTGATTCTGGGACTGGGAGATCATGACCTGAGCTGAAATTAAGAGTCAGCCACTCGGGGCACCTGGGAGGCTCAGTGGGTTAAAGCCTCTGCCTTTGGCACAGGTCATGATCCCAGGGTCCTGGGATTGAGCTCCACATCAGGCTCTCTGCTCAGTGAGGAGCCTGCTCCCCCCTACCCCCATCTCTGCCTGCCTCTCTGCCTACGTGATCTCTGTCAATAAATAAATAAAAATCTTAAAAAAAAAAAAAGTCAGTCACTCAACCAATTGAGTCACCAAGGTGCCCCTAGCCTATGTGTGTCTTATATGTGAATCTAAAGTGAGTTCCTTTTATTTTTTTTTAATTTTTAAAAAAGATTTACTTATTTATTTGAGAGGGACAGAGAGATAGAGGGGAGGCAGTAGCAGAGGGAGAGAGAGAATCTCGAGCAGACTTCAAAGTGAGCACAGACCCCAGCTGGGGGCTCAATCCCTGACCCTGAGACCATGACCAGAGCTGAAATCAAGACTCCCACAATCAGCTGACTCAGCCACCCAGACACCCCTAAAATGAGTTCCTTTTAGACAGATGCAGCTCCATCTATTTTTTTTTCTTCATTCAGCCATTCTATGTCTTTTAAATGGGGAGTTTAATTCCTTTGCATCTAAAGTAATGATGGTCAGGTAAGAACATCATACTGCCATTTCATTAATCATTCTCAGTCTGTTTTGTAGTTCATGTTTCCCTTTCTTCCTCTCTTGCTATCTTCTGTTGTGATTTGATGAGTTTTCATATTGTTATGTTTTGATTCCTTTTTCTTTTGTACATTTTCTTTAGGTATTTTCTTTGTAACTGCTCTGATGCTTACATAAAACATAACAGTCCATTTTAAAGCTTCAATTGCATAAAAAATACACTTTTACTTCATACACATACACTTCATTATTGATGTTATTGGTATTATATTATCGATGTCATAATTTGTATCTTTTATATTACATATGTATTAACAGATTTTTTTCAGTTATAGTTATTCTTAAAACTTTTATCTATTAACTTATTCTAGGGTTAAATTTGCCTTATGCACCACCATTACGTATAACATTATTCTGTTTATCTATATATTTACTTTTACCTGTGAGATTTATTTTTTAAGATTTTATTTATTTATTTATTTGAGAGAGAGAGTGAAAGAGAAAATGAGAAGGGGTGGGCAGTGGAGATGGAGAAGCAGGCTCCTTGCAAGCAGATCCCAGGACCCTGTGATCAGGACCTGAGCTGAAGGCAGATGCTTAACTGACTGAGACACTCAGATGTCCCTACCAGTGAGATTTATACATTCATAGCTTTTGTGTTGTTTAGCATTCTTTCATTTCAACCTGAGGAACTTTCTTTAGTACTTCTTGTGAGGTATGTCTTGTGGTGACAAACTTCCTTAGTGTTACTTGTCTGGAGTCTATCTCTCCCCCTTTTTTATTTTATTTTATTTTTTAAAAGATTTTATTTATTTATTATCAGAGAGAGAGAGGGAGAGAGATCGAGCACAGGCAGACAGAATGGCAGGCAGAGGCAGAGGGAGAAGCAGGCTCCTTGCTGAGCAAGGAGCCTGATGTGGGACTTGATCCCAGGACGCTGGGATCATGACCTGAGCCGAAGGCAGCTGCTTAACCAACTGAGCCACCCAGGCGTCCCTCTCCCCCTTTTTTAAAGAACAGTTTTGCCAGGTATAGTGTTCTTGTTTGGCAGTTTGCTGTTACTTTTGTTGTTTGTGTACCTTGAATAAATCATCCTACTCTCTTGTGACCTGCTAGGTTTATGCTGAAAAATCTGTTCATAATCTTTTGGGCATTCCTTGTAGGCAAGGAGCTCCTTTTCTCTTGCTGCTTTTAAAATTTGTTTTTTGTGTTTCACTTTTGACGATTTAATTATAAGTGTTTCAGTGTAGACCTCTTTAGGTTTGCCAGTCTTGGGGGTTTTGAGCTTCATGCATCTGGATGTCCATTCCCTCCCCACATTTGAAGAGTTTTCAACATTATTTAAATAAGCTTTCTCTCCCTTTCTCTTTCTCTGATTCTTCTGGGATTCCAATATGCATATATAGCTTTTCTTGATAGTATGCCTTAAGTCCTATAGCCTTTCTTCATTTTTTTTTTCATTCTTTCCTCTCTTTGCCCCTCTGACTGGATAATTTAAGATGATATCTTTAAAATATAAATCAATCAATCAGTCTTCGAGTTCATTGATTCTTTTGCCTGAGTCTGCTTTTAGAGCTCTGTTACATTTTTTATTTCATTTATTGTATTTGTCAGCCCTAGAATTTCAGTTCAGTTCTTATTTTATGGTTTCCCTTGGTGTCTATGTTCTTTTGCTGTTTATTGAGTTTCTCTAAGATTATTATTTTGGGGGGGCCTGGGTGGCTCAGTGGGTTAGGCCACTGCCTTTGGCTCAGGTCCTGATCTCAGGGTCCTGGGATCAAGCTCTGCATCGGGCTCCTTGCTCAGTGGGGAGCCTGCATCTCTCTCTGCCTCTGCCTGCCTCTCTGCCTGCTTGTGATCTCTGTCTCTCTCTCTGTCAAATGAATAAATAAATAAAATCTTAAAAAAAAAGATTATTATTTTGAATTCTTTGTCAGGCAATTCATAGATTTCCATTTCCTTGGGATTAGTTTTTGGAAATTTATTTTCTGCCTTTAGTTGTGTTGTTTCCCTAATCTTCATGTCCCTTATAGCCTTGTATTAATGTCTGTGCATTTGAAGAAGCAGTCATCTCTTCTAGCCTTTATTGACTTGCTTTCAGAATAAACTAGAGATTCTGCAGTTTCTCAGAATGTATGAACACATTTGCTGGTGTGGAAGTTTTAGGATTGTGTGCTTTCTCCCTACACTGCAGTGTTGTGCCACGTGCTTAAGAGTCAACCACTCCTTTTACTAATGGCTGTGCACTGAGATGCTGTGATGATGAGCACAAGCGTCACGCCTCTCCCTCCCTCCTGAAGGAGCAATCTTAGGGTTGTGCACTTCTCCCAGTCTTGCAGAGTCAAGCCAACTTCTGAGATCCTTGATGGCTAGGAGATCCATGAGCCATCTGTGAGAGCGTGTGGAGCTGCCATCTGCAGGGGCAGTGGGCACCAGGCACAGGGGTCTGTGGGCTGCCAAAGGTCTCATTGACCAAAGGCTTTGAGCCCTCACCCCTTCTTTGTTCTTAGCTGCCCCATGTTATTTAGCTATATCTATTCCCTTAGCATTCTTAGTGAGGTGAAACACCCTCTTGAGCAGTGCCCCAAAAGGCTGGGGAAGCTGGATGCTCACATCATTCTCTGTTTCCCCTGTGAGAGAAATCAAGCACCAAAAGCAGCTCTCTCAGTGCTAAGCTGTGCCAGTTTGGAGGAGGGGTGACAACAGTTAAATTGAAAGTGTTCGTACCTGGGCTACCTGGGTGGCTCAGTGGGTTAAGCCTCTGCCTTTGGCTCAGGTCCTGATCTCAGGGTCCTGGGATTGAGCTTGACATTGGGCTCTCTGCCCAGCGGGGAGTCTGTTACCCCCCCCCAACCACCTGCTGCTCTGCCTACTTGTGATCTGTCAAATAAATAAAAAAATTAAAAAAAAAAAAAGAAAGAAGAAGGTATTCTTACTCTTTTCAATGCAGCCACTCTTGGATTTTGTGCTCCACTGGGAGGCTGGATATTCTCAACTAGACTCCAGAGGTCTCATAAAGGTGATTTTATCCGTGTGTATTTGTTAAATTGGTGTTTGTCAGGGTATGAAGGCTGGGTCCTCCTATTGTGCCATCTTGATGATGACATATACATATATATTTTTTAAGTATTTATAAATACTACCAAAATAAATTTCACCTGATTAACAACTATTTTCCCATTTCTTGAAGATACTAATTAAAATGATTAAAAAACAAACTTAATGGGCAAAAAATGGCTATGTTGGTTTTAATCTATAGTTAATCAGCCATTTGTATATTTAAACTTTTTTATTCATTAGCTTTAGCTTATTTTTTTTTTCTTAAAGATTTTATTTATTTTATTTGACAGAAAGCGAGATCAAAAGTAGGCAGAGAGGCAGGCAGAGACAGAAAGGGAAGCAGGCTCCCTGCTGAGCAGAGAGCCAGATGCGGGCCTCGACCCCAGGACCCTGAGGTCATGACCTGAGCCAAAGGCAGCGGCTTAATCCACTGAGCCACCCAGGCGCCCCCTTTAGCTTATTTTTCTATAGGATTTTCTCCACCACCCCATCATACTGTCTGTCCTTCCTTCTTTCCTTCATTTTTTTAAACTGTGGACTGGCAGGATTTTTAGAATTTTAATCTTCTGGGGCGCCTGGGTGCCTCAGTTGGTTAAAAGTCTGCCTTCGGTTCAGGTCATGATCTCAGGGTCCTGGGATTTAGTCCCGCATTTGGCTCCCTGCTCACAGGGGAGCCCCTTCTCTCTTTCACTCTGCCTGCCACTCCTCCTGCTTGTGCTCTCATTCTGTGTCAAATAAATAAAATCTTCAAAAAAATTTAATCTATTTTTCAAATATTTTTGCAGTCATTTATAGTTTAATTTTGCCTCAGGAGTCTTTGATGGCATAGACCTTTACATTTTTACATATGAAGTATGCTAAATGTTACATTTTTGACAGCACTGAAAATTCAGATGGTTTTAAATACTAGACATAACACAACTAGGTGAAGTGGCCCAGGTAGGACTGTTGGAACTGGGAAGTATATGCCCTATCAGAAATGGGTCAGGTGGGGCATCTGGGTGGCTCAGAAGATTAAAATGTCTGCCTTCCACTCAGGTCATGATCCTGGTGTCCTGGGATCAAGCCCCATGTTGGGCTCTTGGCTCAGTGGGGAACCTGCTTCTCCCTCTCCCTTTCCCCCTGCTCATTCTCTCTCTCTCAAAATGAGTAAATAAAATCTTTAAAAAACAAATGGCTTAGGCAATTGCTTCTGTGCATGATTCAAGTCCAGTGGTACCCAAACTTACTCTTGACAAAGAATTACTGGAAACTGGGTTTTAACTGAAATATTCCAATTTAAAAATTAGCAACTAGGGGCGCCTGGCTGGCTCAGTGGGTTAAGCCGCTGCCTTCGGCTCAGGTCATGATCTCAGGGTCCTGGGATCGAGTCCCGCATCAGGATCTCTGCTCAGCAGGGACCCTGCTTCCTCCTCTCTCTCTCTCTGCCTGCCTCTCTGCCTACTTGTGATCTCTGTCAAATAAATAAATAAAATCTTTAAAAAAAACGCAAAAACTAGCAACTAAACAGTTTAAAAATGCTGTATGAGTCTAACAAAACAATTATGAAGGCTGAATATTACTAAGGTCTCTTGTTCTTGTAATTTTCCAGTTGATTTTCATGAACATTTTTGGTAAACAATCACATAACTAGCAAATAAAGACAGATTTACTTCTTCCTTTCAGTATTTGTAATACTTTTTTCTTTTTTCTTATCTGTTATTTGTTAGGATTCTTAGAATATGGTTCAATAGTAAGAATCCTAGTCTTGTTCTGGAGTTTGATGGTTCCTTGTTAATTGTGTTTTTTCTAAGTTGACAGACCACTTTTATAGTTAAATAGGAATTACTATGTAAATAATTTGTAAAAATTATGTGGTTAAGATCGTAATTACTGCTGATATGCTAGTATGTGGTTTTAATTTTTTGAGCATTTGTGGTGCAAATGTGGATTAACTAATTAAAAAAATGTGAATCAATGAGAAATATAATTTTAAGTGTATGATTATGAAGATGTTCCAACTTTTTTATTACATCAAATGCACTTTCTTGAAAGCCTGGCTGGGATGTTTATGCCACTAAAATAGAAAAGATTTTAATTATAGTTTAACAATGTTATTTTTGCATAAATATTTCTTCTGCTTAGAAAATCAAAAATAGTGAAGCTGACTTAAAACTAATTACCAGGGGTTTCTACATGAAGATTTACATAAATAAAATGTTTAAATTTGGGAGGCAACTGTTACTATAGTAAGTTCTAATGCTATTATTTCTTATAATGAAGTAGATTATAATGAAATAGATTAAAAGCACCATAAATAGCAATAACGAATGAAGTTATAGAATATTACAAATGAAAAATATAGTCATTTATATAAATGTAAAGCCACATACAACTTTATATACAGATATATATGTATTCAGTAAAGGGCTGAAATATGAATAATAATAAGACGTATTAAAAAATTTTTAAAAAGATTTTATTTATTTATTTGACAGAGATCACAAGTAGGCAGAGAGAGAGAGAGAGGAAGCCGGCTTTCCGCTGAGCAGAGAGCCCGATCTGAGGCTTGATCCCAGGACCCCGGGATCATGACCTTAGCCAAAGGCAGAAGCTTTAACCCACTGAGCCACCCAGGCACCCCTAATACATATTAAATTAATGGCAGTTACTGCTTTGTGGAGGAAGGGAAGAGAATAGGAATGGGGAGAAGGAACTAAAAGATCTTTGATTAAATGTTTTTCTGGTAAGAGCAATTTGAAGCAAATATAACATTTGCTGATTCTGGATGGTAGATATAAAAATACCTTATATATATATATATATATTTTTTTTTAAAGATTTTATTTGAGAGAGAGAGTGAGAGAGAGCATGAGAGGGGAGAAGGTCGGAGGGAGAAGCAGACTCCCCATGGAGCCGGGAGCCCGACTGGGGACTAGATCCTGGGACTCTGGGTTCATGACCCTAGCCGAAGGCAGTTGCCCAACCAACTGAGACGCCCAGGCGCCCCACATTTTACATTCTTTTGCAGACTTAAAAATACCAATATTGTGAGTATAATTAGTAAAATAAATGGGCCTTCCCCCCAACCCTCAGTATTTTTATTTGTCAAATTAACAGAGAGAGCCCACGAGTGGGAATGGGAGGACAGAGAGAGGTTTCCCAAGGAGGAAGTAAGACATGGGGCTCAATCCAAGGACTCTGGAATTATGACCTGAGCCAAAGGCAGACACTTAACTGTCTGAGTCACCCAGGTGCCCTCGTTATTAGAGAATATCTAATGATATGAAAATGAGAACATATTTTACCAAGCAGAATTTGATTGACATTTTTTTCTTTTTTTTTTTTTTTAAAGTTAGGTTATTTTAAACTGTAACTTCAAATAATGACAAAGTGACTCACACTTACCAGCCTGTAAATAAGGACAGTGGCTGTTCTCTTTCTAGCCCAGAGCCCCTGTCTCAGCACAAATTTGCAGGTGTGGTAAATGTGCACACTTGATGCTGAACCTCTTAGTATGTCTTCCTGTAGTAAAGTGGACAGGAAAGTGAGAGTACATTTCCCAAAATTCCTTGCAGCTGGAGTTCTGAATGTGATTGTTTTGGACAAGAAAATGTACCCACATAAGACAAGTGAGATGAGGAAAACGATTTTTCCGGCAGTGCTGACAGATTCCAGTGTCCAGACACAAGGTTTGTAAGTGGGAAGAATAGTGGAAATCATCTAACTTGGTGTGGATTGCAGCAGGCATAGCAAAAATACTGTCAAGAACCAGTAGTGTGCCTTTCTGATCAAGGCACTCTCCTGGTCCTTGCCATGTTGGTATACTTTGGGATTAAGTGGTTTTCTTTCCTGTTTTTTAAAATTTTATTTATTTAACAGAGAGAGAGAGAGTAAAAGATCATAAGCAGGGGAAGTGGCAGAGGGAAAGGGAGAAGCAGGTTCCCCAAAGAGGAAGGAGCCCAATGTGGGGCTAGATCCCAGGGTCCTGAGGTCATGACCTGAGCCCAAGGCAGACACTTGACTGAGACACCCAGGCACCCACCCCTAAGTGGTTTTCTGAACTTAGAAGAGAAGCAGCCTTCTTGGCTGACCTGGTTCTACAATGTGGCATTTAGAGTCATTCCTCAAATATCTGTTAGTTCTCAAAAGAGTTTCATGCTCAGGTTAATTTTTCTTTTTAATGTCCTCTCCTTAAACTAATTAGAATTAACTGTTCTCTGTACTTTACTGGACCTTGTACAGAACCAAACAACTGTATACTAACAATATAGCAAGCAGCATGAGGTTCACACTCCTGTCAGTTCTCCTTGCCCTCCAAGGAGATGCAGATGCACAGTGGCCCAAGGGGTTGCTGAGCATGCAGTGGGTTTGCATTACAGATGAGGAACCTTAAGTTTAGAGTACCTGAATCTTTTATAAGGAACATAAGCAAATCTGCCAGCTTTTGCTCTAGGGGGAGATACTATCTTTTATTATACTGGATAGTAAACAACTTGCCTTTCTTTGAGGAAGACATATTGTCCAAGGCTGTTGATTATACAAATCTCTTTGGTAAAGATAGACCAGAACTAAAGCTGCCAGAGCCACCGCTCACAGGACATGGAAGAATGCAAGAGACCCACAGAGAACTGTTTTCCAACAGACATTACTCAACTCTTCAACTGTAGCCACTAGTTTTAGAGCCAAACCACATTTTCTTTTAAAAATCCACTTTAATCTAATCATGGACTTTAACAAACATTTATTTACAGTCAGAGACTGATTTAGAACATGGTTTCTATTCATTTCAGCCACGAGAAAACACCAGTCATATTAAAGGTATCCATCCATAAATTACTTTTATTTCTCATTAAATGAGCACAGAGTCATTAGCATATTAATAACAGATATGTTTATTATTACATATCCATCAGTGCGGCTTTCAATACCACTTGAAACATGCATATCATCCTAGAGACGAATCAGTTTTCCAGTGCTTCTTATTTGATACACATTACTGCAAAGCCATTATAAATTACTGAGGAGGTATTTGGTTAAAAAAATAAACAATAAATCATACTGCCCATATGTATGAATCAACTCTTGTTGCTGGACAAGAGTTTAACAGTATTTATCTGGTAATTCCTATGTTAACTGGAAAACATCACAGATGTATTGCCGTAATTTTCTTTTATATTGACATAAACCTACATATCTTGCAGAATTTTATAAAGTCATTCATTATTGTAGCAGGTAGTTTAATGCAAAGATTGTACTCAATTTGTGAAAGTCCAACAAAACTCTAAATATTTTAAATTAAACCAATTATCAATGAAGAACCCACTGACACAAAATTTCTTGAAAATACGTTCTTTTGAAATTTCTACATTTAGTCATGGCAGTAAAATAATTCTTTCAAATTAAGGCACTAAAAGGGCAATGCAACTCCCATTGAAAGTGTTCTAAGAATAATTTACATTTCAAACAGTGCATACATTTCTTATATGTTTGTTAACTTAATGTCTTTATCATTTAAAACCACAAAGAAATACATTATACAATTACAGAAATGATGTACCCCACAAAACGCTTTTAAAACTTGGTTCTTTTGTACAGTTAGTTCCTAACGTCTCTAGTAGTAAAATAACTCAATATGGCTTGGCAAAAATGCATAGATTAAATGTAAATTTTTATTTTTTTGCCTTCTCCCATTTCCCCAATCTACAAACGTGCTGAAACACATACAGTATTTTGTAAAGCATAATGTAAAATAATTATTCTCCATAAGTCTGCCACGGGCAATCAAAAGTGAGGCTTTTAAATTCTACAGTGAGGGCACTGAAGTCAAGTGATGTCACTGCTTTCTTAAAATAGTTTTGTATAGTCTTGCAAGAGCACAAAGACTGAAGTCATTTAAAAGAATTTCAGTTGTCTCATTTTGAGATATTTTCTTTACTCCTTCCATGAGCTGATCTTCATAGTGATGGCCATTCCACTTGAAAGTGAAAGTCCCTTCCTCTCACTCCTATGAGGAAAACTGTGTTCTATCATGATTGACAGGCATTTTTTTAGAAATTCAAAAAGGCAGCACCTTTTTAAAAAAATATACCTACCTAAGCTTTCCCCCAATTGTACTTGCATTACACAGTAATAATTAATCTAATCTACCTGTAGGCAAACCCGCAATTAAAAACAAAACAAAACAACAACAACAACAACAAAAACCCTCAGTGTGCTTTTGTGCCAAAGCAAGAACAGAATAACAGCAATCTTAACCCTGAAGCCTGTGATATTTGTGTCAAAGGAACAGCCTGTCTGCTCTGCATGGTTAAAGAAGCCTGGTTTATCAGGTAGCATTCCACATGATTCCACAAGGCGTTAGGCCACATGGTTAACTGCTGGAGAGGGAAGGGGGGCAGAAAAAGAAAAAAAATGTAATTAAAGAAATATACTCGGTTTAAAAATACAAGAAACAAAATTGTAGGGAGAGGTAAATATAAATTATATGTGATTAAGAAATACACAAAATTTGGAAAGCAGGAAAAGGAAAAACATACTTAGCATTATTTTCTTCTTACTTGTACTCTATTTCAAACACATGGTCCTTTTTTGTTTTTTTTTTTTACAAAGCTATAATTCAATTTTAAGTAATTTTGGGTGCAGCTTTATCTTATACAGGAGAGAGGTGATAACAGGATTTTACAGAAGTCAGTCAGGAGTGAGGTGATAATACCCTGGAGTAGTAAAGGTGGCTGAAGAATACAGATGGTGTAATACCTATTACTCATTTAAAAGGATCAGACTCAATTATTGGTAATAAGGAGTAAAGAAATGGGATGAATTTGACATTAACAGAGAGGCAAATCTATGTTAGGTCTCAGCTTCCTCAAATCAATATTCCTCTTATATAGGGATTAAACTCTAGGTAAGCTGGTATTTGGTAAAGGAGAAAAAATTTAGGCTTTAGAATTGGATAAAAATAGGTTTCAACCCTGACTATGCCACCAGCTTGATGTGGGATCTTGTTCAAGTGGCTTAATTCCTCTGGGCCTCATTTATTCATGTATGAGAACTGAATGAGATATCTATCATAACCTCTCTTGAGGAAGGGATTTAATTATGTCCTAGAATTGTTTATTATAACATATAAATATTTAGGAAAAAATTCTATCAAAACCAGTTAAAAAAAAGAGGTGTATACTTAACTGGGAAGTTTATTTGCAACACCATCATCAGTGATACCAAAATAATAATTTTGATTAAAAAAAAATCTATGCCAGGGGCTCCTGGGTGGCTCAGTGGGTTAAAGCCTCTGCCTTCAGCTCAGGCCATGATCTCAGGGTCCTGGGATCAAGCCTTGCATCGGGCTCTCTGCTCAGCAGGGAGCCTGCTTCCTCCTCTCTCTCTGCCTGCCTCTCTGCCTACTTGTGATCTCTGTCTGTCAAATAAAGAAATAAAAAAAAATCTTAAAAAAAAAATCTACACCAACATAGTTAAACTTAAAGAAGAGAAGAGCAAAGTTTTATATGAATCTATTTATATTTAAAAAGGGTGACAATCCGCAAGTTGTTTAAAAAATTAAGGGCTAAGTATGGGCCATATATACCAACCAATGATAGCAAAATCTGACATAGACGTGGAATTAAATATGACATTTATAAATATTATCAACTTCAAACAGGAATCAAAGTAGTTTGTAAAGTTATTTTAAGTCATATATTATAAATACTTAGCTATAAATGATGCCCTCTATAAGGAAAAGAACAATTAGATTTTAGATTTAATAGATACTAATCACTTTCACACTGTCCAAGAGGTTAACACTACAATCCTTACCTAGTTTTTCCGGATGTATTTTTGACCGCTTTTCGGAAAGACTGATTTGCAGTAGATCTTGTAGAAAGTGTTCGAGGGGATGCACGAACAAAACCAGATGGTGGATTCTTAGGGATTTTCTTTACCAAATGTGTTACCCATTTTTTTTGTTCATCCTGAGAACATGCTAACAGCAGCATATCTCTTGCTGATGTTACATCATAACTTACTATGTTAAAAAAAAAAAAAAGACAAAGTTATACAATACCTAAAATGGCTCTACTGAAGCATAATTTTGTAAGTTCTTAAAATTTTAAGGGATTTACTATGCTTAATTAAGCTTGGAAAATATCTCTTTTTCCTTAATTAAGGCCTAACATTTAAAAAGAAAACATTGGTCACAAACTATTAAGAAAAATAAAAACAGAAATACAAAAAAATGCAGAAATGAAACAAATTAATGTATTTTTAGAACATAAGTTTCTTATCTTAAAATAGCTGTTGCCTGTATTCTTTCCGTCAGGCTACCTCTGCTAACCTAGAGGCCATTTTGTCTATGATCCAGCATGTTGGTCTAGGCAGTGAAAACCAAACAAAAAGAAAACAAGTATGAAGAAAAAAACTCATGGAGGAATAATACAGTGGAACTCACCTATAGTCCTTCTCTCCAATTTAGAGTAATTTCTTAGAGGTACATTTTTTATAAAGGGGGTAATGCTCTTTAAAAACATTGTGTTCAAAGCTAAATCTGTAACTGTGAAGTGACAGCCACATGTTGCTCCACCATGTCAAAATATTACTTCTTACAACCTCTTTTCAAATTGGTGTAGAAAATGCTACACCTGAAGAAGCTATTTAAATGGGACTTAATTTTCCAATTTTTTATAAACTGTGAAAGTAATTTTTATGCCTTACCTTTACAGGGAGAAATTAAGTCCTCTTTCTTATCTAAGTGATCTCTGTGGCACTTAACATGGCATCTTCGACATTCTAGGGCAGGAGGTGGCTTAAAAACATGCCAGAGAGGTTTGGCACAGGCCTCACAGTTGGCAGGAAAGTGGTAGAGCGTAGGAATGAACTCATGGCCTTTGTGGTTTTGAAAATTAGTCTTTTCAGCTTGCTGTACTGGTTCCATCTCTACATCTTTTCTACATTCACCTTCATTTGCATATAGTATCTACATTGAGGAATGGTAAAACAAAAGATTTTAAAAAGTCTTAATTTGTACATAAAAGTTTCACATGTATAAAAAGCATTGGTAATATTTGCATTCTACTTCACAAAATGCATTTAGTACTTAAGTAAAAGATCTATTATGGTTTTTACCTGGAATATTTTAGGAATTTCTTCAGTTTCAGCCCTGTAAACATCTCCTTGGGTTACAGGTCGAACGTGAAACAATTTACTAAAATAAAAATAAGTATGATTTAAGCTATTATAAAAACTCATCTACAGTAAAAGACAGACATTTCATTAAAGAAGACATAGAGATAGTAAATAAGAACATTACAAGATGTTCAACATCATTAGTCATCAGAGAAATGCAAATTAAAATTACAGTATCACTATATACCTGATAAATTTAAAAAGTAAAAATGCCAAATGCTGATGAAGATGCAGAGAAACTACACTATTCACACAATTATTGCAAAAATGTAAAAGCTGCAGAGCCACTTCGAAAAACAGGATGGCACTTTCTTACAAAACTAAACAAACATATGCTTAACATATGACCCAGCATTTGCACTCCTGGGTCTTCATTCCAGAGAAAAAAAAATTTATATTTATAAAAAAACTTGTGCATAAATGTTCACAGCAGCTTGATTTATAATAGCCAAATGCTGAAAATAACCCAAATGAATGGTTAAACAAACTGTGGTACATTATTATCATAGAATACTACTCAACAATAAAGAGAAATAAACAACTTGGATGAATCTCAAGAGAATTATGTTGAGTGAAAAGAGCCAATCTCAAAGTTTACATACTATCTGATTCCATTTATATAACATTCTTGAAATTACAAAACTACAGAGATGGAGAACAGAGAACAGGTAGCCAGAGGTTAGAGTGGGAAAGAGAAAGGGCCCTTGTTATGGCTACAAAAGGGTAGCAAAATGGGTCCCTGTAATGGAACTGTTCTTTAACTGGTGGTGTTCATATGAATCCATACATGTGATAAAGACTTATAGATTAGAAAGAAGCACACGATTATATTTGTAGAAAAGTCCTGTGGAATCCACCGAACACCCCAACAAAACTAGTAAGTAAACAGCAAGATTAAAGAATTCAAGATCAATATATAAAAATGAGTAGTACTGGAACAACTAGATATCTACATGGAAAAACACACACCTATACATTCAAAACTAACCTCAACTGCAACCTCTTACCAAACACAAAAGTAAATTTTGAGATTAATTATAACTTAAATATAAAGCCTAGAACAATAAAATTCCTCAAAGAAAACACAGAATACCATCACAACCTTTGGGTAGGCAAAATTTCTTAGACTACAAAAGGCTGTAATTCTTAAAACTGGCTTCCATTAAAAGATACCATAAAGAAAATGAATAGGCACATATAAATTTACAAGAAGTTCTAGAATGGGCAAAACTTGATAATAAAATCCAAATGATCTTTTTCTTCCTCCTGAAAAAAGCGGGCTTTCTAAGTGATGGAAATATTCTTTATCTTGTTTTACATGGGTGTTTGTAATTGTCAAAAATCAGTGAACACAATACTTAAGATGTATGCATTTTTATTACACAAAAATTCTGCCTCAATAAAAAGGTAAAATAATCAACTTTCATCAATCTGAAAGTATTTAACTTTTGAAGTTGAAAGACGGTATCTTTAATATTAGTGTTTATGTATTATTCCACCTAAGTTGATCATTTAAATTTTCACAACTAATGCATCTTTTAGACATTAGGAAATAAAAAAAATATATGGTACTGGCACAAGAACAGACACACCGATAAACTGAAAAGCATAGAGAGCCCAGAAATAAACCCATGCCTTTTATGATCAATTAAACTACAACGAAGGAGGCAAGAAAACAAAATGGGAAAAAGTCTCTTCAACAAATGGTGCTGGGAAAACTGGACAGCTACATGCAAAAGAATGAAACCGGACCACTTTCTTTTACCATACACAAAAATAAACTCAGAATGGAGGAAAGACCTAAATATGAGACCTGAAACCATAAAACTCCTAAGAAGAAAACATAGGTAGTAATCTCTTTGACATAAGTCACAGAAACATTTCTCTAGATAGGTCTCCTTTGGCAGGGAAAGTAAAGCAAAATTAAACTCTTTGGACTACATAAAAAAAGGCTTTTTACATAGCAAAATCAATCAATCCATCAATCAATCAAACAAGAAGATAACCTACTGAATGAGAGAAGATACTTGTAAATGATCTATGGATTAAGGGGTTAATATAAAAAATATATACAGAACGTAGACAATTCAACACCCCCCCCCCCAATAACCCAATTAAAAATGGGCAGAGGAGGGGCACCTGGGTGGCTCAGTTGGTTAAGCATCTGCCTTTGGCTCCGTTCATGATCTTGGGGTCTTTGGATTGAGCCCCACCTCAGGCTCCCTCCTCAGCAGGCAGTCTGCTGTTTCTCTCATTCTTCCTCTGCCCTCCCCCTCCCCCAGCTTGTGTTCGCTCCCTCTCTTTCACTTGTTCTCTCAAATAAATAAATAAAATCTTAAAAAAACGGGCAGAGGGCATACATTTTTCCAAACATACATTTTTCTAAAGAAGACATACAGATAGCCAAAAAACACATGAGAAAATGCTCAATATCCGTAATCATTAGGGAAATGCAAATAGAAACAATGAGGTCTCGCCCTATACCTGTCAGAATGGCTAGGTTTAAAAATACAAGAAATAACAAGTATTGACAAGGGTGTAGAGAAAAAGGAACCCTCATGCACTGCTGGTGGGAATGTACACTGGAGCAGCCACTGTGGAAGACAGTATGAAGGTTTTTCAAAATATTAAAAAATAGAATAACCATATGCTCCAAAAATTCCATTACTGCGTTTTTACCCAAGAATATGAAAATACTAATTCAAAAATACTAATACTAATATATGAACCCCTATGTTTATTGCAGCATTATTTTTAACAGCCAAGATATGGAAGCAACACAAGTGTACAACCATAGGTGAAAAGATTATTCAGCCATAACAAAATAAAACAAAACAAGAAATCTTGCCATTTGCAGCAATATATGTGGAGTCAAGAAAGTATAAAACTCAATCAAATAAGTCAGAGAAAGACAAATACCATATGACTTCACTTATATGTGGACTTTAAAAAACAAAACAAATGAACAAAGAAAAAAAAACAACTAAAAAACCAGACTCTTAAATATAGAGAACGTTTAAACTGATGGTTACCAGAGGGGAGGTGGGTGGGACAGTGGGGGAAATACTAAATGAAGAGGATTAGGATTATACTCATTGTGTTAAGTAATGAGTAATGCTCAGAATTGTTGACTCACTTTGCTATATGCCTGAAACTAATATAACACTGTATATTAATTATAATTGAAAAAGAGAGAAAAATTGAGAAATAAAATTTCAGTACTCTTTGGTAGTTGCTTAATTCTTTTTGTATTCTAGCTATAACTGACTTCACAAATGTTTAATTCTAAAGGAATGGCAATACTTCATTTTAAGTTTATATTTTTCATGAATAGCACCCACCACATTTCACTTTGAATTTATATTTTGTTGTATGTTTTACCTTTTCTACTACTTCTTTTACCTACTACTTCTTACTATCTGTAAGCTCCTTAAAAATGGAACCATCTCACTCATCTTTGTACAATCTATAAGACCCAAGATGATACAGGCAGCAGTGCTTAAGAAAAGGTTTTAGAATGAATACAAAGGAAAAAGCCTAAGCTTATTAAAGGCCTCTATTAAAAACAAAAAGATATATTTACATTTCCTTAACAATGACTACATAATTATATATAGTACTTGTGGAGATGCTCTTAGAACCTAAAACCAATCAACCCTTGAAATAAAAAATGTGTCTTTAGAATACATGAATCAGCTATGCAAAATTTTCCCTCTCACATTTTGCTAAAGATGTAATGCAAAGTTTTAAAGTTTGTTAACAGAAGTATGCAACATTATTTAACAAAATATAAACTAAATTCTAAGTCTAGGGGTGCCTGGTGGCTCAGCTGGTTAAGCAGCTGACCTCAACTCAGGTCATAACCTTAGGCTTCTGGGATGGAGCCCCATGTCAGGCTCCCTGCTCAGTGGGGAGTCTGCTTCTCCCTTTGCCCCTCCCCCTACTGGAGCTCTCTCTCTCTCAAATAAATAAAATCTGAAAAAAGAAAACCTAAATTATAAGTATAAAAATAATTATCATAAGTTAATATTTAACTGATTTAAAATTCAACCAAAGGCAACTTACTCTATGTCCAATACCATGGATGGACTGGATTGTTCCTTATCTTGTTCATCATTATAGAACAAAATTTTTTTGCTGCTCACCACAACATACTGAAATGAGAAAAAAAATGGGAATATATATACAAGCAACATTAACTTAGTTTAAAATAATAAGCACAATACTTGACATTTATGTAAAAAATGTACTGTACTAATCTGAGATCAATGCTAAAAATAGATCAGTTAATACAAGTTCTATGCTTTAAAAGCAAAATACATAACAGAATATCAATTAGAAAAAATGAAGAATATAATACCTGCTTCTTCCAGCCATATCGTTTGATATTTCCTCGATTTGGTATTGAAAGCCAACCTTCAATTCTTGACTCTAGGAGAAAAAGAATATATTGTCTTCAGTCTTAAGTTGTAACAAGAGGAAAAGCTATTACATGTTGTCTGACAGCATGCAGCAACAGGCATTTGAACACAGCTAAACGAATAAGTGCTATAATTTGCTCTTCCATGCTTCAATCACACAAATCAACTTTAATGGCCATACAAATATTGCAGAAAAAAATCCCAAGCCACTTATCCCATATAATTAACATTTAGTACTCAATTATAAAAGTATGAGGTAAAACAATACCCTTAAGAGCCAGGCAAGACTGGAATGGATTGCAGCTTAAATGGGATATGATACAGAAGACTTTAAATATCATTTAACACTCATAAAAATACTTAGCAAAAAAAAAAAAATGCAGCAAGTGGAACAAATCAGAGCTATGATTTACACAAGAAAGAGCAAGCAAAAGTACAGAGAAGTATCCTATTACTCACAGAAGATAAGAATAGAAGATAAATAAATAAGGAATGCAGGCAGAATCAACTAGGTATAAAGAATAAGAGACAAGCATTTTATTTGTTTTCTCAGCACAATATTCTGATAAACTTTTTGGTAAAGCACCTATAAAATTTCAATAAAACTTTCCAAATCTGGTTGGGGAGTACTTAATTCTAGAGTTAAGTCCAAATGCAATTCTTACCAAACTAAAGAGATACAAACGAAGTCTTTTAAGTATGTTATACCAGAATTTGATCAACAGCAAAAGAACATAGAATTGAGTTGGTTAGCTGCTAATATTTTAACCAGTTTGTGCATATTAGAAATTCCTTGACAAATTCAATCAAGGCATTTAAAAATAAACATTATTACTATTTAAATACAATTAATGCTTATTAGAAATATCTGGAGGAAAAGAAGACTCTGTTAGAAACGATTATTTTATATTAGGTTAGAAATAAAAGCATTTGTTTTCTGTACCTATCTTTAATATTTAAGAACACAAAGAAGAGAAAAGTAGCCAATTTTCAAGTATAATGCTCAAATCATGTCCCTAATGGGAATATATAATGTCTTTCTCCACATAAACCACTGTAAAACATCTAAGTCTTAGAGTAATTAAAATAGGTAACATTTACTGAACATTTATGGTTTGACATGTGCTTTCCAAGTAATATCCTACATTTCATACCTATTATCCCATGAATATATGATATTACATTCCTATGAATACAGGATAGGATAGCTTCTACTATCATTCTCCATTTACAAAAGAAGACACTAAGGCTCAAGAGTACACTCTATCAGTAACTGTCAAAACAGTAGGTTTACCCTAATTTCTGAGCTTGTGTTCCGAGAATATAATGCTACTCTGTCCTTTAATTAAAAAGCTTTGCAGTTAATTGAATCAGAAGTAATATTCTTCTTGTTCTAACTTCTTCCATGCACCTAATGTCCTTTGGTTTTGTTATTCCCCTTAATCTAAACTGTAGTTGTAAAGGTGGAGAAGATAAGGAGAAACCTGAGCTCAAAATGATCCTCCTCTTCTCCCAACATTTTTCTCAGTTGCTGTTAATTTAGTTCAGCAATAATTATTTCGTCTTCTTAGGTAGTTCCTTGATAAGTTTTGTAAGATCAGGGACCGTATCATAACACTATTTTTATACATCTCAAGATATCTGACACACAAGAGTAAGTAGGTACTTGACAGATATTTGTTGATTATTTTGCAATTTTTTTTTCTGAATTAGCCAGTCACTCTCATAAATAATTGTTATAATTTAAAAACCAAAGCGCAGCTTCATATTAAATAATATGCAGAAGGTTGCTAGTCACTCACAAATATTCTATCTTACAAAAACAACAAGTTATCGCTAGGAAAATTTCCCTGCAGTGTGTCCCAAACTGCAGCTCTTACTCCTCCTAAGTCTATTTAATCAAGTAATTCCTCACAAAAAAGATGTGAAAGTCACTGAAATCTTGACATTTATATAAAACTGTGTATGCCAAAATACCCCAATCCCCAGTCATTTCTCTATGAGAATAAATGCCAAAATTATTTATAACTTATGGCTGTAGGTTCTTTAGAAACAGAGCTAAAGAACCATCCCAAAATATTTTAATTGTATTCGTAAGTGATATAAAAAAGGAAATTAATCAATGCTCAAGACTTAAGATGCATTATCTCTAAACCACTGATTAGATTTGGGCACATCAGAAGCTGTTATACACTCAAATACTTGAAACACACTAAGAAATCCACTATTTACAGGTTTAAATTACATAGACTGAGATAAAGCTAGATGGAAACAGATAATCCATAAGAGACAATGAGTATTAATAGAGTGTTGATATCAAGTGTTTTCTCTAGTGCTTCATCTACTTTTACGTTCTTTTCAGATTATTAGCTCAGTGCTTCCAAAAGAAGGAAAGAGAAAGAACAAGGGAGGAGAGGCAGTTATCATGTTAATCTTTTTATCATCGAGGCAATGGGAAAATCTTAACCCAAGTGTAACTTTTATATTTATACTGTACTAAGATACAACCTGCTACAGAACCAAAAAGAGGTGAAGACATAAAAGAATCAGGCGAATAAAAGTGATTTTAAGAACTTCACAGGATTGTACCACAGATCATTTTTTCCCAAGTATTTTTTTAGAATTGGGAAACTTAAGAGGAATCATCTAGTTAAGGACAAGATGCCCACTAAGGTTATAGAGTCTTAGCCCTAGGTATACATGGTAATTAAATGAGAATCTTTATATTAAATGATGATATCTATTACTAAGTCATATTATCAGTTCATCCACTCAACATTTTTTTTAAAAGATTTTATTTATTTGACAGAGAGAGCGAGCGAGCAAGTGAGCGAGCAAGCTCAAACAGGGGAGCAGCAGGCTGAGCAGGAGGGAGAAGCAAGCTCCCTGCTGAGCAGAGAGCATGACATGGGGCTAGATTCCAGGACTCTGGGATCATGATCTGAGGCAAAGGTGCCCCGATCCACCCAACTTCTTGGGGGGAAAAAATCCCCAAACAACAACAAAAAACATCTCAGCGTATTGCGTGTCTTAGCTGGTTAAAACATCCAACTCTTGGTTTCAGCTCAGGTCATGATCACAAGGCCCTGGCACTGAGCCCCACCTCAATCTTCTTCTCTCTCTCTAACCTTCCTCCTCCTTTCCACCTGCATGCACAACATGCATGTGTGTTCTCTCTTTCTCTCTCTAAAATAAATAATCTTTTTTTTTTAAAAAAAGATTTTATTTATTTATTTGACAGAGAGAGATTACAAGTAGGCAGAAAGGCAGGCAGAGAGAGAGAGGAGGAAGCAGGCTCCCTGCAGAGCAGAGAGCCCGATGCGGGACTCGATCCCAGGACCCTGAGATCATGACCTGAGCCGAAAGCAGCAGCTTAACCCACTGAGCCACCCAGGCGCCCTAAAATAAATAATCTTAAAAAAAAATCTTGCTGCGCTAAAAAAATAATCTATATTTCAAAAGGCCTTTATTTTAACTGTTAAGTAAATGTATGCCATACAAAGTTCTCCCTTTTCAGCCTGTAGTTCAATTAATTAATTTTCTAAACTAAGTAAAATTAATCATTAGTCATTATCTTCAAAAATTTTAGATACTTGAATCATATCTAACTCTCTTAAATTAAGAGCAACTATCAGAATTCTTTAACAGTTCTTCCTAGATACGACGGCAAAACCTTAACTTTATTTGCCAATGCCCATTTTTAAGTTCTAGTAAATTGTTTTTTTTTTTTTAATGGTAAATCTTTTTTTGTTTTTAAAGATTTTATTTATTTGACAGAGAGACACACAGCAAGAGAGGGAACACAAGCAGAGGGAATAGGAGAAGGAGAAGCAGTTTCCCACTGAGCAGGGAACCCGATGCAGGGCTCGATCCCAGAACCCTAGGATCATGACCTGAGCCGAAGGCAGACACGTAATGACTGAGCCACCCAAGCACCCCAAGTTCTAGTAAATAGATTTAGAACAGATTTTTAATTTACTAAGCAAAACATCTGGTGCAAAAATGGGTTAAAAAAATAAAGATTATCCATTACTGTATACATACAGTGTGAAAGTTAGCACTACAGAGATCTTTATAAAGTTTCAAAACTAAGAGTGCACTAATAAGAGACAGGGATAACTGACTGTCTCATTTTATAGCAATGAAGAATGCCCACCAGTATTATTTTTTCCTTCACTTGGTTTGAATTTTGAAAACCTTACAATAGAATCTCTGAAATTACACAGCTATTCTAAATGATATAACTCAGAATGGAGCCAGTAGCAACATTTTACAGTTTCTTTGCCGACTGTATTCCTAAATGGATTAGGTCAGGATTCAGAAATTTAAATGGAGCCCTAATTTAAGTCTGCCAATCAAACCATCTGATCATCCTGAGTTTAACTTTCTTGAATAAGCCAGAATGGAAGACAAAAACTCGTCACCTGCCTCCTCTTTAGATGTCTCCCAAACTCATCACTCAATTCAAATTATTCTACATAATATTCATCAATAAAGTCTCTGCAATGTTTAACCTAGTATAAAGAAAACCAAGGCAAACATAGTAAGACATTATAATCAAAGTTAAATGTAAATGGATGGAATAAAGACAAAAAAACCTGGTCAGGATATTTAACTTCCACTAAATTAAGTAAGAATTCCTTTATTGAATAACTCAAGACACAGCTTGGGATTAATGAAGAGGGACTCTAAGCTACAATTTCATTTCAACAATTTCAAGAATGTAGCCAAACATCCCTAAAAGTCATACTCTGATGATTAAAACTAACTTTTGAAAGATTTTCAAACAACAGCTGAAGCAAGAGGTTCTTGTTAAATCCAAAGTGATCCTCTGATAAAGGACATGCACCTACAAGATTTTCAAGACGCAGGAGGTTTCAGAGAACTAATAATGGGAAAACAGAAGGAACTCCTTGACCATTGTAATAAGAAATTTCACTCTCTGTCCTTTCTCAGATATCTAATTTGGGGCTAGCAAAGACACAAAAGGAAGAGGGCAGGGATGACATGGTATACAAGAGTTAAATCTAACACATTATTCAGGAAACACATAAATTAAAATCGATTTTCATGTTTATGACCATGTGAACAAAACTTCTAAAACCTTGAAAAAGGATATGTAGATGTCAAATGTATGTGTGTGTATATTTATACCCTATTTATTCCTAAATTGAACTTATGTGTATTTCCTACCTCTGTTAAAAAAATATAAATGTACTGGGGTGCCTGGGTGGCTCGGTGGGTTAAAGCTCTGCCTTCAGCTCAGGTCACGATCCCAGGGTCCCAAGATCGAGCCCCGCAATGGGTTCTCTGCTCAGGAGGGAGCCAGCTTCCCACCCGCGCTCTGCCCTCTGCCTGCTGCTCCTCTGCCTACTTGTGATCTCTCTGTCAAATAAATAAATAAAATCTTAAAAAAAAATAAAAAAAATATAAATGTACTATAACTTACACTATAATAAACCCAAAAATGGATGTTTATTTTTTAATTTACTCTCTACTGGGGAAAAAAAAGACAAAGGAAAAAAGTCTGAAATGCTGCATACTCACTTTTGTCTTCAACTGACTATCCCTTCACTGCATCTCTCAATCCTTTTTAATCTGTTTCTCTAAATTTGAAACTTAAAGTCTGACCAAAGTTTATCAAAACTACATTAGAAAGGTCTCTCTCTATAGGCTGCTGTGGTTTTGATTATTAAGCCCAGTTCTTAGTTTTTGTATAATACAAAAAAACAAAAAACATAAACATTAAAGAGCTGTTACTCATGAAAACATATAATTTTCTTTAAATAGTGAAAGGTAAAAGCAGCAGCTTCAACTTTCACCATTGAGTTAAGTGTTCATAGGTTCATAAGGTTCTTCAAGATTTTTATTCAGATACAGCCTCTCAGATTTAAGATTTCTTTCGACTGCTCTTATTCTATAAAATGCAGACATAATCAGACTTTGGCTATCAGAAACAGAAATATCTTAAGGTCCATGGAAAAAAATGACAAAGGGTAGAAAGTTAAATGAAAGAAACATACATTAATTTCCATGTCTTTAATCAAACCTGAATGAACAGGAATATTCTTACCTGGAAGGTTTCCATCAGTTTCATCAGCACTAGGAAAACTAGCAACACTTGTAGAATCCGAAAGGTCCAAAAGTTTAGCACGCAATTGCTCTATATCACTCTCTTTGCTAGCCAATTGCATCTGAAGCTCATTCTTATGTGCACATTCTTCTACCAATTGCTATTTTGAAAAATACAAAAAATCATTATCAAATTTCCAGCATTAAGAAATTAAGAATTAATGGAACTGTGAATGTTAAAGAATCTAAAGTTGCTCTTCCTAAAAAATTAATGTAAGCTTCATGAATGCTAAATACTACAGATTATGATATAATTGTAAAACTGTAAGTTCTCCTCCTCAGTAATACATTGCTTGGGTAACCTCCTTTTCTCCTTGCTTTAAACAAATCTTTTGTTTTAATTTTTAAATATAAAGCAGCTGGGACCTGGGTAGCTCAGCTGGTTAAGCACCCAACTCTTGATTTTGGCTCAGGTCATGATCTAAGGCTTTTGAGACTGAGCCTCACATCAGGCTCTGTGCTGGGCGGGGAGCCTGCTTAAGATTCTCTCTTGCCCTCTTTGTCTGCTGGGCCCCCCTCCCTCTCTCAAAATAAATAAATACATAAATACATAAATACATATATACAAAGCATCAAAAACCAAACACCAAACACCTGTTAAAAACAACAGGAAATGCTTTTACGGCTCCAAATGAAATAGTTTAAAAGGTACAGAAAAGCTGCTCAGGACGTTAAAACCACAAATGATAGCCAGTGCTTGCATCTAAATCAGTCTAGGTCCAGAGACCATGTTCTTAATTTTGTACTATTAACAAGCCAGGAAATATCAAAAAATTAAGTTTGATATTTTGATTTCCGAAAAGTGAGTCCTGATTAGAGAAAACATAAAATCTTTAATACTTCAAATCCTCTATCTCAACTATACTTAGTATTTTCCTAGTCCTATCTCTATTTCAGTCTAACGTCAAAGAGGCAAACCCTTAGTAGTTTCTCTCGAAGCAGCATCTTTAATCAAGCACATGCAAATGGGAAAAATTACTCAAATTATCATGGTTAATAGATAAGAGTATCTTTCTAGTTTTTCAAGATCACAGTTCATATCAGAGTCATAAAAATCAATCTGTGGACTCTACAAACCTGAATATGCATTTTTATACTAAAAAATCTAGATAAGATCAACATATGACAGGTATAAATAGCAATGACAAATTAAGAAAATAATCCTTCAAACAGACACACACACACACACACACAAACCTTACCGCCTGCATGTCATTCAGTTCCTTCTGATGTTTCACTACCATCTGGTTGAATTTCTCTCTTTCTTGGTTGAGTTCCAGTTGTAGCTTTCGATTTTCCTTCTCCTTCTTTCTCAAATCCTGTGTATTAGCTTTCTTTCTATCAATTTTAAAATCTTTCCGATTCATTATTTCTGCCAATTTGTTAACAGCCTATTAAAATATTAAAATATTAATAAAGGTCTATATCATCTAATTATATGCTATAATCTAATTATACCTAATTTAAATCTCCACTAAAATATATTTTTCTTTCCTTCAAAATCAGAAAGCAGGACTCTGTGTGTAAGGATAAGAACCTAATGAAGGCTGGGACATGATAACTGGTAGCATGAGTAACTATTACTGTTATATCTCACTCAAATGTAAGAACCAAATAGGCTTGCAAAAATCCATTTATCATTCAACAATTATCCAGCACTTGTTATAATGTAGGCACTATGACTGGTACTAGATATAAAAATATACAAGGGCGCCTGGGTGGCACGGTTGGTTGGGCCTCTGACTCTTGGTTTCTGCTCAGGTTGTGATCGCAGTGTAGTGGGATAGAGCCCAGGATCAGGTTCTGTGTTCAGTGCAGAGTCTGCTAGGAATCTTCTCTCCCACTGCCCCTTCTGCTCATGATCTCTCTCTAATAAGTAAATATATCTTAAAAAAAATAGAATATACAGTTAAGCCCCAAAGTTACATCCATCATCCCTAATCTGGTGGAGGAGCCAGACAAGCAAGCATTATAGTAGAGAATGGTGAGTAAAAAGAAAAGAGGCAAAAGGATGCTATGAGAGCAGTACCTAACTGAAACTTGGGAGGTCAGGGATGGCTTCCTGGTGTACCTGCTATGTGTCCACATATGTTTCTTAAAAAGACAAACAGGAGTTGAATAAGCAAAATGAAACAATATTAAAGAGGGGAGTCAGGGACAGCCAAGAATGGCATTACTATCAGATGAAAGATAATTTTTTTCTTTTGGGCAAGGAGAAAAGCAGACAGGGAACCAGACTAGGCCATACTGAGGCCCCTTTGCATGTAAGAGGGAATATAAATGTTAGCTGAGGCTAACTCCTTCTGCCAGAGGAAAGAATATATTCAAAATGAGAAGTCTTAAAAACATGAAGCTACATAAACTAAAACGTAAGTCATAGTATTTTCAGCAATGATGTAAAAAAAAAAAAAAAAAGATTTTTTTCCATTAAAATAGAAAAAAGGGGACGCCTGGGTAGCTCAGTCCGTTAAGCTGTTCAGCTCAGGTCATGATCCCAGGGTTCTGGGATCAAGTCCCACATCAGGCCCCTTGCTTGGCAGGCAGCCTGCTTCTCTCTCCGCCTCTGCCTGCCACTCTGCCTGCTTGTGCATGCGCTCATTCTCCCTCTCTCTCTGACAAATAAATAAATGAATAAAATCTTAAGAAAACATGCCTTTAAAAAAAAAAAATAGAAAAAAACCTGAGCCACTATCATTTCCATGTAGATTTGGTCCTATCTAGGATGCAGAGTCCATAAATTTTTTAATGCAGTAAAAACTTACTTCACTGAACTCATAATGAGTATTTTTTTTTACAATAGTAAATCTAACATATTACAAGAAAAATAAAACACAAAAATGTATTATGAAGAAAGTGAAAAGCCCTTGTGGTATCATCCATCAAAGAGCACCTCTGCTTAAGTCTCTTCTTTCAATCTGCTAGGTGTGTATCTAAATTTTCCCTATGTATATATAAGCTGATTACAAATCTATTTAAATTTAAAAACAGAATCATGCTGTACATTCTGTGCTGCGACTTTTTAAATTTGATTTTAGGGGCGCCTGGGTGGCTCAGTGGGTTAAAGCCTCTGCCTTCAGCTCTGGTTGTGATCCCAGAGTCCTGGGATTGAGCCACGCATCGGGCTCTCTGCTCAGCAGGGAGCCTGCTTCCTTCTCTCTCTGTCTGCCTCTCTGCCTACTTATGATCTCTGTCAAATAAATAAATAAAATCTTTTTAAAAAATTTGATTTTATATCATACATCATAGGAAATATTTCCCTATGTCATTATGTATTATTTACTTTTTTTTAAAAAAATGTATTTGACAGAGCGAAAGAGAAGCAGGGGGAGATGCAGAGGGAGAGGGAGAAGCAGACTCTCCACTGAGCAGGGAGCCTGACATGGTACTTGATCCCAGGAATCTGTGATCATGACCCAAGACGAAGGCAGATGCTTAAGCGACTAAGCCACCCAAGTGCCCCTATTTCACTTATTTTTAATGGCTTCTTTGCATTGCATGGATGTATTATGATTTATCAATACTATGCTGATGGGTGGTTGGTTTAATTTTACTTTTCACCATTAAAAATGTCATTGCAGGGGCGCCTAGGTGGCTCAGTGGGTTAAGCCGCTGCCTTCGGCTCGGGTCATGATCTCAGGGTCCTGGGATCAAGTCCCGCATCGGGCTCTCTGCTCGGCAGGGAGCCTGCTTCCTCCTCTCTCTCGCTCTGCCTGCCTCTCTGCCTACTTGTGATCTCTCTCTGTCAAATAAATAAATAAAATCTTAAAAAAAAAAGTCATTGCATAATTACATCTGTATATATTTCTTTTGAGCATTTGTGGAGTTTTTAATATAGGATAAATTCCTAATGTGCAGTTACTAGGTCAAAGAATATGTACATTAAAACGCGTTAGTCTGTGTTAATCATTCTCATAGTTTACTCCCTCAAAAACTATACAAATAAACTTTCCCGATGTTCTTGCCAAATATGAGGATTGTATCTAATTTAAATGTGCCCATTTGTCAAAAACATACCTCATTATTACTTTAATTTCTATTTCTTGGCTTACTGTTATGGTTGAGCTTCTTAAAATTCTTTACTGTTTCCTTTTCTCTCAAATGCCCTCCTTTTTTCCACATTAAATTGCCTTTTTAAAATTTGGAGATACTCTTTATATTTATCTGTATCTTCTATAAATATTCTACTTAGTTTTTTTTCTTTCAGCTTATGTTGTTTTGGACTTCAGAGACTTGAATTTTTGTGTAATAAACATCAAATGTCAATCTTTTTTCCTCATGGTCTCTGTATATAAAGGTACACAGAACTTCCACTGAAGGATTCTCAACAGATATTAAGTGCATTTTTGAAAGATTAATCTGGTTGCAACATAAAAAACTGCTGAGATGGAGACCAGGTAAGTGGTAAAGGGGATATTACAAATGTTTAATAAAAAAGTAAAAAAATACTGGGACACCTGGGTGGCTCAGTCTGTTAAGCATCTGCCTTTGGCTCAGGTCATGATACCAGGGTCTTAGGATTGAGTCCTGCATCAGGGTCCTTGCTCAGTGGGAAGCCTGTTTCTCTCTCTCCCTGATGCTCCCCCTGCTTATACATGCTCTCTCTCTCTCTGGTGAATAAATAAATAAAATCTTTTAAAAAAAAAAAAAAAAGGTAAAAAAAATTTATTTTATCATAAAATCAACTGAGGTACACAATATGTTATGAAAAATTTAAACTACTAGATAACTTAATAAAATGGTAAGATATCAAGTTAAATCTGATCTAGCTGCTTCACTAAATACACAGCAAAATGATACAGCCACCCCTATAGTTTATTTATTCCTAGTTCTTCTCTTTTGGCTTTAGTCAGGTGTTTTCACTAAGCTTTCCTACCGTCAATTATGGGTCTTCTGTACAATCTAAAATATGTTCTTACTAGTCAAATGATCAGGAAAGCTACTTTCTTTTTCTTTTTCCTTTCCTTTCCTTTTAGAACTAAAATTCTAGTTAGTTAACATATAGTGTAGTATTAGTTTCTGGATAGAAATTGATGATTCATCATTTATATTAACTAACCCAGTGCTCATCACAAGTGTCCTCCTTAATGCCTGTCACCCATTTAGCCTACCCCCCAGCTCCTCTCCAGCAACCCTAAGATTGTTCTCTATAGTTAAGAGTCTCTCTTATGGTTTGTGTCCCTCTTTTTTTTTTTTTTCCTTTCCCCTATATTCATTTGTTTTCTTAAATTATACTCATCAGTGAAATCATGTGGTATTTTGTCTTTCTCTGACTAATTTTGCTTAGCATAATACAGTACAGTTCTCTCCCTGTGGCTGCAAATGGTAAGATTTCATTCATTTTTTTTTTTTAAGGCTGACTACTATTCCACCTATCTATCTCACATCTTCTTTCTTAACTCAATTGAAATCCAATTTTCTGAAAAGTCTTCTATATTGAATGAAGAAAGAATATTACATTATTTGTTCCAGTGAAAAGTCTGAACATTTTAACCTAAGTTTTAAGAAAAAGTACACAAAAAACCAAATATTAATTTCTGAATATATGATATTCAAATAAAACATTTGGAAAAGGCTAAGAGAGCATGTATACCTGCGTTTTAAGGGTTCTTTCTGTATTGATAATCTTTTCAAAGGCAGCCTTAAGATTACTGATCTCCTCCTCCTTCTTCAATTTATATTCTGTTAATAAATTATATAAAGTGTTATTATATGACATTAAATTGTGTTCCAAATTAACAATGTTCTTTACTTAAATTAGTATATACTACATAACTTTTAGTAACTTCGTAAAGATAATTCTTTTTTGTTCAGCTTTACTGAGCTATAACTGACAAATCTGTAAGATACTTAAGCTGTACAACATGATTTGATACAAGTATACATCATGAAAGGATTCTACCATCAAGTTATTGAACACATCCATCACCTCACATACTTACCATTTTTGGGGCTGAGAACATTTAAGTTCTACTAAGATAATTCTTAAGGCTACAAAAGTTATTTAACATTTGAAAACAAATTTCAAAAACTTAACACACAATATGAATAGCTCAAGATTTACCAATGAACTTGATGAAACATTATGATTAAAAAAGAAAAACAAACAAAAAACCTTACGTACCCTCCTCTGCCCTCCTCATTTTATCGGTTATCTCTTCATTTTCTTTTCTTAATAATTCAATATCTTTGGTTAACATGCTGGTTGTTTCTTCAAGCTTAACAAAATACACAAAGGTTTAGGTTACATTCACTTTGCTAGTCTTGTATTTAAAACAATGACCTTAAAAAAAAAAACAAAAACTGCATTCTCCATAAATGTGGAGTCAGATACTGCTTTGCTATAAAAATGCCTGGGTTCTGGTTTAACGTAAGTAGATATACTTAAATTCAAATATACTTCATTTAACCTTCATAAGAATCTTGTAGAATAGGTATTATTTCCCTCTTTCTTTCTTTCTTTCTTTTTTTAATAAAAGTAGACACTACACCCAACATGGGACTCAAATTCACAACTCCAAGATCAAGAGTCACATGATATACTGACTGAGGCAGCCAGGTACCCTGGTATTATTTCTATTTTACAGACGAAGAATCTGAGGTTTAAGGTAGTAACATAAATTGCCAAGACCATGTTACTTCTCAGAGGCAGAGCTAAGCTTTGAACCTAGGACTACTAATACCAGAGCACTTCATGGTAACTTCAAAAGAAAAATCTAACTCCCCTTTCAATCTCCATGATCTATATAGAAAATAGTGTAAATTTCAGGAATAGTAATTGTAGTACTGGTTTTCTGGGATTAATTTGTAGATATCCATAAAGAATTTCTCATCCCAAAACAGTTTCTCTGAGTTTTATAAAATTGTGGTCACAAAGTCAGTTGCAATGTATTAAGATAATACAACAAATAAATTTAACCCAAGCATTTCTTTACATAAAATATATTAAGATCTATAGCTAGAAAGAGAAAAAATACATTACACTGAGTAAGAATATTAGTCATTAAAAAACCATTAACAATGGTTTTGGATTATATAAACTATTTTATACGTAAGTACAGATTGACCACTCTGTATAAGTCAAAGTAAATACATATGCACACATATTCACCCTAACACTAAGATGTGACCTATTTTGATTTAGATAAATTTCAGTCATAAAACTTACCTGACAATCACACTTACCCGACTAACAGTATGATCTTTATCTGTAATCTCTTGTCTATTTCTGGAAGCAGCTTTCTTGCTTTCTTGGGTTAATTCAAAATACTGTTCTTCTAGAAGCCCTCGAGCCAACTGCTCAGACTCAGCTTTTGTTTCTGCTAGATCCAGCTGAGTAGCAAGAGTTTCCCTGCAACAGATTTATAAGAGAAATGGTTATAAAGAAATTCAGTTATTTTTCCAACTTAATGATATGCTTAAAGAAGACAACTATATTTAAACAGTAAGAATTAAGTATTTTATTCCTTAAAATAAAATTCATTATTGAATCCAATGCAAAAATTCTATAAAAGTAATAAATTTAACTTCTAACATTTTGAAAAACTGTAAAAGTAAAGAACTCTTTAATCCTGTACCTGCTGTTGTGCTTAACTAAGAAAAGGTAGTAAAGCAATGGCAAGCAGTCTACTTTTGAAAACGAACTTGTTGTGGATTTAGAATGGAAGGTAGCATAGGAGAGAGGAAAAGTAATAGGCTTGTAAACCAGGAGGCCAGACCTTAACCCTTATCCCTGTTCTTCACTAATTGGGTAAGGACACGGGGCAAATTTCTTACATTTCCTGGAGCTCAATTCAATCAAATCTGTAAAATGAGAGGGTTAAATGATTTTTGAGATCCCTTTCAATTCTGAAATGTAATGAGATTATGATGACTTATAAATAGATTTGTAAACCACTATAAACTATTCTAGGAATGCTCCTTGGGAATTATACTTTAAAGCTTTTTGGAACTGACATTCAGACCAAGATCAGATCATTCCAGTTTGCTTGCTCTTCCTAAAGAACTTCTGTTCAATAAACTCTGAGTCATGACTGTATCTTCCCTATATACAGTAGATACTCAATAAATGTTTGCTAAGTGAATGAATGACTTCCAACTATTTTTACTAAGGGAATAATACAAATGAAATTTTCTTTCTTTTTTTTTTTTTTTAAGATTTTATTTATTTATTTGACAGAGATCCCAAGTAGGCAGAGAGGCAGGCAGAGAGAGAGGAAGGGAAGCAGGCTCCCTACTGAGCAGAGAGCCCGATGTGGGGCTTGATCCCAGGACCTGGGCTGAGGCAGAGGCTTTAACCCACTGAGCCACCCAGGCGCCCCAAATGAAATTTTCTTTCTCAAGGTTAAGGAGGGAGACATATACTAACTACAAAAAAAAAAAAAAAAACCAAAAACAAAAAAACCCACATCTGTCCAGCATTTACCTAAATGTTTACTATGTGTCAAACACCCCTGTCTGAATTAAGACATATAGTGTAACAAAGTCTCTGCCCTGAGGAAGCATATATTAATGGGATGAAAGAAGCAATTTTAAAAAGATGAACAGTACATAGCATGCCACAGAGAACAAAATAAAACAAAAAAGGTGGAAGAGGCTGTGAATGTGCATTTTATACAGGGTGATCAAGGAGGCCTCTTTGCTAAGAAGACATATGAGAAGAGATATGAAGGAAGTAAGGGAGTCAGCTATGCAGGTATCTGAAAATACAGGGTTAAGGTGGAAGAAATATCTAGTAACAAATGCCCTAAGTTTGGTCTGAAAGAAGCTAATGTGAGTGAGGTGAGAGATGAAGGAAAGTTGTGAGAAATGTATTGAGAGAAGTGGAGAGAGAGAACAGACCTTGTAAGGCTTTCTATGACAGTACAGGGAACTTTGGCTTTTACTTTGAGTATTTGGTTTTAAAAAGATCATTCTGGCTGCAGTTTTAAGATAAGACTGTTGGGGGACAATGGCAGAAGCAAGGATCTCAGCTAGGAGGCTAATGAAAGTACCAAAATTGGAGATGGTGGCAATATGGATCAGGCTGGGAAATGGTACAAGTGGTGAGAACTGATAAGATTCTGGATATACTTTTTTTTTTTAATATTTTATTTATTTATTTGACACACAGAGATCACAAGCAGGCAGAGAGGCAGGCAGAGAGAGAGGAAGAAGCAGGCCCCCCGTTGAGCAGAGAGCCCGATGCGGGGCTCGATCCCAGGACCCTGGGATCATGACCTGAGCCAAAGGCAGAGGCTTTAACCCACTGAGCCACTCAGGTGCCCCTGGATATACTTTTAAATTACAGCTAAAAAGGCTTTTTAAATGGACTGCACATAGATTATAAGAAAAAAAAAGAAGTCTAGGATAATTTCAAGGTTTTTTTATTTAAACAACTGGAAATAATGGAATTGCTAAAATGAAATGGGGAAAACAGGGAGGAGCAGGTTCGCAAGGTATGGGAATCAGGAGTTTTTTCTGGACATGTTACAAATGAGATGCTTATTAAACATTCAAGTGGAGTCAAAGAGACGGCTGGACATACAAGTCTGGAATTTGGGGAGAATGTGCTTGTACACTGATACTATTTAAAGCCATGAGGCTGGATGAGAACAAGGAAAGAGTGATCCCTTGGGCCCTCCAAACTTTAAAGGTCTCAGAGAGGGGAAGGGACAAAGGAGCAAAGGAGGTTAAAAGTAGCCAGTTCAGTAAGAAAAAATGCCATGTGATGTCACAGAAGCCAACTGAAGAAATTTTGTCAAGAGAGAGTAATCAACTATGTCAACAGCTACTGTTAAATAAGATAAGGACTGAGAATTGACTATTGTCTTTAACTATTAGGAAGTCATCAGTAACCATGGGAAGGGTTATTTTGGTAGCATCATGAGTGCAGAAGTCTGGAATGAGAAAGGGAGAAGAGGAACTGAATATAAATGGTATGTCACCTTTCAAAGAAGTCTGCTACAAAAGGAAGCAGAAAAATAGGATGGCAGCTAGAAGTAAAATGCACTTAGAAGATGGCTATTTTTTACAAAGATGTTTAATGTATGTTTACATAACAATGAAAATGACTGTATGAAGGAAAAAAATGAACCCAGGAAAGGTGAGGATTCCTGAAGTCATATTATGTAGAGAGAAAATGGGATCGAGTTGGTTAAAAGCACATTTTGTTTATTTACATCAGTCAAGGAAGGCAGGGTTTATAGCTACAGAGGCAGACAGGTTAGTAGCTATGAGGGTGGGACAGAGCAGAAGTTCTCTACTTCGAGGAAGCAAGGCCATTTGTTGAGTGTGAGGATGAGGACAGGTTGCTGAAGATCTGAGGAGAAAGCAGAAGATATGAAATAGCTATCTCAAAGTGCAGAGAAGTTAGTATGTTAGGAAAAGACAGGAAGTACTGCCAATGTTAATTAAGTCTATGATCCTAGGGGTAGTTCTGAGCTATTATAACACAAGACTTGAGACTGACAAATGTACTCCTACCTGGGCTTACTGCTTTGTAGCAAATTCAGGTAAATGTATCTAAGTTATATATAAAATGCCAGAAAACCTATTTATCCCAAATTACAGTTCTATCCCTGGCTATGCATATGTGCAAGAGAAAAAAAGAAACAATGAGATGGTTCAGGGTAAAACTGTCTGCAACTATAGCCATTCGACTTCCTTCTCAACTCCCCATAAATAAAAGTCTTGTCTTTACCAATGCCTAAGGCCAATCTGTCACCTTTATTCTCCTGCCTCCTTAATGAAATCAATTTATTAACGACTCCTTTTTCTTCTAGGTTATAAGATTATAAGCAGGAGCTTTGTTCTTGTTCACTGCAGTACTGAAGTCTCCAGCCCACAGAAAGTGCTCAGAAATTTTGTTTCAGTCAATGAATAGATGTGTAACTTTTCCCACTCTGGTATCTTTCCCATATCTCATTTAAATATGCTCAAATCTCTGCTATCTTTAAAAAGAAATGGCTCTTTTTCAACTTCTCCTCTACCTATTGTTCTATCTCCTTGCCTCAACAACCATATTTCTTGAATTTTTTAATTTGAGAAATATTTACGGACCATCTACTATGTTCTAGGTACAATTCCAGGTGCTCCATATTTAACAGTGAAACAGAGTTAAGGACAAAACATTTAAAAATTCCTTTCTTTGCTGAGCTTAAGTTCTAGCAGAGAGAAAAACAGTAAGTAAAATAAGTCACCAAATGCTATAATATACTGGGAAGGGAAAAGTGCTACAGAGAAAAACAAAACATGTAAGGAAGTACTAAACTGGGCAGCAAGGTGGGGTGGGGGAAGCTTGCACAATTTTAGGAAGGATATTCAGGGAAGGCCCCTCTGAGATGACATTTAGACCTAGGCCTGAAGAGGGTGAAGGAGCATGCCATGTGGATACTCAGAGGAAAAATGTTCCAGGGAGAGGGGAGAGCAAGTCCATAAGCCCTGAGGCAGAAGAGTAACTGATTAGTTTGCTGAACGGTAGGAGGTAAATAGGGCTACTGTCTACACTTGGTCTCCACTTCTACCCTTACCAGTCATTTCTCAGTCCACTCTAATATCCATTCTTATTACCATTTAGGAACTGTTCTCAACAAAATAACTAATAACCTTAAATATAATGGACAATTTATTTTTTACCTGACCTTTTTGAGTATTTGGCACTTTAAATCACTTTGTGTCCTTTGAAGTATTCTATTTTCCTAGACTTTGTGATCTTATTATTTTCTCCTTGTATTACTGGTTACTTCTTACATTCCCTTCCTCTGCCCCTTCTTTAGAAGTAAAGGTGCTAGTAGTCTATCATCAGCCTTTACGTCTTCTCATCCTACATTAGGGATTACAACTTGTTACCTGAGAGGGTAAAATGAGTCCACATAAGTGTTCCTCCAGACATACAATTAAAATAAATTTGGACCAACATTTTACATAAAATTCAGATTTCTGGCTCCTCTTGAAAAATCAGATCTTGTAATACTGAATCAGTGTCACCATGTGGCAGCAAGTGGTTAAAACTGAGATGAATTCCTCAGTTTGTTATAATACAACTTACACATTGAACATACCCAACTAGCTTCAAATTAGGTACATGGATGGTACTGTTAAGTTCATGAGTTTATAAACTTTGATGTACATAATCACCTTAACAAATCTCATCTACCTCTGTTTCAGTATATGACAATGACTGTCAAATCAGCTTCAAGCCCTTCCTTATCTTTTCTCTGAGCTCTGAAGCAATTTCAGAACCATTTCTCTTGGGACAACCCACAGGCACTGCCTATAATAGGTCTGAAATGGAAAAAATCGTGTCTCCCCTTGTTTCACAAATTTGGCATTCCTTAACTCAGGGACCAGTGCTACCATCACCCCAACTTCCCTGGTCAGAAACTTGAGAACCCACCTGAAATCTTCCCCAAATTTTGTCCCCACACTCCCAAATCTACAAGTCCTATTGCCTCTACTTCCTATTTTCCCCATGTACTTGCCTCTCCTTTTACTGTCAACTTCCATTATAATTTTACATTTAGATTTTCCAATGGCTACATAATTCAACTTCCTGTATCCACCAGTTCTGCCTCTAATCCATTCTCCACTCCAAAGAATGAAGCTTTCTAAGACACTACCTTGTCAGTTCCTAGCACTTTGTTATAGACACTTACCTTAATTACATTTGTCTCCTGACTAGATTCTGAAGTACTTGAGGGTAACAACCATAACTTACTAATAATCGTATCACTGGCATGAAGCATAGTACTTACCACACTAGTGGCGAACAGTATATTTCTTTTAAATAGATCAAACAAAGGCAAACATATCAACCCTATAGAACAATATGGTATGTGGAGGATTGGGTGCTCTCTTCACAGTGAATGCACACAACATGGGACTGCATACTACACTACAGACACCATACAAATGATAGGCAATAGACTATAACAGGGGTCTATCACTGTCACAGAGACTAACCAGAAAACGTACCTTTGCTCCTACGTTAGATACCACTAAATATATTAAAGATCTAAGCACTGAGTGCCTATGGTTGTTAACAACACAAAGAAGCAATCAGACGGTACAATTATGTATGAGGCAGTCTTCACCCCTGTATAAATCAGACTTGAATATGACTAAGACTCCCAGTTAGGGATGTCCAATTAAGTTTTCTATGAGGATAGAAATGTTCTGTACACCGTGCTGTCAAATATAGTTGACACCAGCTAAATGTGACTGTTGGGCACCTGAAATGTGGCTAGCACACCTGAAAAACTAAATTTTAAACTTCATTTAAATAAATTTAAATTTTTAAAAATAAGTTTAAATTTAAATGGCTACATAAAATACATAAAATTACATATTATACATACATACATAATATATGAAATTAAATAATAAGTTCAAATTAAAACCAGGGGCTATCATATTGGATAGCACAGTTCTAGATTTAACCATAGATTTGCAGGAAACACAGAACAAAAATGTTCAACTGTGGAAATGGAATCAATAAAATCAGTGCAACTGAGGAAAACTGCACAGGAAAAATGACCCAGTTCCATCAACAAATAAGTGTTACGATAGTGATTATTTAGTGGTGGGGGAAGAAGAGGCAATACAGTGGGCTTTTAAAGTGGATATCAAGGTTCTCTTTCATGGGTGGTAATTATAATAACATTTGTCATATAATGTTACATGCATGTTACAATATTTAATGTATTATTGGTTTCAGCAATAAAATGGTTAAATTTTTAAAATTTCTACATGAAAAGAGAATATAAAAATGTCAGAAAACCAGTTTTAATATCTGTTCCACCTAGCTATAAGAAGTTGTTATACTTAAATAGCTTTAGGTCTTCTTCTAAGGCCCTAAGCAGATATGCAATGGAACTTAACCTGCCTAATAACTAAAAAGGAGACCCTAAATACCTTTACATAGCATAAAAGAAGGACTTACAAGTACATCATGAACGATTTAAATACAAATAGATGTTTAAAGATTGAGAGACCCCTGAAAACAATTTAATGTTTAGAGTTTACCAAATCTCTGTATAATTACCATAGCGTTAATGTAGGACTTCTTCACCATAAAGAGAAAAATCAGTCTAAATTTAGTTTGATTTGTTCTGAATTAGCCTAATGAGATTTGCTGTATCATTCCCATCAGAAAAATGGCACATCTACTCTCTATTTTCAAACTTAAAGAATGCTATGACGTAATAGTGATTCTTGTTCTAAAGAAAAATGGATAGGGGCGCCTGGGTGGCTCAGTGGGTTAAGCCGCTGCCTTCGGCTCAGGTCATGATCTCGGGGTCCTGGGATCGAGTCCCGCATCGGGCTCTCTGCTCAGCAGGGAGCCTGCTTCCCTCTCTCTCTCTCTCTGCCTGCCTCTCCGTCTACTTGTGATTTCTCTCTGTCAAATAAATAAATAAAATCTTTAAAAAAAAAAAAAAGAAAAAGAAAAATGGATAGACATACTTTTCACTTTGTAGCTCTTGTATTTTCTTTAAACTTTCTCTGTTTTTTTCTTCAATTTCTTCTTTAAGTTCCTTTACCTGGGTTTTATAAAGTGTCTGCAAAATAAGTGATTGGGAGAAAGAAATGTTTATGAGGAGTTTAAAAAGTCTGGTAGTTTCTTATAAAGTTAAATAACATACAATCCAACAATTCTATTCCCAAGTATTTACCCAAGACAAATGCAAGCATATATCCACACAAAATCTTGTACATGAATTTTCACTGCAGCTTTATCACAAATTGTAAACAATCAGGTTCATCAACAGATGAATATTAAAAATTGTGGAGTATCCATACTGAATGATAAAAAGGAATGACCTGCTGATACGAATGACATAATACACCTAAAAAATATTTTGCTGAGTAAAAAAAAAACAGGTGCTAAAGACTATATACTGCATGATTCCATGTATGTGGAATTCTGGAACAGGTAAAAAAAAGTCAATTGTGACAGAAAGCAAAATCAGTGGTTACCTGAAAGTAGAGGTAAGTGGGGAAGAGGGACTGCAAAGGGCCACTAGGAATTTGTGGTGAAAGAAGGTTTTATATGTTCATTTTGGTGGTAGTCACATAGTATACACATTTGTCAAAACATACACTTTAAATTGCTACGAGTAACTGTATAGAAATTATATCTCGAGGACATTAAATATTATATTGATTTGGGAAAACATTATAAAGAAACTTAGCAAGCACTATTCATTTAAAAGTTATATCAATTCTTAAAGTGATTAATGTTAGAAAAACCACTTCTCTTTTTGGGTAGGTGGGACTGAGTGGGCGGCTGAGAGACGTGAACAAAATACCACAAACAAGATTCATCAAACATTCTGCTAACAAGTAATACATACTTATAGAACAATGGTTCTTACAAAATTCATTCAGCTTTTGCCAACTCCAACAACAAATATTTAACAGATATGAGGGAGCATTAGACCCATGTTCTGTTAACCTCTTTGATTACAAAGGAAACTTCCAGTTCTGCAGTCTTTTTTTGTAAACTATCCTTTTTCATATATAAGATAAGGAAAAAAAATAGTAAGGACCAGAAAATAGCTATGGAGAATTACTTTTAAACTGTGAACTTACATATCCCTCTAAGAAACAGCACTTCTCTAGGGGAAAAATGCAAATTTTTCAATGGGAATGTAAATAAAAGAGGTATTAGATTATTCTGTGAAAGTATACGGACAAGAAAGTGTGCATGTATTACACACCACTGCAGAAGTGGTCTTTGAACAAGTGGCTTTGAACAAGTAAGATTAATCTCTACCCAAGGAAAAATTTTTCAATAATACCAAATTTTTTTATAATTTAAAAACATATTTCAGTGATAGTCTAACAAGTCAAGAAACAGGCAAAAAACAGAAAGTCACCATGTTTTTAGGACAGGAGCAGAGTACACCATGAAGCTCTGAACATGTGATAAGTTCTGTAGAGCTCTATGAGTGTTCAGTTTCTTTATTAAGGAAATAATTATTTCCAGTATTGTTCAGTTGGTTTCTAGGACATGTTCACCAACACAACTCAAACTCTCTCACTTAACTGCACTAAGACTTGTAGAAAAAGCAGCTGCCAGGGTTAATAGTAATGGAGAAGCTAGGTAAATGTTAAGTTGAAATGGCGGAGTATAAACTTGGCAACCAAAAGAAATAAAAAATGCAGAAGCTGTAATAAAATCTCAAAGCACTGGCTATAAATGTTAAAGTAGTAGTGAAAATAAGCTACCCTGCAGCCAATAAGAGTTAGAAAGACTTCTACAGAGGAAAAAGCAAAACAGATGCATGAAGTGCATACAGGGAGCTAAAACAAGACCAAAGCTGTTGAGCATTAACTCTACCTATAACTGTATGCAGTTATACCTACAAATGTAACATGCATACATGAACCATGCATGAAAATACTGACACTCCAACCACCCCTTAATGAAGTCTTATATATAGCTTTAGTTTGAAGCAACTCTAGAAATATTTCACAAAAATGGTAATATCTTTACAACTTACACAGACCATGAACTCAGATTCAGAAATGAAATGTAGAGATGGGGAGATTAAAAGGGGGAGAAAACCAGTTCATGGTCATTTGAAAAAATGTCACAATTCACATTAAAAATCTTAATATTTTGTTTCAAGCGAAGTGTTAAAAATGATTCTTACCGAGAAATATTGCTCAGCTTCAAGCTGATCTTGTAGCTCCCGCATCTGTCCTTCATTTCCTCTATACTGTCTTCAGGTAAAAGAGAAAACAGTAAATGAGTGATATTTACATTGAGCTTTATATTATTCTCTATTAATTAAAGTTGCTAAAAATAAAAATGTTTACTAAAATGACCTTTGCTTTTTAAAAACTGTATTTCCTTACACAGTATTACTTTTATGATTATATTTGTCAGATCATGCTGTCTGGTTCCATTTTGTTCCTTAAAAAGTGATACCATGCAAAGTAGAGGAAACTGTTTTCTACTGAAGGTAACTTTTAGGAGAATGTTAATTGTGGATTAATCCAAGTTGCAACAATAAAAATGATACTTCTATAAAAATGATAAATTTTTATAGAGAAAAGCATTCTTAGAATATATTTTATTTTTATTTTAGAAGATTTTATTTATTTATTTGTCAGAAAGAGAGACAGAGCACAAGCAGGGGGAGATGCAGGCAGAGGGAGAAGCAGGCTCCCTATTGTGCAAGGAGCCCAACCCGGGACTTGATCCCAGAACCCTGGGATCATGACCCTGGGATCATGACCGGAGCTGAAGGCAGAAGTTTAATTGACTGAGTCACCCAGGTGTCCTTTAGGGATACATTTTAAGTGTCTTATGTAGTGAAGTAAGCAAATAAAAAGAGGGGACATGAAAATATTTAATAAATATTAATAATATCACATATGCTATACATTACATATACATATAGTACTATACATGATCCAAAAAAGCACGGGGATGGGGCTGGAAATGAAAAAACAGGTAAGGAATAAGAAAGGAGGCAAGAACAATAACTGATAAAGGAGAAGGAACACAGACACATCTACATATATATAATACACACGTGAACATGATTCACTCAGAAACAGATAAGACAGTTATCTGTTACCTGACAATGCAACCCACAGACATACACTGCCAAGGATTAACAATTCTGTCTGTATCTGCTAGGTTTTCATATTAGACAGCAATAGCTTTGTATCTACCAAGGCATATGGTTGATAAAAGGACATAATAAATGTTCACTGAATGGTGAGTGAAAGTTATTTTGGGAGAACTATAAAACACATTACACAAAAATGATGGCTCTAAAAGGCAGAAAAGAATTTCACCAAAATAAATGCAACAAAACAAAACACGACAATTTTATTCAAGAATTACTATGTTGTAAATGAAGGTGGAAAAGGAAGATATTGTAACAGAAACCCAGAGGAAATAAAAACACATGACTTGGCATAAGATACACACATCTTTGACATTAAATTTCTGAAGGATGTCTTTATACAAATTCTGCAAGCAATAATGACACCTTGCTTTGTCTCCACTTCAAGTAAGCGAACAAACACATCACATCGCAGAGTGGAAGAAAAAAGGTACTTTGCATTCGGAGATGAACCAAAGGAACAAAAAGAGACAGATACAGGGTCATCATGTCTAACTCTAGCTTCTAGAATAAAGAAACACTGAACATTTCCCATAAGGTACTGAACCCTATCCCTGATTTTTGTAATTCAAGTGTCAACAAACATGTCTAGTAGGTATGAAAATCATATGACAAATCTGTAGCTTTTGGTTTTATGGTAAAGTCAGTAAGTAGTCTTGTAATCTCCTTTTTTTCTCCTTTTAAAGATCTCTACTCTAAATGAATGTTTCTGAAGTCTTCCTTTCACAAACTCCAAATACAGTATTTCTATACACAGAAAATGTCAAACATAAGCAAATACATAACACAAAAAAGAAAAATGTTATTTTTGAGACTTACTTTGTAAGCTGAGCTAATTCAAATTCTAATAATCTCTTTGCTTCCAATAAAGTATTTATTTCCTGTTTCATTTGCTTTTCTTGACCTTTTAAATTGTCTGCTTCAAATGCTTGAGTCTTCAATTCAGTCTGTAATAACAACCGCTTGTTTGATTCCTGCTCCAGTTGAAGGGACAGATTCTTAACCTGTGAATGAGAAAAATAATTGGGATCTTAAATTTCACTATTTATTTATTTAGACTTATTCATTTGAGAGAAAGAGAATGGGGGGCAAGGAGGGGAGAGTGCAAAGGGAGAGAGGTACTTTTATTTTCTAAAAGTATTTTCACCTATAGCCTCCCATTTTAAGTTTAAAAGACTATCAATACTTTGGTCCCCAAGTTTCCCATTACTACTCAATAAGTCTTTTCTTCTCTGGATACATCAAGTCCTTTTTTGTCCTTCACTTAGGTAAGGACACTTCACTTCGCTCATTAATCACTCTTTTATTATCATCACCCCTGATAATGTTCCCTTTACCAACTCTGGCTTCTGACTCTTAGACAATTAACCTTTGAGGACTTACTCAATATTTAAATAATGGTAATATCTCATCCCTCTTATAATAAACCACAAGGATATAATATCATTTTATCTTTTTATTTACTGCTTTCTAAAAGTGTACCCTGTACTTTCTATCAATATAAACTGGTCAAAACTCTGTGGTTTAACACTTTTGTTGAAATCTAAGAGCAACTGTGCCTCTCTGGGATTACGAGGTAACTTTACAGTAAAGGTTGTTTTTGTTTTGTTTTTTGTTTTTTTTTAAAAAGCAGAATGGTCATGGTTGGTTAAGCGTCTGCTACCAACTGAGCTACCCAGTTGGTTAAGCATCTGCCTTTGGCTCAGGTCATGGTCCCAGGGTTGGAACTGAGCCCTGCCTGGGGCTTCCTGTTCAGCGGAGAGTCTACTTCTTTCTCTCCTTCTGCTCCTGTGGGCTCTCTCTCTCTCTCTCTCAGAATAAATAAAATCTTTAAAAAAAAAAAAAAAAAAAAAAAAGCAGATGGTAAGATTCTTCAGGGGAAGAGCTATAACACTTCTACAGAGTTGTACTGTCATAGTGCAAAATGACATAGACCTTATGGTGTGAATGTTCACTAAACTATTCGTAGAGGAAAATCCTAGGAGGTAAGGGTGTAGTGATGACCTCAGAGCAGTGAACACATATACATTCAGGTTATTTCACTCAAATCTTCTCCACGGTGTTTAAATTACAGATAATGACTTTTCAGTCATAACTTATGATTGTTTCTCTTTTATAAGATGAATAAAACCAGTACTATTCTTCTTACTTCATCCTCCATCCTTTCTTTATTTTCAGTCAAATGCTCAAGCTTCTGCTGAGATTGTTTCAGATCAACATCTAGCATTGAACACTGTTTCTCAATCTGAACAACTCTATTTTCAGCCTTCTCTCGAGCTTCTCTCTCTTCCTTCAGCTTTTTTTCCATTTCTGTGGAAAAAAAAAAGTTATACATATTTTCATTTTCATGGGCTGTATAAAACAAATTGGTGCCAAAAATCCCTACTGTTTTTGTCTTGGGATTCTAATTGAGCTATTCACTATAGAAGTCCTAATGTTATTTGAATTGTTTGTATAGTAGGATCTTTAAAGGAAGGGAGTTATAAAGTGTAATAAAGTAATAAAACTCCTAAATCCAGCCCATGCCAATGATATGAGAAATTATTCAGAGCCATTTTCAGACCAGAAGGTGAAAATATAGCTGGGAAAAAAGTGAACTAATAAGAAAAATGGGGGTAGTGCGGATAAAAGCAGAAAAGTAAGGCAGTGGTTATTCATCTATACCTTGCATTGTTCCAGAACAGTGGACTTAAGGCTGATAGGAATTCTAATTTATGCATCTCTGATAAACAAGATTCCAGGGTAGTATAATAATACCTACTTTAATCATTAGCAGAAGATACTAGCCTATAGTGAGGCTCCTTTTTTGAGATTTGGTAACTAAAGTTCTGAGAGGTTAAATTTCCAAGGTTTTAAACCTACTCAGTTTCATTTAAACCTACTAAGTTGCACCAAATGACTCAAACTTAATGAGTCTGCTTTTCTACTCTCAGAGAGTGACCTCAAGGTGATAAAACAGAAACCATTAGAATAGAACTTCCTCATCTTTCCCCCCAAACCTACCAACAACTTAGCCACACCAATAATCGTCACCTCTTAATTCCCATCTCTAATCAAACATAAATCTATCCACTTCTGTTCTGGACTGTTCCTTCAATTATTGCATCTCTTCTCTGCCTTAACAATTACCTGCTTCCAAATCAATCACTGCCATCAACATAATAATCTTATTATCTCCCCTCCTAAAATATCCTCTACTGATCTCATATCCCTTCTAAGCTACCATCCATCTCTGTTCACGAACCTCTGAAAGAGTTATCTACATTTATTGTCTCCAATGCCTCATCTACTATCCATTTATTACTTTCCATTTGGCTTCTATCTCTGCATTCCACTGAAACTGCTTTGTATGATAACCTCTGCATTGTAAAATGCAGAGGACACACAATGTTCATGTCTTCATCTTTACCGACCTTAACAGAATTCAATATACTGAACAACTTCCTCACTTTTCTAATACTCTTCAAGTTCTAATACCATACTCTTTTGGCATTCCTGTGACCCCTTTGGCTGTTCTTTCTTGGCTTCCTTTGCTGGTTTTTCCTCTTTTATCTGACCTCCAAACGTTAGACTACCTAAAGGGCTCCTTATGATTCCTTTTCTATTCTGCCTTTTTTCTTCCCTTAGCTGATCTCATCAAGTTCTCCATATAGCTCTATATGTATGGCTCCTGAATTGATACCTCTGTTCTGAGCTCCAGACATAGACTATTTGATGTCTCCACCTATGTATTTAATATGCTTTTCAAAGTTAACATATCTAAACAAACAACTTTATTTCCCTCCCCTCCTAAACCTCTCCAATCTCAAGTCATCTCAAAGTCAGAATGTATTAACATCTGTCCGGCTGTTAAAATTAAAAAGCTTGAGTCTTGATTCCTTCTTTTTCCTCTTTCCAACCAATTCTTTACCAACTCTTACCTTCTGTATCTCCATTTCTTTCTAGCTCTACTACCACAAATGCCTACAGACTAGAGCCTTCTAGTTGATCTTCTTTTTAAACTGTTTTCTCTCTCAAAAGCATTTTCCACACAGTAGTAGGAATGGTCTTTTAAAGACATAAATTACACATTCCAGCACAGCTCAAAACACTACAATGGCTATCCACTATTCTTAGAATAAGAGTATTAAACTTATCACCTCTTCTACCTGGAACATACTTCCTCCTGCTCTTTCAATAGATGGTTCATTCTGACTCATATATTTAGTTCAGAGAGGCCTTTCCTCAAAATCACATTTAACATAGCAATTCCTGGAAACTATCACATGGCATTTTCTTCATATTAATGATTACAATCTGTACCTATTTTCATTTATTTGCTTTTTTTGTTTATCTCCACCATCAGAATATAATCTCAAAGAGACAGGGTTCTTATCAGAAGATATTTTGTGGTATATACTCCCAGGTATGCCTGGTCTATAGTAGACAGCCAATAATTAACAAATGTGAAAGAAATAAAAGTAGTTTAATATGGCTGAATCACAAAATACACGTAAGAAATTGCAAAGCAGCAAGGCTATAAAGAAAGATTAAGTGCTAACCCAAAGATTCTTTATGTCATGAGAAGTCTGACATGTAAACACTGAAAAGACAAAAGGATTTTAAGAATGACTAGCACAGTTAAGATTTTAATTTCAAAAATATTTTTTTTTTCAGTTAAGATTTTAATTTCAAAAGTGATCATGCCTAAGTGGGAATAACAGATTGACAAGCAGAACAATTCCTGGCATAGTAATAATTAAAAGTTTGCTGCAACAGATCAAGCAAAGGGATGACATCCCCATGAACTAAAAGAGAAAAGGAAAAGAATATATTGTTTATATCACTTGGAAGCAGAAATGCTAAATGATTCTAAGACTTCTGGCTTGGGTTCCTGGATGTTGCATATCACCATCTTTAACCATAATAATAATATTTCCTGGTTACTGAAAACTTTCTTTTTTCTATTTATTTACTTTAGAGAGAGAGTGTGCAAGTGGGGGGAGGGAGAAGGGAGGAGGGACAGGGAGAGAAAACCTTAAGCAGGCTCCCCGCTAAGTGCAGAGCCTGATGCTGGGCTCGATCCCAGGACCCTGAGATCATGACCTAAGCTGAAATCAAGAGTCAGTCAGATGTTTAACCAACTGAGTAACCCGGGATCCCTCCATTTATTGAAAGCTTTCTATGTACAGGCACTTTACATGCATTTGTTCACTTAATATCTTTTTAATAGTCACAGAGTAGCTTTGTTTGATTGATTCGAAGCCTAGACTGCTAAAAACTATACAGCCATCAACTAGCATCATGAGAATAAGAGATAAGAATAGGTTTGACAGATAAAATCTTATGTTTTTCCCTTGAATGAACTGAATTTAATATATTTTTAAAAGATTTTATTTATTTTGAGAGAGAGTGTGCAAGTGGCGGGGAGGCAGAGAGACAGAATCTCAAGCATATCCTCACTGAATGCAGAGCCGACATGGGGACATGGGGGCTCAATCTTGTGACCCTGAGATCATGACCTGAGCCAAAATCAAGAGTCAGACATTTAACTGACTGACCTACCCAGGCGTCCCTTGAAAAAACTGAATTTAAAGTGTCAAGTGACACTTGCAGACTGTAGCTGGTTATGAAGAAGTGCAAGGTGAAAAAAGGAAAATGCCTCTTTCTAAAAGTCTGGCTCTAAAGGGATAGAATAAAACAATGGCAGTTAGTAAGGATCTTGTATTATTACAGGAGTTACTTTATCTTTTTTTTTTTTAAGATGTTCTTTATTTGATAGAGGAGAGAGAGTGAGAGCACTCAAGTGGGAGAGGGGCAGAAGGAAAGAAGCAGCAAACTACCAGCTGCGCAGGGAGCCTGATGTAGGGCTCAATCCCTACCTGAACCTAAGGCAGGCATTTAACCAACTGAGCCCCCAGGTGCCCACCCTTTTTTTTCCTTTTTAAATGGAAGAGACTTGCACATGTTCATAAGAAAGGATTCAGGGGCATCTGCATGGCTCAGTTGGTTAAGCAGTCTGCCTTTGGCTCAGGTCATGATCCCAGGGCCCTCAGATCCAGCCCCATGGCAGGCTCCCTGCTCAGTGGAGAGCCTGCTTCTCTCTCTCTGCCCCTCCCCACTGCTCATGCGCTTTTGCTCTACCTCAAATAAACAAATTAAGATCTTAAAATACAAGAAAGGATTCAGTAGAGGAAAGGGGTTAAGGAAAAGGAAGAGGAAAGACAGAAGATGAGATAGGAAGAGACTAACTCTGAGTACAGCTAGAATGGATTAGCCAGAACGAGAGGAGGATCAGTATCTTCTAAGATGAAAATCAAGGAAGATGAGTAAAGAAGTAGACAGGCTGATTAAGTAAGAGAACAGGACTTTGGGAGTTCACACCTATGCTTTCACTATTTCTTTTTGAGATAAAAGTTCAACTAAAAGTGGAGTGATAAAGAAATGGCATAGACATCTGAGAACAGAAATAAAAGTCTGAGAGAAGGACAATGAAAGATGTACTAAAAACAGACAGCTCAAATGAAGTTGGAGATAATGCATTGGGCTAAGCCCCATCTAAAGAATTACTTGAAGTGAAGAAAGTTGTTGGTTGTTCTGCTCTAAGGTTGTGTTTAGAGGCATACCCCGTACAGTGGAAATACAAAGAAATTAGAAAATTGAGGGTACAAAGCAAGAAAGCAAAGAAACAAAAAGACAATGAGTTCCAGAATGGATCAGGAAGAAAATGAAGGGAAGGTCTAAAAAATACTAGGACCTAAGAGAGATTCCAATGACATTTATAGGAAATGGAGGGTAACAGAATGAGGGGAAATAGAACGAGAAATTTAATAAAACGGAAGGTATTGCAGCGCCTGGGTGGCTCAGGCTGGGTGTCCCAGATCTTGATTTCAGCATGATCTCAGGAGTGTGAAATAAGGCCCCATACTCAGCAGGAAGTCTGCTCCAGACACTCTCTACCTCTACAACCCCTGCAACTAAAATAAATAAATAAATAAATAAATATTTTAAAAGGAAAAAAGACGGCATCAAAAGAGAAAAAAAGAGAAGTACCTTTTTACTAGATCACAATTTATAATTTCTAAGTGTTTATACTATTATAAAATGAAATCTTAAATGCATTCTTTTGGTAGGCATTACTAAAAAAATTAATCATATAGAAAATATTAAAACTGACACTTACCACACATTGCAACAGACTTTGCCTCTTCAATAGATTGATGTTTGTCAGTTAAACGAGCTTTAGTTACTTTATGTTCATTTACCTCTTGTTCTAAACGTTGTTGTAATGATTTAAGCTTATAGTTTAAATCTATCTCTAAATTATTTTTTTCCTGTAAAATGAAAATGAGTTATGTAATACACTATGCAAAAGACATATTACTAAATCTTACATTATTTAACATTCTGTAAGAGATAATATATGAATCACATGGGCCTGAAATGTGATATCATATTTACTTAAATATTTTTATTTAGGACATAATTTTATTTTTCATACTTTCTTGTGTATTTCATATTATTTCTAATGTCTTACTTTAAAAAACATGATAAGCACATACAAGTAAAAGCAAAATATCACCCCCACCACTCCCGGAAGAGTTGTGGTGGTGGTTATATTCAAGAGGGCTCAATGTTAGGATCAGAAATAAACAGGACAATTCTTTGGTTCACTAAAAAAATATGTACTGCTACTTTAAAAAAATTTAAATTCAGATTAAAATCTACACTAATTTACATTAAATTAAGATTAAATCTACACCTAGATTTACATTGCCTTGACAAAAGGACAGGTCAAAACGTATTCCATTTGTTTGGGTGCATCTTCTACTCTTCCATCTTTCATCCTACATCCACATTTACATCAGGCTTAGATGTACTACTCTTGATTATCACAAAACATGTCCAAAGGACAAAATAAGTGGTGCATTTTCTGATCATTTATCTGAGGATCTAGTAAACCTATATTTCAGGGAGGAATTGAAAAATGTGAGAGCCAGATCTGCATATTATCTGCATATTATCTATTTAATCCTTTTCTTAGCAAGGTAAGGACAGAGGACCAATGATATTTCTGATTAGTGAGAAAACTATAGATAAAGGGCAAACATATATGCTCTTTACTACTTTGCTAACTTTTACCATTAGAATGGAAAAAGTACACGTGGTCTACCATACAGCTATCCTTTGTTTTCTTTTTTCATAAGGCTAGTAAGGTTCAGCACCTTCATCTTACCCAAGTACGAAAACATGGGAGAAAAATTCTACATGAAAAGATATTTCCAGGGACACCTGGGTGGCTCAGTGGGTTAAAGCCTCTGCCTTCAGCTCAGGTCATGATCCCAGGGTCCTGGGATCAAGCCCCGCATCAGGCTCTCTGCTCAGCAGGGAGCCTGCTTCCCTTTCTCTCTCTCTGTCTGCCTCTCTGCCTACTTGTGATCTCTGTCAAATTAAAAAAAAAAAAAAAAAATTAAAAAAAAAAAAAGAAAAGATATTTCCAAACCAAAGTAATTTGAGATGATCAGATAATATCAAACATCTAGTACTCTTCAAGGTTAAAAACAAACAAAAATAGTACAATAAAAAGCACTAAACACACATACACCCCCACAAAACCACCATCAAGTATAAAAAGTTTTAGAAAGTTTATAAATATTAGGAATTAAGAATGAAATCTATTTTATAAAAATACATTGTAATACCTGAAAGTACACAGTATCTCATAATTGGCACATGTTAAATCATTTACCTTTTCTGAGTGATTAAGCATGTCTTGAGCTTCTTTTCTTTCTCCTTCCACTCTTTCAAGATTATGTTTGAGATGCTTCACCTCCTCTTGTAAAGATGTAATTCGAGCTATTAAGTGAGAAGAAAGTTCAAGTCACAAAGTCATCAAAAAAAGAGTTTGTTTTTCTTTTTCAGCATGACCATTAAGACAAAAACGTTTTAGGGGCACTTGGATGGCTCAGTTGTTAAGCACTGGACTCTTGTCTTTGGCTCAGGTCATGATCTCAGAGTCAAGACCAAACATGGGCTCCATACTCGGCACAGAGACTGAATCCCCCCTCCCACCTTCCGCTAGAGCTCACGCATGCTCTCTCTCTAAAATAGGAAAGAAAAATCTTTTAAAAAAGGACAAAGTTCTAAAATTTCCTGATTAGGTAGAATTTATTAAATTATAAATTACTATTAAATTTTTAATTATCAAAATATATTTTTATTTATAATTAATTTATTTGATGTTTTCTTGGTAATATATACAATTAACTACAATGTGCAGTAATAAAAATGTTAAGGCTCATTGGAAATCATCCAGTATATATTCCTCATTTCACAAATGATCAAAAGATGGAGCATGAGCTGGGTCCAGAAATCAGACAGGAGTCCTTATTAAGTGTTCTTTTTCCATCATATTAAGAGTAAGACCCTTTAGTTAATTAAGGCAAGTATTCAGTAGTCTTTATGTGCCAGACATTCTGAAAAGCCTTTAATTACTCTTAAGCTCAGTGAAGCCATACTCTGTTTTTTATAGGAAACTGAGATTTAAGGAATTCAAGTGCTCTAAACGACACTTGGTTTTAACCTACCACCTGGGGCTCATGCCATGCAATGATGGCAACTTAAATATTTAGTAACGCTCTTCATTAGAACATGCTTGAGGACTTACATGTTTTTAATGCATAAGTATTTAATAAATGCACAAATTTAACTAGATTTAACGCAGAATCTAGTATTAATCTAGTATTAATTAATTAATTAATCATTTTCTTATTCTGTGATTCAAAGCAACCTAGGATTCAACAGGAAATGGATAAAGCACCCCCAAAAAGCCAGGAAAAATCCTATACTGCTCTAAGTTCAGTGTTTAACTTGCTGGACCTGCCAAGATTTCAATGTACTCTACCTGCCTCTACATTTTAGTGTTTCTAAAGTAGTTCTTTTTTTTTTTTTTTTAATTTTTTTTTTTTAAAGATTTTATTTATTTATTTGACAGAGAGAGATCACAAGTAGGCAGAGAGGCAGGCAGTCAGAGAGAGAGGAGAAAGCAGGCTCCCTGCTGAGCAGAGAGCCCGATGCGGGACTCGATCCCAGGACCCTGAGATCATGACCTGAGCCGAAGGCAGCGGCTTAACCCACTGAGCCACCCAGGCGCCCCCCCCCTTTTTTTTAAAGATTTTTTGTTTATTTATTTGACAGAGAGAGAGATCACAAGTAGGCAGAGAGAGAGAGGAGGAAGCAGGCTCCCTGCTGAGCAGAGCGCCCGATGTGGGACTCGATCCCAGGACCCCGAGATCATGACCTGAGCCGAAGGCAGCGGCCTAAACCACTGAGCCACCCAGGCACCCTGAAGTAGTTCTTTAATGAACAAATGACTATCACATCTTTGGCACCCGAATGCTTTGCTGGGCTAGTTCTAGGATTGAGAGAGCAATGAAACAAATTTATTTAAACACAAATTTACAGATAATACTGGCATTATGTTCATGTACAAGAAAGAAACACCTGCCAGTTTCTTTCAAATGATTGAGCAAAAAATAAAAATTATTTATGTGTTTGTATGGACAGAGAAAAAGTTAGGGTGGCAGTATGTTTAAATGTTGAAGTACTAGCAAAAAAATGCTTCCTTCAGTATTTAAAATAAATAATGGGCTTTAAGTATCTGTACAAAGATGGTAATTTCAGGTTAAACAGAATTTTTCATGTAGAATAAGATTAACAGAAACCAAGTCCTAAGAAGAAAAAGAAAAATACAGATGAAAAATCCTATATAGAAACCTAATAAGCTTATGAAAGACATATTAAATAAAAGTTTATTTTCTTCATCTATTCTATTTTTAAAAACATGCTAAGAAAATATAACTTGTGTGATCCATAAAAACAAAAATGCCTCATATATAAAAATAATAAAAATATTGTGAAAGGAGGAAGAACCAAAATTTCAGGTATCATAACACAAACTGAAACATTTAAGCTTCTAGAAGAGAAGAGGGAGTACCTTCACGATTTAATCAAACAATTCAACAGGTCACAATAAAGGTAAAAGTACAAACTGGACTACATTAAAAAGAACAAAAGTAAGACCTCCTGTTTGTAAGCAGACAGCATTTAAAAGTGAAAAGGCAAAACAAAGAGAGGGAGAAAACAACTATGATACATGTATTTGACAGAGGACTAATACCTAGTGCTCATAAAAAACAGTAATGACAAACTATCCAATTAAAAAAAAGAGGCAAAAGACATGAACAGCACCATCACAAACTATCAATAAACACGTAGAGCTGCTCAGTTTTAGACACCAGGAAAATGAAAATTAACCCATAAGGAAATACCATCACACCCCATTAGAATAGCTAAAACATCAATGCTGACAAATTCAGTGGGGAATGAATCTTGTCCTCAATGAGGAAGTGGAGCAACTGGAACTGTCATACACCCTTGGTGAATGTAAACTGGGGTAGCTACTTTGATATATATAGGCATACTCGGAAATACTGTGGGTTGAGTTTTAGACCACAGCAATAAAGTAAGTATCTCAATGAAGTCAAATGAATTAATTTTTTGGTTTCCTGGTACATATAAAAGTTACACTTACACTACACTCTATAGCCTATTAATTGCACAATAGCATTATGCCTTAAAAATGTACATACCTTAATTTAAAAATACTTTTTGCTAGAAAATACTGACCATTATCTGAGCTTCCAGGAGTCCATCTTTTTGCTGGGGGAGGGTTTTGCCTCCATGTTTTGGCTGCTGATCACGGTGCTGGTTGCTAAGGTTTGGGGTGCCTGAGACAATTTCTTAAAATAAGACAACCATGAAGTTTGCCATATCGATTGACTCTGCCTTTCACAAATGACTTCTCTGTAGCATGAATGCTGTTTGACAGCATTTTACCCATAGAACTTCTTTCCAAACTGGAGTCAATCCTCTCAAAGCCAACCACTGCTTTTGTTTAGGAAAGATTCTAAATCCATTATTGTCATCTCAACAATCTTCACAGCATTTTCACCACGTGTAGATCCCCTCTCAAGAAACCACTCTTTGCTCATCCATTAGAAGCAACTCTTCATCCACTCAAATTTGATCATGAGTTTGCACACCCTCAGGCTCCACTTCTAATGCTGCTTCTCTTGCTGTTTCCACCACATCTGCAGTGACTTCCTCCACTGAAATCTAGAACCCCTCGAAGTCACCCGTGAATGTTGGAATCAACTTCTGAAATTCTGGTAATGTTAATATTTTGACTTCTTACCATGAATCATGAATGTTCCTAATGCCATCTAGAATGGTGAATCACTTCTAGAAGTTTCCAATCGACTTTCCTCTGATCCATCAGAACAATTCTCTCTATGGCAGCTGCGGCTTTATGAAACATATTTCTTAAATCAAAAGACTTGAAAGACAAAATTACCCTTTCATCCACGAGCTACAGAAGGAATGTTAAGTTAACAGGCATGAAAGCCACATTGATCTCTTTGTACATCTCCATCAGAGCTCTTAGGTGACCAGGTGTATTGGCAATGAGCAGTAATACTTTGAAAGAAATCTTTTTTCTGAGCAGTGGTTTCAGCGGTGGGATTAAAATATTCAGTCAATCACTTGTAAACAAACGTGGTGTCATCTAGGCTTTGTTGTTCCATTTCTAGAACACAGGCAGAGTAGAGTTAGCATAATTCTTCAGGGACCTAGGATTTTCAGAATGCTCAACTTCAGAATGGCTTCAGCTTAAAAGTTACCAGCTACATTAGTCCCTAAGAGGAGAGCTAGGCTGTCCTCTGAAGCTTTGAAGCCAGGCACTGACTTCTCCCCTGTAATTGTGAAAGGCCAAGACGGCATCTTCTTCCGATAGAAGAAGGTGATTTCATCCACATTGAAAATCTGTTGTTCAGTGTAGCCACCTTCAGTAATGATCTTAGCTAGATCTTCTGAATCACTTGCGGTTTGTTTCACCTTGCACTTTGATGTTTAAGGAAACCTCTGCCAGGTTCAAACTTTTCTCCTGCAGTTTCCTCACCTCTCTGTCTTCACAGATTTGGAGAGAAAGTTGGGCCTGGCTCTGGATTGAGCTTTGGCTTAAGGGAATGTTGTGGCTCCTTTGATCTTCTATCCAGACAACTCAAACCTTCTATCAGCACTAAGACTGTTTTGCTTTCTTATCATTCATGTGTTCACTGAAGTAGCACTTTTAATTTCCTTCAAGAACTTTTCCTTTGCATTCACAACCTGGCTTACTGTTTGACACAAAGGCCTAGCTTTCAGCCTACTGTGGCTTTCAACATGCCTTCCTCACCGAGCTTAATCATTTCTAGTTCTTGAGCTAAAAAGACACGCAACTCTTTCCTTCCCTTGAATACTTAAGCAGTTATTGTTGGTAACTGTTAACTGGCCTCATTTCAGTATTGTTGTGCCTCAAAGAACAAAGGCCCAAGAAGAGAGAGAGAGGGGCAGGAGAAAGGCTGGCAGGTAGAGTAGTCAGCACACACACAACATTTATCAATTAAGTCTGTGATCTTTTATGGGTGTGGTTCATGGCACCCCAAAACAATCACCATAGTAACACCAAAGATCACTGATCAGAGTTCATTTTAATATACGTAATAAGAATGAAAAAGTTGGAAATAAAGAATTACCAAAATTTGACACACAGACATGAACAAATGATGTTGGAAAATAGTGCTAAAAGACTTCCTGAATGCAGGGTTGCTGTAAATTGCTCAATTTATTAAAAAAGGCAGTTATATCAAAGTGTTATAAAGCAAAGAGCAATAAACACAGGAGGTCTATACTTGGGATATTTTTACTAAAACTAATTAACATTCTATGACTCTGCCACTCCTAATTGTATACCAACAAAATGCACAGGTATGATAACCAAAAAACATGTACAAGAAAATTCCTATAAGTGCTATTCACAATAGCCCCCAAATGGAAATAACTGCAGTATACATGTTTTACCATAGAATAAATGATAAACTGCAGTGGTCATACCTAATAAATGGAATACCACACAGCAAGAAGAACAAACCATTGCCTATACAACAATACAGACAAATCTCATAAACATAGGGGTAATCAAATAAACCAGACACAAAAGAGTGTTTACTGTATGATTCTATTCATAAAAAGTTAAAAAACAAGCAATCACTAGTCTCAAGTGAGCATCAATAAAAATACTGCAATGGACTAACACATTTCAAATATATTAAAATCCAGGAGTTCATAAATATATTTTAAAAAGTCCCTGGGAATCTTTGGAGGATAAAGAATCCTTTATTAAAAGGAATGAATCATGTATTTCATCTTTCTTTTATAAGCTATACCTCTATGTACTACATAAATGATGAGAAATGCTTTCTTTTTAGCAGTATTCCAGATAACAAATGAATGAGGAATGATAAAATTTGGTCATCACAGCTGAAAACTCTTAAATAGACAAAGGATCTAGGCAACAATCATTAATGGCTACTAATATCACAAAATAATACAGCCAGACTTTATCTGCCTCCTGGTGCTTAAATAATATTGCTTACAAGTATTCTTGCCAAAGCCCTACCTGAAATAGATCAAGTCTCCAGAAGTTCCAGCTTAGAGTACCAGAAGAGACAGAGCAACATGTTAACTGACAGCAGTAGACAGAATCAGCAAAATTCAGAAGGAGATGTTCAATAAAATAAATTTTAACACTTAATTTCTTCACATAACAGCAACAACAAACTAAAAAGAATAAAAAAGGGAGGGGGAATCTATAGATAAAAGAAGCCTAAGGGACACATTAATGAAATGCAATGTGTAGACCTTGATAGGATCCAAATTCAAACAAAATAAATACAAGAACAGCAACAGATTTGGGACTGCTGGAGGAATGTGAGCACTGACGACCAGGTATGTTACAATATTGTAACCTTTTTTCCAGGTTTCATGATATTGTGGTTATTTTTTTCTTTAAGAATCTTTAAGACATACTGAAATATTTATAAACTAAACAAAGTAATGTCTGAGATTTGCTTCAAAATAATTTAGTGTCAGAGGTTTGGGGTATAAAAAAAAACAAGACCGGCTGCTAGATGATTACTGAAGCTGGATGTTGAGTACACTGGGTCATTATAATATTCTACTATGGTATTTGTCTGAAATATTCCAAATTACAAAGTTAAGAAACTGACTAAACAATAGTTTTTAAAAAATCTTTTTCAAATGGTTAATTTAAAAAATTCATTTTTTTTGCATTTCAATCTAAGAATCATTGACTACTAGATGAAGAGCTTATAATTTCATTTAAAATTTTTATTCCTTCATGACATTTCAATCTTTGTCCACTTGCTTTGTTTAAGCCTTGACATCCTAAACTTCTGGAATCCAGTGTTTGTCTGCTACAGCAGCCTTTCTGAAATATGAGTCCAGGTGTTGGCAAACTTCAGGCCCTCAAGCTGTTTTTCTATAGACATGAAGCTAAGAATGCTTTTTCATTTTTAAAGAATTGTAAAAGGTAAAAAAGAAGAATATATAACAGAGATACATATGTGGCCTACAAAGCCTAAAACAGTTACTAACCAATTGTGTTTTAGGAGTCATTTCCCATACATACATAGAAGCTTCTACCTACTATGTATACATGGAAGACATTCAACTAAGAAATAATCATGACCTTGTCAGAAACCCAACATCAAACTATGAGAAATTAAAAAACAAAACAAAACAAAAACTATGAGAAATTTATACCTGAGGGACCTGAAATTCCTTATGAACTATAAAGAATTAATATAGAAACTAAGTTCTTTTTTACCATGATGTATCTTTGTATATATGTTGAATCTCATGTAAATTGTGTGCACTTTTAAATGCATATGAGCTCTGAGTCACATTTAAATTAAAAACTAAACTGAAGTTTAGGGAGCACTGAAATAGGATAAACATCAACAATAAAGCATGCTATAAACTTTCCTTAACTTCACCAACATCTAAAAATTAGATTCAGTTAAAGCCACTGTTGAGAAACGTATGGATCATGGTCTATTCCTTGAAAGCAAAGGCACTTCAAAGTTCAATCATACCCAAAAGATCACAGACTTAAAGAATTTAAAAACGGGAATGATATCTGAGTCACCTATTCTAATTTCTCTGGTTTGTAGATACAGAAGGCAGGTGAAGTAACTTTTACACAGGTAGTAAGTTGTATATAAAAAAGCCGGGAGGGCCACCTCGGTGGTGCAGTCAGTTGAAAGTCCGATTCTTGGTTTCCACTGGGATTGTGATCTTAGGGTCTCAGGATCCAGCCCTGCCTCAAGCTTTGTGGTCAGTGGAGTCTGTATGAGTCTGTTTGGGAAACTCTCTCCCACTGATGGCCCCTCCCCGTCCCTGCACCCTCTTTCTCAAATAAATCAATCTTAAAAAGAAAAAGAAAAGCCTAGAGAAGCAATTTAGGAAAGTGAAGTATGAAGTTTTTAAAATACATATATAAGGTTACTTTCTCAGTTTTATATTCAGATCTATTTTAAGCCTAGTCCCTGAGAAATAAGATTGCACAACACTCAGCTAAAAACCAAAGGGAGATCCTAATTTCCGTTTCCATAGTCACAAAAACTGACCCTAACCTCTCTCCACAGAATTATAGCTAATATCAAGCCCCAAGAGACCCTGAACTACGTTCCCATCCTGTGACTAAGGTTAAAAGGACTATCCCTCCCCCAAATTTCCCCTGAGCCATCTGGCAACTTCCCTGCATATCTGTTTTGATTAGGTAGTATGGATGCTGTAGCTAATAGGAATAGAAAAATATGTGAGAAGTTGGGAGAGGCAGGGATCTTTTTGAAAATGAATTCATTATATTACCATTTCCAAAACTGTTCCTTTACTATTAGTTACATTCAATCTTTTTCCTTTTAGATTCATAAAGACTGCTGATATTTGTAGTCGTAAACTTCCCAAGAACCTAATCCTTTATACTTAGTGGGATGCTGGTTCTGTAATTGAGTTTCTATTTCTGCCAACAATGCACAAGGAATTCCCAGGTTTTAATAGTGATAATCTTCTCTCTGGATTAGTCCCACTTTGAGTAAGGCTTTTGTAAATTAGGTACATTTTAAAATTAAGTTCGTGGTAATCCAGCTGTAAAATTGGAAATACCACATTACTGACCTCACAGGGGTGCCTGTCACGGTGAACAAATTATATTATGACAGAAAAGTAAGCATTATTCTGAAAGAGAGAGAAACCACTTCAAGATCTTTTTTTTTTTTTTTTTTTAAGAGAGAGAGTGCATGTGAATCTCAGGCAGGCTCTAGGCCCAGCGCAGAGCCCAACACAGGGATGGATCTCATGTCCCTGAGATCATGACCTGTGCCAAAATCGAGTCAGATGCTTAACCAGCTGAGCCACCCAGGTGTCCAAGATCATTTTCTTGGAGAATAATATGATCAAAACTATGTTACTTTATACTTAAAAATGATTAAGATGGTAAATGCTTTAGCCACAATTAAAAATAAACATTTAAAAACTATCTTCCATTGATAAAATGTGGCATTCACAAAGTGGAATATTACTCATCCTTAAAATGGAAGAAAAATTCTTCTCTTTTAAATTTGAATTTTTTAAACTGAAGTATAATTACAGTATTATAATAGTTCCTGGTATACAATACAATGATTCTACAATTCAATACATTACTCAGTGCTCATTGGTTAAGTGTGCTCTTAATCCCCTTCACCACCTATGTCACCCACATCCCTCTAGCAACCACCAGTTTGTTCTCCGTATCTAAGTGCCTATTTTTTGTCTTTTTTGTGTGTTCTTTTGTTTCTTAAATTCCACTTATGAGTGAAATCAAATGGTATCTGTCTTTCTCTGACTTACTTCAACCAGCATTATACCCTCCTCCTTTTTTATGGCTGAGTAATTATTCCATTGTGCATATATATACATATATACACACACACACACAACCCACATCTTCTATATCCATTCATCTATGGAGGGACACTTGGGTTACTTCCATATCTTGGCTACTGTAAATGTGGCAATAAACATAGGGGCACATGTATCTTTTTCAAATTAGTGTTTTTGTATTCTATGGGTAAATAACCAGTAGTGGAATTACTGGGTCATGTAATAATTCTGTATTTTTTCTTTTTTTAAAAGACTTATTTATTTTAGAAAAAGAGAGTAAGCACAGGAGGTGGAAGGGTAGAGGGAGCCAGAGAGAAAATATCCCCAGCAGACTCTCCACTGAGTGCGGAGCCTGACACTGGCTCAATCCCCAGGACCCTGAGATCATGACCTAACGTCAAATCAAGAGCTGGATGCTTAACTGACTGAGCCACCCAGGTGCCCCTAGTAATTCTATTTTTAATTTTTGAGAAACCTCCACAGTTTTCCACAGTGGCTGCACCAATGTGCATTCCCACCAAAGGTGGGAGAGGCACAGGAGGGATCCTTTTTCTCCATATCTAAAAAAGAAGAAAATTCTGATACTTGTTACAACACAGATAAATCTTAAGAATATTACACTAAGATGAAAAACACAGATACAAAAGGATAAATATTGTATGACTCCTCTTTTATGAGACAGTCAAATTAATAGAGTAGAATGGTGGTTACCAGGGGCTGGAAGGAGGGAGAATGGGGAGTTATGATTTAATGGGCATAGATTTTAGTTTGGGATGATAAAAAGGTTCTGGAGATGTAGAGTAGTGATGGTTGCACAAAAATGTGACTGGACTTTATGCCACTGAACTGTATACTTAAAAATGGTTAAAACAGTAAATTTTATGTTATGTATATTTTACCATAATAAGAAAAAAATATTACCTTGAAGGTCTCCAATCATCTCAGAATCATGACCTCTGTCTCTTCGTTCAGCTTCTAATACAGCTTGCAGCTGGTAATAGTCCTTGTCCGTCTGTGTCTTGGAATTCTCTAAAATTCTATTTCTCTCCTGCAATTCTCTGTTTAGGGACTCTAGCTGACTAACTGACTTACTCATCTCTGTGTGACTCTTCCTTAATCTGACAGCTGTGTCTGATTCTGTCCTAAGTAAGTCATTGGCTTCTTCTAGCTATTGGGGAAAAAAAAAAGAGCAAGAGAACAGGTTTTTGACCAAAATACCAACTTATTTTAATCATAATTTTAAAAAATCTTATTCCAAAAACTCACCTGCTTTTGTAATTGTGCCAGCTTCTCATTAGCAAGCTGTGAATTTTGACTGACTTTCTTTAAGTCTTCCAACTGATCCTTTAATGTAGAAACTAGAAAATGAAGGAAAAAATTTAGGAATTAGAAAATTGTCATAGAGGAAACATATAAATGCTTAAAAAAATGAAACTGAGTCTTAGGCCACAGTCAGTTACATTAGGCTCACTCCCAAAGCCAACTTTCATCATGGAAGTATTTATACTTAAATTCAACAATAGAGAATGTAACAGATTTTTTTGCAGTGTTGTAATACTTCAATTTTTTTAATACCTTAATAAAGTCAATCTATTAGTGAAACGTTATAAACCTAGCTCTATTATTTATTTTTGAATAGCACAAATCTTTGAATAGTTCAATATCTGAAAAATGGGTCAAAATTCAAGGTACCAAATGGTCTGTGGTGTAGAATAAGCCTTCCCCCCTCCATGGTCTCAGTCCCTCTACCTGTCCTCCTACGCAATTATTACTTAATTCTTACATACTCTTCCTAAGACAGTGTCTATACCCTAAAGCATAAAAACACAAACATTAATATGTTTTTGCATGCATTTCTATACACCCATTCAAGCATATCTAAATAAGCTTTTTTTAAAAAAAAGATTTTATTTATTTATTTGACAGAAAGAGAGAGGTCACAAGTAGGCAGAGAGAGAGAGGGGAAGCAGGCTCCCTGCTGAGCAGAGAGCCCAATGCAGGGCTGGATCCCAGGACCTGGAGATCATGACCTGAGCCAAAAGCAGAGGATTAACCCACTGCGCCACCCATGTTTTAAACATCTCATGTTTTAAACAATCTTTACTATTTTTTTCGATTAAAGATACATCTTAGATATAATGCTATAAATATCTTGTTTATATGTCATCATATGTGTGCACAAATGCATACATAAAATAAATTCCTAGAAATGAAATCACTGGATCAAAGCATGTAGAAGCAAAAGCTATTTTAAATGTATTTCTAATACTAATATGAAAACACATGAAATCTTAGTTAATGGTTCTCAAATGGCTGCTTGTTAAATAGAAGTACCTGGAAAGCTTATACAAGAAACCAAGGCCCAGGCCACATATCTAGATCAACTAAATTAGAATTTCCGGAGCTTAGGCATCAGTAGTCTTTAAAGCTTCCCAAGAGATTCCAATATGCACACAAGGATGAAAATCACTCTTCTAGCTAAAACATTATTACTGACTTTGATATGTTATACATTTATCTTGGGACATGGGTAATTAGTTCATCAGGTGTCTTAGGATTGTGGCTTCAAAAATATATCATAGGCCCTAAATTTAAGACAACCTCATGACAAAGACTTCAGAAACAGTGTTAGAAATTCCAGGCCTTTTCAAAAGTAGTAACAATTTACCTTCATTTTCTACATTCCTCCTTTTCTCATTTTCCTGTTCCGCTTTTCTCTGGTACTCATTAATTCTATGCTGTAGCAACATTTTCTCCTTCTCAATCTGAGAAACTGTAGATTCTAGGTTTCTTCTTTGATTCCCCTGAAAACATAAGGATACAAGTCACCATTGCAAATTAAACTCTTTATTTAGAGGAATACTGTGTTTTTTAAAAATAAAACACACAAAGACTTAAGACGAATTTTTTTGTTTCAAAATCAGAAAATACCACTAGTGACAACTTTCTAAGAACAGAATTAGCTAGCCTTATAAGAGACAGAACCCCCTTTTCAAACCAGATATGGAAATTTTTCAGATTTTTAAATCCATAATATAAAAATGAATCTTATCAGAGAGCTGCTTTATTAGTTTAAGATGGCCAGAGAGCATTGTATTACCAATATTTTGGTTGATTTACAATTCTAAATTAAAGACATTAGGTATGAAAGATAATATTATTACACATTTGATAATTAAATGGTATAGAACTCAAATGGTACCAGATGCTAGTGTGTCTCCCTTAATCCTCTTCTGTCTCAACAATTTACCTTTTCTAAGATGTTCTATGTATCTACATACTAATGGATATTAAAAAACAATGAAGGAAATACTTATTTTAGAAAATGAAACCACAAGAGAGGGGAGGGTTAAAGAAAAAAAAATACCCAAACCACCACCATATTGTTTCTGAGTTACCATTTCCAGCATTTCTTGCTTTTGATGCTTCATTTTTATCTTTAAGACTCCACACTGGGGTAACTTCCTTTCTTGTGTTTTTTTCTGGGCTTTCCCACCACCAAACAAAACTCATATTTTAAGTAAAATGCTGTTAGATTTAGTAAAATTTGAGGAGATCATCCAAGGTCTTTCCAATTCGAAGATTTTATCATGTTAACTTAATTTTTTTCATTTTTAAAAGTCTGAAATAATTATACATTTCAGAAGGTTGCAAAAATAGTACTGAGAGGTTTCATGAACACTTCATGAAACTCATGAAATTCTAGTTTCATTCCCCTAACATAGATTTTATGTAACAACAGTATAGTAACAGATCAGGAAATTGATACTCATTTAAAGTGCGTGTAGTCCTATGTTATTCTAGCTCATGTGTAGATTCACGTAACCACCACACCAGTCAAGATAGAGAACTGTTCCATCACCAAAACCAACTCCTTCTAGCCAGCCACTACTTATAGCTGCACACATCACCCTTCTCCCACCACCCATATCCCTGGCAACCAATAATAGGTCCTCCATCTGTATTAATTTTGTCATTTTTTGAGAATGTTATTTTAACGGAATCATACAGTATGGACTTTTTGGGACTCGCTTTTCACAGTGAATATAATGCCCATGAGATCCATCCGGGTTGTATGTTATCAATAGTTCATGCCTTTTTGTTGCTGAGTAGTACACCATAATATAGATATATCAAAGTTGGTTCGACCATTCACCTATGGTAGGACATTGTGATTATTTCTAGTTTTTGGCTATTAACAAATAAGGCTACTATGAACAAGAGTACACAGGTTTTTTGAGGATATAAGTTTTCAACTTTTCTGGGATAAATGCCCAAAAGTGCAATTGCTGGGTCACCTGGTAGTTGCCTGTTTAGTATTTTAGGAAACTGCCAAAGTATTTTCCAGATTGACTGTACAACTTTACATTCCCATCTATAATGTATGAATGAACCAGTTTTCCTGTATTCTTGCCAGTTTTAGTACTGATACTATTTTTTATTCTACTTGTTCTAATGATTATAAAATGATATCTCATGGTAGTTTTATTTGCATTTCCCTCATGGTTAATGATGTTAAACATCTTTTCATGTGTTTGTTATCTACTCTGAGAAAAGATACATGTATTCTGCCAAATTTCAAATGGGATATTTGTTTATTACTGTTAAGCTTTAGAGTTCTTTAAATATTCTACAGATTCCTTTTTGAGATACATAGTTTCCAATCTATATCTTGTCACTTCATCTTCTTATCATGGTCTTTCACAGAACAAATCCTGATGAAGTCCAATTTGTTGAATTACTATTCTTATGTGAATCATGTTTGTGGTGTCATATGTCTAAGAACTTTTCACCAAGCTGTAAGTCCCAAGGATTTTCACTTTTTTTTCCTAGAAGTTTTATGTTCACCTTTAAATGTATGACCCATTTTGTTAATTTTTACATAAAATATGAGACTTAAGTTGAGGTTCATATCTTGGTCTATGGATATCCAATTGTTCCTGTACCACTTGTTAAAAACTGCTTTTGAACCTTTGTAAAAAGTCAATAGGCTGTAAACAAGAGATAATGATGTGTGGTTATCTCTGTAGTACTCTCTTGGTTAGATTTAGTTATCTGGGTAATTCTAGTTTCATAAAACTCATTGGGGAGCGTTCCCTTCTTTTATATATTTGGGAAGAGACAGTGTAGAACTGGTACTAATTCTCCTTAAAACATTTGGTAGATCTCTCTAGTAAAACCACCTGGTCCTGGGGATTACTTTTTGGGCAACTTTTCTTTTTATGTTTTTTAAAGACTTATTTGAGAGAGAGAGAGAGCATGCATGTCTGTGACCTAGTTGGGGGAGAGGCAGAGGAGAGAACATCTTCAAGCAGACACTCCACTGAACATGGAGCCTCATGGGGAGCTCAATCCCACAACCCATAAGATCGTCATGACGTAAGCCAAAACAAAGAGTCAGATGCTTAACCAACTGACCCACCCAGGAATCCCTAACTTTTGGGAAACTTTTAAATTATGAATTCATGATCGTTATATAGGGCTATTCAATAATCTATTTCACATTGTGTGAGCTGTGATAGTTTGTACTTTTGCAGTCACATGCTCTACCACTGAGCTATACCCCCTAGTTTGTACTTTTGGAGGAACTAGTCCAGTTTACCTAAATTTCACACTTACATGTTTAGGATTGTTTGTAGTATTCCTTTATAATCCTTTTGATTATCTGTAGGGAGTCTAGTGATATGCCTGCCCTGTTTTATTCCTGATACTGATCATTTGTGTCCTCTTTTTCCTCTATCAATCTTGCTAGAGGTCTGTCAATTTTCCAAACAGCTGGCTTTTTGTTTTCATTGATTTTCCCTACTGTTTTTATTTTCAATTCCTTTGGTCACTGCTCTTATCTTTTTTTCCCCTTCTGTCTAGCTTTGGGTTTATTTTGCACTTCTACATTCTTGAGGTAGAAGCTCTGACGACTGATTGGAGATTTTTTTCATCTTTTGAAATGTGTGCCTTTAGTGTATAAATTTCCCTTAGGCACTATGTCAGCTGCATCCCACAACTTTTGATATTTTATTTTCATTGTTCAAGTATTTTTTTAAAGATGAAGAACAATAACTTATTTTATTATTAAGGTATAGTTAACACACAATGTTATGTTAGTTTCAGGAGTACAACACAGCAATTTGACAGTTCTCAATGTACGTGTAGTCACCACATAACATTATTACAATATACCTGGCTATATTCCCTATGTCATACATTTTATCTTCATGACTTATTTATTTTATAACTGGAAGTTTGTACCTCTTATCCTCTTCACTTACTACATCACCCATATCCCAACAACCTTCAGTTTGTTCTCTGGATTTAAGAGTCTGTTTTTTTGTTTTGTTTTCTAGTTTCTACATATAAATGAAATTATATAGTCTCTTTCTCTGTCTGCCTTATTTCACTAAGCATAAAACCCTCTTGGACCATCTATGTTGTTGCAAATGACAAGATTTCATTCTTTCTTATAAGCTATAACTCTTCAACATAACTTTATGAGGGGGCACCTGGGTGGCTCAGTGCTTCTGAAGGTGCTCTCTCCCTTTCCCTCAGCCCTTCCTCCTGCTTGTGCTTTCTCTCTCAAATAAACAAATAAATATTAAAAGCAAAACAAAACAAAACAAATAAACATCAACTTTATGAGACATAATTAACATTCCAACATATTCTTCCATTCCCGTTAAGACTTACTCTTTGATCTATGGATTATTTAGAACTGTATTGTTTAGTTACCATGTTTGCAGATTTGCCCAATATCTGTTAGTCATTCTAGTTTGATTACATTTTGGTCAGAGAACACACTCTATGATTTTAATTTTTTTAATTTGTTGAAGTTTGTTCAGGATATGGTCTATGTTGGTATGTATTCAGTGTTTGGAAAGAATGTGTATTTTGCTGTTGTTGGGTACAAGATTCTAGAACTGTTAAAAAGATCTTGTTGGCTGATGGGTGTGGTTGAGTTCTCCTGTACATGGATTTTCGGTCTATACAGTGACACTGGAGTCTCCAATATAATTGTGGATTTGTCTGTCTTTTCAGTTTTATCAGCTTTTATTTCACATATTTTATAGCTCTATTATTTGGTGGATACAAATTTATGAATGCTATGCCTTCTTAGTGGATTGAATTTTATCTGTTTTTTAGAAATGAAATATCCAAAGCTGAGCATTTGCAAAATGGATTTCTTACATACTTAGAGCTTAATAAATTGTGCTACATACACACTGACCAATGTAAGTTGGTGAAATATTGTACCTATTTGTATTACATGTGTATGTATGTATGTATGTATTAAATGTATATGCATATCCAAAGCTACAAATGAAAAAAACAAAAAACAAGCCACTGACAAATACTATTCCTTAAGAAAAGAGAAAATGAAGACAGCACAAAACCATTAAAAGATTAAATCTGAAAAAAAAAAAAAGGAAGAAATCAATAAGGCTATAAAAAGTATACTTCTTTTTAGGGTACTCTCTATACACATAGTGAAAAGACATTATAAGGTGATCAAAAGGAAGACAATGTATTATATATTTGCAAACAAACATCTGATTCATGAAATGTTTTCCTACTAAAGACTTATTAGGTGATCATGGAAAACACGAGTAATTCTAAAATCAATACATTCCCCATTTGATCACATAAAATTATGTTAATGTCAGTCCTTTTAAAAAGGACTTTTTAAAAATAAGTTAAAAATTGTACTCTTTCCTCTTTTCTATTTGTCTCTTTCTGCTGTAGCTCCAGATCCCATTTGATTCTCTTGCTCCTTTCTCACTTTTCAAATGTTAAGAACCACTGAAATGAAATTTATGTACTAAAATTTTAACATGGTTCTAAAATAAAAGTACATACACAAAGGAAACAGAAGTATAATCTAATCTATATCAGTTGAAGCTGCAGCTCCTAAGTAAAGGCTTCATCAGAGTTCTTTGACTGTCTTCTGTATATCAACGTATAAAGTTCAAATGCAATTTTCTTAGAAAACAAAACAATCTGAAAAAGGAAAAAACTCTCAAAAAGGAAAACTTCTGATTAGAAAACAAAAAGTACCTCTTCATCCAATTCTTTCATTATCTTGTCTAGCTTTATCTTTGAAGTTCTGTAAAAACAAGAGCAGTAAAGATTAGAAATATGTTTTTTATTGCCCAGTGGTGGAACACCACATTCATTACTTTTCCACTTAACTAAGATGTCTTAACATCTTTGGTGCTATGGATTCCTTTGGCAGTCTAGGGAAGCCTGTGGCCTTTTCTCAAAATAATGTATTTTAAAATATAAAATAAAATCTAGGATTTTAAAAAACCAAAAATACATTAAAATTCAGTCTTAAGTTTAAAAAAATACATGAGGGTGACCAGGTGGCTCAGTCAGTTAAGCATTCAACTTTTGAATTTTGGCTCAGGTCATGATCTCAGGGTCATGAGAGGTCGAGCCCTGTTTAAGACCACCCCCTCTCCATGCTCGCCGGCATATGGGCGCCCTCTCTCTCTGTCTCTCCTTTAAATAAATAAATAAAATGTATGTTTCAGTAGTATGTGTGCTTCTTTATTAATACATTAAACCACAAGATCTAGTGGTAGTAATTTCAAAGTAGTGATAAGCACAAATGATATTTAGGAATAACAACTATAATATATGAAAATATTTATGGTACCTATTAGTAATAAAAAATTCACAACTACTGCTAATAAATGTAGACTACTGCTTTTGTTCATAGTAGAAAGAAATGCTGAATTTTCCTTATAAGTTATGGAAAACACTTTTTCTCATCCAAGTTTAAGAACTTGAATTCTATCCATGCACCCTCTGGGGGAGGTCTACGGATTCCAAGTTAAGGATCCTTGAACTCCCTCTCACACAGTACTTGCTAATAAACAAAAATTAGCTACTTAAACTTTATACAAGATTAAATAATGAAGGGCAACGTGGCATATATAACCGAGTAAATGTACCATGGAACAACCCAGTCAAAAAATTGAGATAAACTGAAAGTGTATTATCTCCACAATTTGTTTTCTTTGGCTCTGAACACAACCCTTGGCTTCAAATCTGCATGTATAATGTTTCACATGGATGCATCATCAAATACCTCACTCAGCATGCCCAAAATGTTATTCCCTCTGCTCCACACCCTTACCCCATATATCATTTTGTTTTTTTCTAGGTATCCCTAAGACATAACCTAAGATTCATCCTTGACTCATCTTCCTCTCTCATTCCCATTTAGTTGAATAAATGTCAAGTGGTGCCAACTAACCAGAGTTCTTCTTAAAAAGTAAATTTTATCAGTTTTTTACTTAGTTGAATGACTTTCAATATTTTTCCATCATCTTCAGGATATATTCCAAATTCCTTAGCTTGTCAAAAACAAAGTCCTCTAAGACCTAGATTCTGTCAACCTTCCTACCCCCATCTCAGGCTTCCCCTTTTCCCCCAACATTTTCCTATCATTGCAGGCCACTCTGACCATTCCTACTTCTTCCTCAAATTGATACCCTACACTGCCACAATCACTAGTTTAATTTTGGGTAAAGAAACTTCTTGTCATATTTATTTCCATTTCCTTCCCTTATTTCCATATTTCATAATTGGGAATTCTTTCCAAATCCTGGGATCAGTTAATTATTTACTTATATTGTGTTTTTTTCTGAAAAAAGTTCGTATTATATACTTATGTATTTAATCTATCCGGAATAGTTTGCAATGAGAATATTACTTGTTTCCTCTTTGGCCCAATCACAAAATTGCAAGCTTCCCCAATTCCATTTGTTGAATACTTATTAATCTCTGTGTTACTGCTGTATTTCATTTATTCAATACCATCCACAAAAAATATAAAGTTATTGTTTGTAGTTAATAAGTAACAACATTTTGCTAGGTTATTTCAAATAATTTTGATTATATATTTTATAAATATACAGATTCTTATTAGATTTAATGAATCTTACATTTAATAACATTTACATTTTAGGAAGCACCTTATTTAATGTCAACTAATTTGCCCTTTCAGTCAGATAATTAAAATGGCAGAAAAAAGTAACAAGTCAGGCACTAAGTGAATCAGCATTATAGTTTTTTAATCAAAACTGCCAGGAACAAATGCACTTTAAATATTATGAGGACAATATATCTGTAACTAATGCCAACTTAAATATTACTTTCCAATTCTAGCCAAGACATTCTTCATTGAATGAATATAACCAGCAACTTTTATACCTCCACTTCATTTCCAATTACTTTTCAAGTGTTTTATAGAGGGCAAGTTTTAAAATAAGTATGTGCTATACAATTTTTAATATTAAAAACATAAAAAGTACTTTCTCACCTGCACTTCTGCTCCATTTCATCTTTTAATTGTATTTCATTATGCAGCTGTTCTTCCAGCTTATAAATTGTTTTTTGCAAATTTTCCTGCTTTAATTAAAAACAAAATAAAACAAAACTCATCCTACTAAGAATATTCATAGAGAACTTAAAAATAACAAATATGTTACCATTCCTTTTTCCTTTCTATCTGAAATTGCTATTAACTTAATAAGCATTTTTTCAACACCCAGAAATATGTCAGGCACTGTGGTAGGCATTAGTAATATAAAAAATTAAGATTTAGTCCCTGTGCTCAAGAGGCTAAGAATTAAACAGAGGGGCATAAAGGAATAGGAGGGTGAAAAGAACCTACAATAATCCAAAGACACAAATATTACAATATAATGTGGTGATGACAGGGTTATATATAAGGTGTTCTGAAGGAGTGAAGGGGTCACATCTAATTCTGCCAGGAAAATGTAATGTTTGAGATCAGACCTATAAGATAAAGATATTTACTAAGTGGAGAAGGCAGTAGAAAAAAAGGCATTTTAGACAGAATGAATGAGTCTAAAAGTATAGAAGAAGAAAATATGATATATTTTGTATACAGAAAGAAATCAAGTATAGGCAGAGCACAGAACATAATACAGAGAATGAGTCTCATAAAATCTGAAAAGGTGAGCGAGACTATGATTATTGTAGGCAAAAACAGTAGTTAGGGACTTTAACCTTTAAGAATTTTAAAATGGGTGAAGCCTGGGTGGCTCAGTTGGTTAAGCAGCTGCCTTTGGCTCAGGTCATGATCCCAGGGTTCTGGGATCGAGTCCCACATCGGGCTCCTTGCTCGGCAGGGAGCCTGCTTCTCCCTCTGTCTCTGCCTGCCTCTCTGTCTGCCTGTGCTCACTCGCTCTCTCTCCCTCTGTGTCTGACAAATAAATAAATAAAATCTTAAAAAAAAAAAAGAATTTTAAAATGGGAAACAACATAGTAGGCATTTTAGAAACATCACTTCAGTAACAATAAGGTGAAGAGAGTAGAGGGCAGACAAATTCTAATCAAAGTAACCAGTTAACAGGATTTTGAGATGGTTCAGGCAAGAGTATATAGGTTTGACATGAGGCAGAGGCTACAGGATTGAAGAGGAGGAAATGAATAACTGTGTTAGTCAGAAGGTAGAATTTATAACCTAACAACTGATTAGAAATAAGAAAAGAGATGAAAAACTGCAGCATAGGGAATATAGTCAGTAACATTATAATAAAAATGTATGGTGAGAGTTGGCAACTACACTTAGTGACAGTGAGCATTGTGTAATGTATAGAATTGTCAAGTCACTACGTTGTATACCTGGAACTACTGTATCACTGTATGTCAACTATACTTCAATAATAAAAAAATTTTTAAGATCAAAGTAGGATTATTTTCTAAAAAGTGTCAACATAAGAAAGAAAGGCGAAAGAAAGGCAGGCAGGCAGGCAGGAAGGAAAAAGGAAGGAAAAAGAAAGAAGAGAAGAGGAACGGAGTACCATACAAAAGATAGGCAACACAGTAAGAACTGCTGAGGAAGGGATAGAGAGAGAACTATTGAGTTTAGCTCTGGCCTAGACTGAGGTGCCTGAAAGAAGCACAAAAAGAGAAATCCAGTCAAAGAGAGAGAAGAGATACAGGTCTGGAGTTTAGAAGAGCAAGCTGCACATACACAAGATTACTTATAGAAAATGAGCAGAAAGCAAAGATCAGAATCACCTTGAGAAACATTTAACAACTAAAGGCGGGGCGGTGGGGCGGGGAGGTGGAAGAGGAGGAAGGAAGAGAGTCTGCAAAAAGGACTGAAAGTATAATCTAAAGCGGTGGGAAGGAAATAATGGGAACATCAAAGAGTTATGGAAGTTCCAAGGAGGAGGGATTATCAGTGTCATTTGCAGTAAAAAAGAAAATTTAAGACAGGAATGAAAATTATTCATTCTATTTGTCAACTGCAAAGCTGTTCATTAGCATCTCTGCTGGAAGGCTTTAAAGGAAGAGTTGAAAATTAAATTAGTTGACTTTTCTATTTATCTCCATGTTAACAGAAACAGTAAGAGACACTGAAGTTTTCTACTTCCCCTGTGATCTTACCAGAGCAAGATAAAAGATAGCAGCAGCCAGTGACAGGAACTTCTGGCAATTACCACTGAACAAGATCAGCCCAAAGAAACATGATTCCACTAAATATTTTTTAAAGTTCTATGTACTACTAATCCTACAGATAAGTAATACAGTGAGAGCTGGGTTATAGCAGCTCCTTACCATCACCCTCCCTAGGTCAAGTTTCTTTCAAGATTTCTGAGCTTGGGAAATAGCTCTGGTGAGATGAGAATTTAAAAGAGAGATCGTCAAAAGAGCTAACAAGTCCTCATACAGTCCATTCTCCTTTTTTTCCACTCTCCCTTCACCTTGCATTTCTCTTAATTAAAGAATAAATGTATCAAGGGGAAAGAATTACATCAGCTTTTAAAAACTGATTGCTACCTCTTCCCCTCCCCCCAATACGTAGGCTACAGTACAAGAGTTTAAAGAATGCTCCAACAGTGGCCAAATAATTACTTCTAGTATTTTTTTAAAGTAAGCTCTATACCCAACATGGGGCTTGAACTCACAACCCCGAGATCGAGTCAAACTCTACCAAATGAGCCAGCCAAGCACCACAATTAATGTCTAATATTTTAAAGAAGAGTCCTGGTCAACCCAAAAGGACCTTGTCTCAAATCTAAGTAAGACTTTTTTTTAAATGTCTCATGAACATAAGCTATATGGACAATAAAAAGGACTCCTGTCTCTAGTATTTACTTACAACAGTAATCTTCAGTGGACAAATCAGATGCTTGACTGTACTATACATTTGCTCCCTCTCCTTTCTAGCCATGAAATCCATCCTCTGCCCTACTTTTGCCTTGTAATCTACAGATTTCATTACCTGGATTTTATTGCCCTGTGACTTTAGGGTTCATTTGAACATATGAGACACCAGCAGCAAATCAGAAGGTGGGAGGAAGAAAATAATCACTCTCCCCACCCTTTGTCATACTGTGGTGCTGGCAGTATTCTATGTTCCTCTTTGATGATGGTAGACTTTTCTGAGCTGTGGTAACAATACTTGTATCTCTTTGTCCCTTTAGACTGGAGACAATAACTTCCCCGTGCTGATAATCAATGGGTATTTTTGCATCCTTTATTCACTGCTCCCCTTGACCCTGCTCATAGCACTGTAAATAGCCCTTTCGTTAAACTCTCTTAATAAACAAACAAAATGTGATATATTCATACACTAGAATATATTCAGTCTTAAAAAGGAATCAATTCTGATACATGTTACAACATGGAGAAATCCTGAGGATATTATGGCGAAGTGAAATAAGCCAATCACCAAAAGTCCAAATTGTATGATTCCACTTACATGAGGTACCTACTAGCATAATCAAATTCATAGAGACAGAGAAAGTAGGATAGTGGTTACTCAGGGCTGCAGGGAGTAGAATAAAGAGTTTAATGTGTATGAAGTTTTACTCTGGAATGAAGAAAAAGTTCTGGAGACAGATGGTGGTAGTTATATAACAATGTAAAGGTGATTAATGACAATGAATTGTACTCTTAAAAACTAAATTTTATGTTATGTATATTTTATCATATACACAAAACTTGCTTTAGTTAAGGCTTCTGAATGTATAATCTCTTTTGATGTCAAGATCCTTACTGATAAACTGATTTATTATAAATTCCTAATTCCAAAGATTAGAAAGACTTTCACTGTCAATATGTGTAGCAATTTATAGTTTACTAATGACCTCCACATAAAATATTCCCCTTGATATTCAGGCAAGAAATCAAGTTGGAAGGAGACAGTAAGTAAAAAGTGCTATCAAAATTTAAGTTCACTAACTACACATTCAGAAGCAATACATACTTACTTAAATATCATGTACACAAAATATACCATCCACAAAACAATTTTTTAAAAAGTAATAAGAAAATACCTACCAAGCTTTTATCCACATTGGGGCTACTTCGGTTATCATTAGGATTTGCCGAAGATAAGTATCTGAGGGGAAAAGAGTTTTTAAAAGTAAAAAAAAAAAAAACAAAAAAAACTCTTCAATATTCAATAACAACCAGTAATATATGCTATGTGCCTATTTTTTTGTGCAGTATTGTACTTGCTATGCTTTTTCAAAGTTGAGTACAAATTCATAATTCTTTACTTTAGGAAGTAAAAAGTGATACATATGTTAAATAAAATCCCCAGTTAGGTCAGAAGCAGCACTCTGTAATTATATACTTTACTATTCCTGTAGCAAAACATATGAATATTCATACCAAGTAGGATAAATTAAAAACCAAGAGTCTCCAGTTAGTTCAAATTAGGTTTTTGGCCATGAGAGCAGCTTATGGAAGCTTTTGCCACCAAACAAATCACTAAGATGTCTTCAGTTTTTAGAGCTTTGTGGTTTTTTTTGTTTTTATTTTTTTAAGTAGGCTCCATGCCCAGGACTTGGACTCACAACCCTGACATCATGACCTGAGGCAGAATCAAGAGTCAGGACTCTTAACTGACTGAGCCACCCAGGTCCCCCAGTTTTTAGAGATTTTTGGATTAGGGATTGGGGATAAGGAATTGCTGACTTGCAAAGACATGAACAGAACTTCTTTCCCTGCCTCAATTATTCGTCAGCCAAGGATGATATTGCCTTTCTGGACAAAAAAGAGTTTTGCCTTAAGTGGTTAACATAACCTAAAGTTCAGGTGATATCCTGCTAATCTTTTGAGACTCTAAGGCTT